>NC_044055.1:10723991-10738991 GCF_902167405.1 Gadus morhua | reverse complement strand
TTTGAGAGATACACGCTGCTCCTTGTGCAATTTGGAAAATGGCGTTTTCACTCTGCTACACACAAAAAGTCCTTCCCTGGTGTGTAACAGAGTCCTACCATTATGACACAAACTCTAAAAGGGAGAAATTATGCTTCCCTTTTTATAAAAGCCTTCCATTAGAAAATTGTTAGAATGTGTCCACATTGAACTGAAAAGCAACATAGATAGATAGATAGATAGATAGATAGATAGATAGATAGATAGATAGATAGATAGATAGATGGATGGATGGATGGATGGATGGATGGATGGATGGATGGATGGATGGATGGATGGATGGATGGATGGATGGATGGATGGATAGTAATATATAATATGACTGAAACTTACTGCGGGTCCTGGAGCTCCGATCACACCCTGGGGGCCACTAGGGCCTGGTGGTCCCTGAGGGGGTCACACAGAAACACAGTGAGGAGACAGACAAGTACAAGCCTTCAAAAGGTCCACAAAGACATTCTGTTCCTCATCACGGAAAGTCTTCTGTTTGTGTTCTCATTTAGTTTCTGAAGATTATCATTCTTCATCCGTGATTACAATTTCACCATTTTGTTTTCTGCGTTTTGTTATTTGCACTGTTTTGCTGTTTCATTATTATTTATTTTCCCTACTTTTCCATTTTTTATGGGTTTGATACTTATACAAGCCCCATTGGGTGTTTTTTTGTCTCACTTGCACACATTTTTTTTAATTAGTGCATGTTTCCTTCTTCCTAACTTTTCTCTCGCGCCCACCATTAAACTAACCTGACCCGAACAAACCCTGTTCGTATTAGAATGCCATTAGAGGTCTCTCATGTATTTCCAGTGTAAGACTCCATGGTTCTCATAGCATGCACATATTGTTCAAAAAGAGTCTAGGAAGATTGGCGTTTGTAGTAATGGGACTAAACAAACCTTGTTATTCAACAGTCAAGTGAGCTGCATAGCACGGCAACATTATGGTTTAGTATTGGATAACTAACCCTCGACTTAATGCAAGTAGCTACCCTATCAAGGAGCAGCACCACATCAATATTTCATAGGCTGCGGGCGACTCTCAAGGACATCAACCCACACCCCAACAATAAAGAACAACGTGTGTGCCCCCTTTGTTTGTCTTTGGTTTTCAAATTGTGTACCTTCAGATGTATTTATCAATAGAACTTGATCGCTCAAGACAAAACAAATAGAGTTAAAGGGAGAGAAAGAAACAGGGTGACGACAATAAGTACATCTCTGCAGACAGACAGATAGACGGACAGAAACAAACCAAGAAACAAACAAATAAAACAAAGTGAGGGATCCGAACATTAACTTACAAGTTCACCCTTGTCTCCTTTGCCTCCCTTCTGGCCGGGACCACCAACCTCTCCCTGTTGGCAGATACAAACACAACTGCTCACCTTTCGTCTTTCCCACACATCTGAGCAGCAAACTGTGCTCCAGAGTAATCAATTGATTGGCGCACAGACCATCATTCCATCCCCCTCATGGAGCAAATTATATGGCGATATACGTGCCAGGAATAGGCAATTTTGTGAAGGTTAAACATTCGAAAAGGGAATGGAAGCATATGTTGGCTGTCTCGCTCAGGATATTCTGTTAGCTAGACAGAGGCCAGAATGTATATTTGATCTTACGTTGTATTATTCTACAAGTGTGCGAAAGACTGGAAAGCTAAATGATCGGTGATGCGCACCTGAGGCTGAAAAGAGTGTGAATGCATAGATTATCGCTCCTGCAGGCTGTATTGTAAAAAAATTATGATTTCATCAACATGGCAGGGCATGTGTTGAGTTTTCTTGTGCCAAATATAGTTTTTTGTGTCCGAGGCAAAATAAGTAGCAGTGTCAATATGTGTATTCATCACTAAAAGTGAAATACATATTTTGGTCAGCTACAACATACGACAAAGAAATGTATCCCCGTAAGTGGCAGGCCGTTGCTCAATCGCCGCGCCCTACGTTACCTTGTCACCGTCCTCTCCGGGAGGTCCCTGTGGGCCGGCGGAACCGGGCAGGCCGACGGGCCCTTGGATGCCATCGCGACCGGCTGGGCCTAGGGGCCCTTTCTCTCCCTGAACACAGAACATGGTGTGGTGTGGTCAGTGTCTCACAAAGTCTCACTCACAAAAAGTCAAGAACGTGAATCAGTGTTTTTATGTGTAGAAAGACTTGGTTCGGGTTTAGCCATCTAACTCAATACGGTGTGTCTGATGGTGTGTTCATGAAGGCGTCGCCATGCATATGGGTGAACAGGGGTGAATGGGTGTCCATGGGAGAGAGAACCACGACTCACAGGTCCTCCTTTTTCTCCAGCGGGGCCGGGGGGCCCCTGGGGGCCGTTGCGTCCCGTCAGACCGATGGCGCCACCGGGGCCGGCGGGCCCTCTCTCTCCTTGGGAGCCCTGTGATGGAAGACCAGAGGAGGGCTCATCAGGCAGGAATGAAGGGTGGCAGGAAACACTATGATACCGTTAGCGTTTGCTAGAAAATATCTCAAATATAAATCCACTTTGGCTGATCGGAACATAGTAGATAGAAACATGCCACATTCATATTACGTGCTAAATATGTAAATATGTACTAACCAAACGAAAGCCACTGACATGTAAATGAAACGCCCCCAAAACTAAGGAACCACGGCACATCCCGGCCCCCTTGGGAGACGAGTTGGCACAGATAAAAACAACCTGTGGTGACCTTGGCCCAGGCTCCTCCAGGTTGACAGTGCCCCTGGGCAGCGAAGGGAACTCTTATCAGGTAATAGGATTCCTCTGATTTACTGGGGCGAGCTCCGCCAAGGCCTTTATGGAAGGTCTCTCAAGGCATTTCACACAGAAGCCCTGTCTCATTATGTCTCTCTAGTTACTCCCGCCTGGTGGTGTGTGTCTGTTGTGTGTGTTGTGTGTGGTGTTCGTGGTGTGTGGCGGACTGGCCAGGCCAGGGTCTTTTTCACTACTGGCTGCAGAATTCCTGGATCCACCTGGTCCTTAGAGCAATCTATCTCATATCAAAGAGGAAGAGGGGGATTCAAGACAATAGAGGCTGCTCCTGAATGCAAAACCACGCGTGTACTTGCATGACAATTTTTTTTAAAGAGTTAGGGACTCATAAAACTTTCTTTTACTATATTTTATCCCTCATAGAATTGATCCTCAAACCATAATATGAACATGCAACACCCAACAGAAACACAGACAGACACACACAAACACACACCCACAAAGAAGCGCACAAAGAAATACTGTGCGGCAGCTCAACGGCAGCTCAATCACTGTCAGGGAAGGCGATGGTGGAAAACAGCAGCTCTCTATGGAGCGTGTGGGCATCTAACAAACACAGTTGCATGCACTGCTCTGAAAAAAAAACACACTTCTTCAAGTGTATCCTCGCAACCTCTGCTGGGCCTCTGCCACTTTCAGGAGCGCTCTGAGAAAGATATCTACATAGTACTGCACTGGAAACATAATAAAATCCAACCTTATTCAGTCGAGGCATGGACATCTTTGCCATCCAAAACCCAGGGATTATTGTGCCGATCAAACTAAATGCCTTGAATCCCAAAAATCTTTATTCTGTTTTTTTCTTACTCAGATCTTGTCTGATTCTGTCTGGTCTTAGTATTCTGTAACTTGTCTTTTAATTGATTTATTCATGGCATCTGCTATCCATTCCCCCCTGATGGTGCTCTTCCCTTCACATTTGTTGTAAAGTGATTCACAAAAACTTGGATCACAAGAAACAAAATACTGCACCGGCTTCGCTTCCAACTACTCTCCTCAATCGAAAAACCCTACAACCCTCCCTCCGTGCTATCCCCCCCCCCCCCACCCCTACCCCCACTTCAACTCTCTAGCATCTCCGCCCTCACACGCTGCACATCCACACATCTGCACTCCGCCTAATCCTTCCCCGCTCGGAACGGACGGACGCAATCACAGCGGGGGCGCCTCTGCGCCCAATGTTAAATGTCAGCCGCTTTCAAGCCACGTGTCAGTCCACTCCCTCTGAGGGGTTGTTTTTCAACCGCACACATACATCAGTGGCGGGAAGAGGTGGCTTATTTATGATTTATCCCACGTTAAAAGAACAATGGTTTCTTGACGAAAGACGCGCTCCCGCTCTTAGCGCGGTGACAATGCTGATGCAATGGGTGGTAAGCAAAGCACCCCCGTTGTGGAAGTTTGTGCGGAGTGTGATGGAAACTTTGCTTGAAAGGATGTTTTAGGCGGGGACATGTATTACATGGTGTAAGGGATAGGGAACAAAGACTTTGGAAGGACGAATGAAAGACCGAGAAATATCATAACATCCTAAGTCCAATTGACGCAACCTTTTACACAGAAAGGTTTAGATGCTGTAGTTTCATCCGTTTGTCCCACTGATCATCAAAATGACGCGAGTCAATACCTCACTCAACAACTTACTTTCTTATGAAAAGTGAAATTTGCAGTCTTTGGAAAGCTAAACTGAAAAGAAGATTTGATATTCTGTGCAGCTGAATGCAACTTTAGCCAAAGGAAACATCAAAAGGGGCCAATTTAATATATTCCCACAGTGCTTAGCAGCAATCACGATCGGAAGTTGGAAGCCAACGTCATATTATGAAATGTGCTTTGAACACTCAGTATCTTCTGGCTCACAGGAACCTTTTTGGTTAATGTCAGCATAGCTTTTGTTGCTGTAAATATCAAGACGTATAATTACGTAGTTTACAATATAACATAATCTATCTTAGAATAGGATTGTGCTGAAGAAGACTGATAATGTCAGCGTGAGAAAGAGGGGGGAAGCCAAGAGTTAAATTAACCAAGGAGAGTTTTTCTGAACTCTTTCAAAAACCCTGGCATTAATTATTACTGAAATTGGCAGAGCTCAGAAGTATATGCTGTATATATAAAATATACTATGCTATTTATTTAATATACATAATTTTCAGGCCTCTGACTTTTCCACTGGTTGGGTAGTAGTTCAGATATATCAGATATAATGAATTTATTTGGCCTGACTGTTTTGGAAATATTTGCAAAGCTTTAGTGCAATCAGGACATTGGTTGTGACCTGTTCTTTGGGAATTTGTCCTGTTAACTTTAAACAGCTCAACATTTGAATTGCGCTCTCAGCACTGAAAGCTTTGTGGGTAACTACTTGACAGGTCCTCAAAGCTCACACTGAGACGCCCATCGTCAGTATTTCTTTTCGCAGTACGTTCTCGTGAATCAAATCACTGCAGGATTGCTCCGTCATTACTGCCGTACACAAAATCATTCTCCGGGATGAGCAAGATGCATTTTATCCCTCCTGCCAAAGTCGGGTCAGTGGAGGAGGTAGCCATGGTAACAGGATACTTACGATGGGGCCTTGGGCTCCCTGGGGGCCTTCTCCTCCCTTCAAGCCAGCTGGACCCTGAAATCAGAGAGCGAGAGTGGGGTTAGGTCAAGATCCCTGGTGCCGTGGCGCTTGGAGAGCAGTAATCGCTGCTGTCAAACCAGCGGTTAAACAATAATGTGTGTGTGTGTGTGTGTGTGCGTGTGTGTGTGTGCGAGCGTAACTTTCTCTGAAAGTTGGTGTCTATGTACGGAGGAGGGTGCTTGTGTGTGTGCTTGTGTGTGTGTGTGTGTGTGCGTGATAGAGACAGAGAGGTCAACTGGATGTAAATGTACATCCATTAAGTATTGGACACTGTCTGAATATATTTTCTGCGCATAGTGAACAAAGCTTATGCAGCATGGTTGCATGTGTAACTCCGGCACATTTGAAAAGGGTAAATGTGTGCTTGTGAGATCTGTTTATGCATGAGTGAGTTTGTTGTGTATCTGTAAGAGAGGGCATCTGTGTTTGTGTGTGTGTGTGGGAGAGAGGGTGTCTTTGAATGGGTGTATGTGTGAGAGACGCGGTCTGTGAATGTGTATGTGTGTGTGTGTGTGTGTGTGTGTGTGTGTGTGTGTGCGTGTGTGTGTGCACCAGCCCCCTCCACGGTTGTCCACCAGTACTGTCTGATCCAGCGGCCTGTCACCGGGGTAGGCGTTGTTAATCTATGAAAAAAGAGCTCTTCCTATTTCACGGTGTCCCCGGCCACCCCCTCTCACACCCCCCCCCCCCCCCGCCTCACCCTACCCAACGGACCCCCAAACAAAGCACAGGGTGTTATTCCATCCTGTGATATTGTCCTATTCCTCCCTGCCTCTCAAAGTCTTGGTGGGGGTGTTGTTAATGGTGGAGGTGTTGAGGTTGGTGGTGGAGGTGTTGGTGGTGGTGGAGGTGGTGGTGTTGGTGGTGGTGAGGGTGGTAGTGAGGGTTGTGGTGGTGGTGGTGACAGTGGCGTTATTGGTGGTGGTAAGGGTTGGGGTGGTAACGGCGGTGACATGAATGGCAGCTCCTGTTCTCTGAATCCCTGGCTGCAAGCGGCGACGAGGAAGACATATAGAAAGGGCTGCTAGCCAGGGGCAGTAAGACCTTCATCATCTGAACTAATTGACGTGCTCCAACACAGCCAAGGGGGCGGGGGTGCCATGCGAGTGATTGGGGGCTTTATGTCGCCCCCCCCCCCCCCCCCCCCCCCAATCCCTTGTTGCAGAGAAGGGGGGCTGCATTAGGACGCTGGAAGGGTTCCGCTTGCCAGGAGAAAGGAGCAAAAAAAACAGGACCCTTCTAGTTTATTTATTGGCTCGTAAATCGCTACTGTGCCTCTCAACGAGATTGACCAGCGTATCCGTATGGGTCGGTGTGTGTGTGTGTGTGTGTGTGTGTGTGTGTGTGTGTGTGTGTGTGTGTGTGTGTGTGTGTGTGTGTGTGTGTGTGTGTGTGTGTGTGTGTGTGTGTAATTGAATGAGTGCTTGTAACACTGCTCCAACACCAGAATGAGAAACAATTTGTCTGTGTATATGGAAGCCTGTTAGTTGTGTTTGTGTGTGTGTGTGTGTGTGTGTGTGTGTGTGTGTGTGTGTGTGTGTGTGTGCATGTTTAGTTTTGTATTCACTGCACATCCGTACAAAAACTATAAATAATGGGGTTGTAATATTAATTGGGTACTCGAGCAATAAATAATCAGGGTACTTGCTGTTTAAATCATTGTGTATGCATGTGTGTGTGTGCATGTGTGTCTTATGTGCACACATGCACTTACTGACATGTTTAAAACGCACAAAGCTGTGTGCAAAATGCATATGAATCATGCACACAGATGTGTGTTCTATGTGTGGGCAGGTGTAAGGTAGTTGCTGTACTCCTCATGGGAAGGCCCACTAGCAGTTGATACAGAACTGTTCACGTATAAAGTCCTTCATTTCCAAATCCAGTCCAATGGCTTGTTCAACTATCTGCTAATGAGGGGGGATCTCACAGAGGGCATGTGATGTACGAATGTGTTTGACCTTACATTTACCTCCTCTACAAACACATGCATTATCAACCCTATACAAAGGCTTATCTGGTCGGTAATGATCATAGATGGGCTGCTGTCCTTATCGGTAAAAAAAAACAAAGATTTGACATTCAACACGATGGAGCCGAAGGACACTGGATCGCTGTCATTCGGTGCATATGGTCATCGACGCCACAGGGATGAATACATGATGATGAATGGTTCCGGGATGCTGTCATTAGGGGTTCAATCCTTTCTGAGGCCGAATCCCCGCACACTTCTGTGGGTCGACGCAACTTCGGCCGTCTGGTCCGCTGCCAACTCTGGCATTTGGTTTAGCAGCAGGTAGTTAGCGTTTTAATTAGGGGGATTTAAAACGGTGCTAACCACAGCAGGGGCTGGACAGGATAAGGGATGTGTGTGTGTGTGTGTGTGTGTGTGTGTGTGTGTGTGTGTGTGTGTGTGTGTGTGTGTGTGTGTGTGTGTGTGTGTGTGCGTATATGTGTGTGCGTGTGTGTGTGTGAGTTTGTATCGTCATTAGTACACATTTATTGTATTTGTGTGTCCTTCGGATGGAGAATTGTGTTTATATCTGTGCGTAGCATTTGCAGTGTGGGTCTGTGCGTTTGCGCTTGTACGTTTGTGTTAGTGTGTGTGTTTTGTATCCAGAGAGCTATCGTGAGTGCGCTTGCATGTGCATGCTTGCACCTGTGTGTGTGTGTGTGTGTGTGTGTGTGTGTGTGTATGTGTGTGTGTGTGTGTGTGTGTGTGTTTCCTACCATGGCCCCTGGAAGACCTCGTGTACCCTGGAAGCCCCTCAGACCAGGAGGGCCCGACTTCCCTGAGATGCCCATGCCGCCAGGATCTCCCTGAATGGAGAAACAACAAACACACGCCTTCAGCTCCTCTGACAGCTCGACAGGTGATCAATGGACGCTGATCTGCTTTTAGGCCCCAAAAGTGACTTCTCAAAGCTGTGGAAATGACGGTCAAATAGGATGGAAAAACGCAATCATCCCAAATAACACTTTCAATTTCAGCCCCGCCGTATGGACGCGGAAGAACAAGGCTCAGAGAAAACGTTTTCTGGGTAGAAATGAAAGGCAGCTGTAATCGCGTCGCCTTAACAGGCCCTGGACCATTTAAAGCAATTGGAATAGTTATAAAGCAGAATTTTCAAAAGGGGACCGTGTTTTAATTTTCAAAATGGAACCGTGTCGGGGCCTGTACTTAAGCCCCAATTTTATGAACACCTTGGTAGAAATATTGCTGCTAAAAGACCCCCACCAGTTTCCCAGCTCTACCTCTCTAAAATTATCCGGTACGTCAGGTTATAATCTAATCTCGAAAATTGATTTAACTACCTGTAATTCTTTTAAATCACACATTATATTGGGCCTTCATTCATAAATCCCCTCAATAGTACAATAATACTTTATATTGGTGTATATGGTTCCCTTACTGTTTACTTTTATGAGAAGATACTTTTTTGTCACCTCGCCTGGGAATACTTTGAAACACTGAACTTCCAGGCGGCTGCTTTATGACTGCTTTAGCATTATCGATGCACGGTTTGCAATGTTGTCCCTGAACGGACTAATGAGCAACTTACCCTTTGCTTCTTAATTCCATCAGCTATCTCTTGGAGCGCACGTTATTGGATAGTCAACCTCGCGGCACTTCAATTTGTACTAGGCGCTCCGATATTGATTGCATTTTTCGATTGTACTCTGCCACACTCCTATAACCGGCTTTGGATGAAGTGTAAACTCTAAGCATTGGCTCAATTAATGCATTCAAATACAACGCCTACGCCAACAACCATGTCCTCGACTCCATGCAAAGGATTCATTTGGAGCATTGTGTGAATGCATTGAGATTCATTGCAAACAAGCGCTGGCGTTTACCTTGCCACCCTCTTTGCCAGCCGCTCCGGGTAGACCCTGCTCACCAGGGGGTCCTGGGGAGCCTGGGTGTCCTCTCTCTCCACTGGGCCCTGTCTCTCCGGTAGGGCCCTGTAAACCACCATGGAGACACATCACAGTCACTTCCAAAAAAAAACCTCTAATTTTGGCCCCTTGTTTGGGGCCCAAAGTGTATTACTTCTAAATACACTTTATTTGTAACTGTTGTCAATATCCATTTCCACTCTATTCCATAGTTTGCTTTTAATCTAAACTGCCTTTAAAACAGACTGAAATGGTTGTGAGTGAGTTTTTAAATTGAGAAACAAGCGTTATTCTCAAAAAGTTGTAGAATGTAGAGGTCTCGTAGTAACAGCAAAGTAAGTTATGGAGCACAGCAGCAGCGGAGCCAGACGAGAACGGTTCAGTAGGGGGGTTAATGTACCTGGGGCCCAACAACACCTCCTGGTCCTGGGGGGCCGGTCTTTCCTTGGAAACCCTGCAGTGCAACAAATAAAACACATTGTGTTCGGTGAGCTCTTGTGAAGTCAAACCCACCGACAGTAGTTCCAAAGGCGGTCCATTGCCATTTCTCCATTACAAGTTGAATCATAAGCCTGAGTATGTAACATATGCATTACTTATTCTAAACATCCTATTACATTTAAAAATGCAAGTCTATAGAGATCCACATTGACCATACATTCAAAGTGCCAGTTAATTCACACCTTACTATTAATTAATGTTTCATTAAAATTGCTAGTTTACATATTACCAGCTGTTCATGACAGCATAGTTAGAAGGTAGCCAGCACTGGTTCTGTCGATAGCAGATGACAGCAACAGAGTAATACAATATCTCCTTTCGCTCAAACCTCAGCCACCAAACATCCTCAATAGCCCTAAATAAAACGTTTTTCCCACAGCTTACTCTTGGTATCATTTCAAATAAAGCAGCTGACAGAAACTCTTGGCTGACGTGCCCTTTGAAGAGTGGCACGGCTGACATACGCCGAGATAACGACGGGATATATATATTTTTGTGGCAGTGCGTGCGTTGGTGCGAGCCGCTGACTCACCGTCTCTCCTCTCTGTCCGGGGTGTCCGGGGAGCCCGTCCTTCCCTGCGGGGCCCTGCAGGGGACACACATGTGCTCGTTAGAGACGGCCACACTCAGACCCCGGGCGTGGGGGTGAAGGATTCGTATTGGTATGTGTTTTAGTACAGGGCGTCAATGCGATGCTGCCGATTTGAACCGAAGACAGACGATGGGGGTCCCCTGGAGAGTTTCTTACGTTTGGCCCTTTGGGTCCTGGGAAGCCGACTGGTCCCTGGGGGCCTTGGGGTCCCTGGTGGGGTCAAATAAAAGGATTAGAATCAAACACTCAGTATTGATGTATGGGTGCCTAACAGCACCCATTAGTAGTTTATACATGTGCATACAAATATCACACAGTATATTTTATTTATACATATATATATACAAATAAATTACATATGAATGTACTGATATTTTTTGCATTATTTATGCTCGTAAATGCTTTTTAAATGCTTGTGAGTTGATGTGGACTGCCTTATATTCAATAGTTGGACCTCACAAACGAATTAGCGCATCTTATTGGCGTATCTGTACTGAATATGAATACTTAGTATTTTTTGACGGTTGGATCATAGATCATAAAGATCACCAAACAAACCAATAAACCACTTCACAAAGAAATCTAATTCTACACTCGGGTCTCTGACAAATTCAATTCACAATCAAAACAAAAATATTCTTATTGAAATCCCTTTCAGGTCACTCCCCCCATTCCCCCAAAAATAAGTCACAAAACGAAATCCCTTAATAAATTGTTCTCATCTTCTGTGTACAAAAGTTAAGCCCCAAAACCTAACGGGGCAAAGAATGAGCCAGAAGCCGGGGTACTCACCCTCTCTCCGGATCCGCCTGGGGGCCCATCGTTGCCAGAGGTTCCCTACAGAGAGAGGAAATGGATTCTTCATTCAGGATAGATTAGCTGTTTAGACACAGGAAGACGTGATCAGGAAGCCAGAGTAGCTGCGAGAAGCTATCGATTTACACACGCGGAGACGCACCCGTTAAGAACCTGCATGCACACACAGACACACACACCGCCACACAGGTAGACACACACACACACACACACACACTGATGCATGCACACAGAGATACACACACACACACACACACACACACACACACACACACACACACACACACACACACACACATACACAATGATGTGTGCACACAAACACACACATACACGATGAAGTGCACTGCACATACATACAAAACATAAGAAACAATAGCCCACGCACAGATTCACGTCCACACACGTCACACAAATACACACAGACACACACACACACGTCAACACACTCACAGACACACAAACACACAACACACACACACACACACACAACACACACACACACACACACACACACACACACACACACACACACACACACACACACACACACACACACATACACACAATGAAGCAGGTAAACACAGTATTTTCTTTGCAGTATATTCTTCCACAGGCACATGTGACACATTAAAATGACACAGCCCACTCACTTCACAACACTTGTTGAACTTGTAAACACAACAGGCAGATAATGTGTCACCTAACAGTCTCTGTGTGTTAAGTAGATATTATTTGGCACTCACATTGTGAGGCCCATCTTCACTTTAAGTGTGCGTGTGTACATCAGATGGTTCATCATGGATATATGAACACACTAAGAAGCACATTGCTGTGACATTTCAGGGGATCCACAGCTCTGAGCGTTCATCACAATGAGCACGGACTATGTATGGGATAGGGCCCAATCGCTGCTTCCTTACCTTTGCTCCTGGTTTCCCTGTGGGGCCCCTGGCACCACGACCTCCGCGGGGACCCTGAGTTCACAAACACAACATAATGAAATAAACATGGACCAAAAGCCAAACTCATACGCTTTTATTGTGAAAAAGATTGCCTCTCTGTGTACAGAGAGACATAGAAAAGGGTATATGTGTACATATTTAAAAAGCAAGAAATACCACCACTGCAGGCTCAATGGGTACATATATAAAAGTGAGATAAAAAACGACTATAGGTTATATCTGTACATATTTAAAAGAGAGATAGACCACTGTAGGTTATATCTATAAATATTTAAAAGGGGGATGGACTCCAGTAGGTTAAATGTGTACATATTTTAAAGAAAAAAGGCAAAGATAGAAAAAGATTGAGAAGAAAGATACACAGTTGTTGTGGCACGCCAGGCATCTGAGTTCCCTTACCGTTGGCCCACGCTGCCCTCTAGGCCCCGATTTACCAGCCAGTCCCTGAAAAGAAAACGAGACAAAATGAACAAAAACAACATATGAATTAATCTCAGCACTGAAAACTGGCAGCTTATGGTAAAACTATTCTGCGAAACCGAATAAAACATCATGGTTTGGAATACTGAGTGAGGGATGAAATAGAATCTTCCGGAACGTCTTCTATGGATAAATATATGTATACATATATATATATATATATATATATATATATATATATATATATATATATATATATATATACATAAGATAATCAGATTGCCTGTGTTAAAGATTACCCAGAGGCCCTTGACAGCTTGAACTACCTGGCAATTCGGCCACTGTGGGGTCCAGATGGTGCCAGGACCTGATAGCAGAGACCAGCTTGTCTCATCAATTCTGCACTATCCTCCCCCCCCAACCTTCTCTCTCTATACATCCTCATTCTCCTCTTCACAAATACCCCGCAGGTTCTGTGTGTGCTGAACCTATGAACCCTATTGTAAAGACTTCCAGAACTCTCTACAGTCCTGCTCACGTTCACAATATGTGTGTTGGGTTTGACCTTTAACTGTCTGCTTGGTTTTATCAGAGCTAGTCTGTTTTGTTTGATATTCTTTCCCTGTTTAATTGACTTTGAATTTGTTGGCGATTTAATGAGAAATTAATTCTCAACCAGTTCATATATTTATTGTAATTTTCTATTTCTCGTTTGCCTCGAACCTCTGTAATGCTTTGAAGTAACACACATCAAAGGCTGAACTGAACATATTTCTAACTCAGTATTCCCGCCTCAATCAGCCCCGCTAGTTAGACTTCGTTCGAGCTCCAACTCCACAGTGGGACCAAAGGTATTGACCAAAATGGTGGCTGAAAAACAATGCACAACAGCTCAGCTCACCCGAGTGCCCTTCTCTCCGTTGGCCCCTGGGAACCCGACGAAGCCGTTGGATCCCTGCAGGTAACAGCAATAGAGGAGAGAGAGAGAGAGAGAGAGAGAGATAGAGAGAGAGAGAGAGAGAGAGAGAGAGAGAGAGAGAGAGAGAGAGTGGAGAGATGATTTGTCAAGGAGCGAGGGAGAGAGAGAGAGAGTGGAGAGATGATTTGTCAAGGAGCGAGAGGGAGAGATAAAAAGATAAAAAGGAGACAAAACGGGAGGGGAAACAATTAGATGTGCTGAGAATTTGGGCCTAGGGAAACAACAGATGTCTCCTATTGACTGGCTCTGATAAAGCAGTCTGCGGAGACTGTGAAGAAAGCACCTTTTGCACATGAATGACGATTACACCTGATACTGGCAACGAGCGGGAAAACAACTTTATCAACAGCGGGCGGCCGCACGGTAACAGGGAAAACGGATCCTGACGGTTCCTCCTTGGAAAATCTGAGGAGTGTCTCGTCTCCGCCCCCTCCCCCCCCCCCCCCCCCCCCCCCCCCCCCCCCCACGGCCTTGGTCCGTCGCGCTGACAGGCGGTTCTGAGTTAGCTCGTTAGCACGGTTACTGTGCTACAACAATCGTGACCGTCAAACGAGCAGGAGGTGACGGCGGCGCCGGTGAATAAAAGATAGCGCGTTGGAGAAAAACAGCAACAGAACCCCTTTGATACCCATCAGCAATTTAGCCGCTAGGTGCTTCCACAGGCGACGTTCGCTGATAGAGGCCTTGGTGTCACTCACACAAATGGGGTGGGAAGGCGGGAGAACGCAGGGTTGGGGGAGGGGGGGGGGGGGGGGGATAAAGAGGTACGGCTAGCAGAGGCTTACCGGTGTAGCCACACTTCCCCCGGCAGCGGTTGATAGAAAGCACAACAGAACACACGTGAAGATAGATAGTGATGCGGTACATGTACACACGCGCAAGAGTGCGGGCACACACACACATCACAGATATACACACGCAAACGCACACACACATACACAAGGAGAAATGTGGCCTTCAACAGCATGGCGAAAGTAACATTTGTTAAAAAATTGTCGTGTATGTGCTTAATACCATTGGCATGCATATTCACATCATGAATTCAGCATAAGCAAACCCAGTGGAGGGCATGGGATGAATCACAAAAAGAGCAGGCAGAGAGAAAGAAGAAAAGAAACATGCACAAGCTTGACTTGTTAGTTTTGTTTAGGTTTTCTGGCAGTGAAATAAGGACAACACCACATGACATGCTGTGCGTTTTTCTGTAGACGTCCATGTCCACTTGTGCTATAGCTAATGCGGTCCTCAAGACTGTACTGTGTGAGAATGACTGCATGCTGGGAGATGGCATCTTTTTTCGAATGTCCGGTACTGTACATAGACGACCAGAATATAAAATATAATTGGTGGGCACTTTTGTGAGTGTATACCTATAGCATGGCGGCTAAAGTTGC
>NC_044055.1:10678991-10721491 GCF_902167405.1 Gadus morhua | reverse complement strand
TCCTTTGAAGCCTGGGAATCCATCTTCTCCCTGGAGTTGAAGGAGAAACACATCAATGATGATTAAGAGTGATTTATGGTCGATAGATTTGAATGAATGGCCACACGTTGCTTCAAAAAGGTCAAACTAGTAGTACCTAATAAAGAACAAATCTGGTTTTGTGTAATAATGAACATCAGGCTCAGGACACGATTGAAACACTTTTTAGTGTCTTAAAAGTGGCTGATGAATTATCACAAATTATAATGAATGCATCATTCTTTGAACCATGACAACCTCCTGGCATTACTATGCACTCTGAAAGAAATTGTTTGCTGCATATTAGTTTTGCTGAAGTATTATGTAGCTTTACTGACATCTGCTGATCTTTAGTGATACTACATGTTGCAAACATTTCGGGGATTTGGGTTTATCTAGCATAGATTTGGCACGGTGCATGTGTTTTCTGGTATATAGATTTTATATAAAAAAAGATATACATGCCAGAGGCAGCTCCTTCCTATTTGGCCGAGTGGAAAGTCAATGGAGTACCACTGAGGCACTAACTAGGTGCAAAAAGGGAACAATGGCAAAGGATTCATCTTTATGGGAATTGCTCCTAAAAGCCATCTCATTCCTGCCTAATGGAGCCACACTCCATTACAACTAAGGGGCTTGATGCCTTCACTGATGACTTGATGTGCTTACAAATGGATTTTTCAACGGCCTAATTGAAAAGAGGAAAGAGTTACATCAAGGAGGAGGACATTTTGTGCAGTTGGGCGAAAAGTGAGCAAGTGGGAGGTGTTTTTATGACATTACCTTCTCTCCTTTGCCACCTTTAAGACCTCTGATGCCCTCCGCACCCTGGACAAAAGAAAAAGAAAAGTGCAGTCAGCAATTACATAATAAACATAATCTACGGTCCATGATAATAGCACTCATATCTCAACATTTTCTTTTGTTGCTATACCTTCACACCACGAGGCCCGGGGTAGCCGATAGATCCCATGCCACCAGGATGACCCTGAAATACGTACAGCAAGAGAACTTTCATTAAGGAACACACAGACGATCTACTTATCCATTACTAGGCTGCAATACGAAATCCAATGAGATAAATATGATAAAAACCAACAGCGGGAAAACTCCAATTGTTATATTATAATAAACATTGTAGATAGACACATCACCTTTCAAGTGACCATTCATCTATTTTTCTATACAATACGATCAAAGTAATAGATTGGATATTCCTGTGTGCATGAAAACACGAAGCACAAAGACGCAAAGTGACAGGTTGCATTGATCCGCAGCTGCGGTCAAAACACAAAAATACATTGTGACGATTTCTTAAATTACATCATTCAGCAAACACAACACCCCCAAACAGGTTTTGTGCCACATCTTGCTGTCCAAGTGGCTCATGCTGGGGTTTACTCAATGAAAACATGACA
This sequence comes from Gadus morhua, assembly GCF_902167405.1. Taxonomy (NCBI): domain Eukaryota; kingdom Metazoa; phylum Chordata; class Actinopteri; order Gadiformes; family Gadidae; genus Gadus; species Gadus morhua. The sequence goes on along the minus strand of NC_044055.1, from coordinate 10,720,055 downwards.
GCAGGACTCTGCTGGTTCATATTAGAGGCCGTTCATGCTCTTGTCATGTCTGCTTACATTGTGCATGTCCCCCTATTCTCTTCCTGGCTGGGTGTCTTTGGGTCAGGTACAAGCCATGTGTCACAGAACATTTTTGCAGGAACCTGTCTTTTATCTGTCTAAATGCTTTTCAGTGAACATCAACTATAGCGACACCATCTAAACAGTCTTTGTTGAACACGCACTGTCCATCCAGCACTCAAAAATGCTTAGAAGAAGGCAAAAAATAAGCCATGGTTTATATTTTACATCATATAATAATTTGTATCAATTATTTGAAACATTGCTTCAGTGACGGCAACAAAATTACATATTTTTGATTCGTGCATCCGATATAAAGTTATTTTATTCAAATATTTGATCATTTTCTGTGTTCTTATATGTGCTTCTTGAACATTCGATCATTCAAGCAAAAGCCAGGACGGGGAACATAAATATCTGAATAATACTTACAACTGTTCCTTTCTCGCCAGGGGGTCCCTCCTTCCCTGGGTGACCCTGGGTGACGTGGACAGATACAAGTGATTATGCATCTGGCAGAACACACATTCTGCCATACGACAGCCCCAATGACGGGGACAGTAGGAGAAGAAAAATGGTCGACAGGAAGTTGCAATTGTAACTTACAGGGGGCCCATCAGCTCCGCCCAGGCCAGCCAGACCCTGTTTTCCTGAAGGTCCCTACGGTTGAGATAGACAAGGAGAGAAGGAGAGAGAGACAGAGAGAGAGAGAGAGAGAGAGAGAGAGAGAGAGAGAGAGAGAGAGAGAGAGAGAGAGAGAGAGAGAGAGAGAGAAATACAGATAGAGAGAGAGCAATTTCATGAGGTCAGCAAAGGAAGTGATTCACTTTTGTATCTGCATCACAACCAGAAATGAAGCAAAACACTGAATAATAACTACCACTATCTATGAAATCAATGACACAATCTGGAATATTGGATCCTTCAATGTTGTATTTTGAGAAGTTGTGTTTTTTGGACTATGAGACATGTCTGTATCGCTGTCTACATCGCCATCTGTCTGTGTATGCGTGTTTGTGTGTGTGTCTGTGTGTGGATCCCACATCCCTGCAGTGAGTGTTTGGCTTGGAAGGCAGAAGCCTATATCTGCTGGATCACTTAACAGATATTGGCCCGAAAAAGGACAAAAAAACAAACAAAGCCAAACAATGACCCTTATTTTTTGAGTCGGGGGAATGGGTCAACTCTCTCCACACTTACTTTTTCACCAGGACCCCCGATCGGACCTTGAGGACCGATGAGACCCTGAGAGAGAACAGACAGAACATAGAGTGAGAGTTAGCAAACAAGGTTCCATCCATTAGAACAGTTTATTCAAATCACAAAAGTCCGTCTGCGTGAAGCAGAATAGCCACCGCGGCTCGAACATTGGCAGTCAAATATCTGACAGGATTTCTCGCAATCTAATTATCTGTGCTAGCCTTAATTCCATGACTAAACGTATTGTGTTTCTGCTCCTCACTCCACTGTCTCCATGTCTAACTTTGCGTGCGCGGGAAACGAAAATATGGCATTCTTATGGAACAACATCCCCCCCCTGCCCTCCCCTCCTCCCCCTCAAACACAAAATTGTTACACAACCTCTCCGAGGACACTGTAGGGACACCGGCTCCAACGGCCCGAACGAAAACATCAAAGCGTTCAACTTCACATTGTCGCCAACGACTCCAAATCCAGAAATCCAAACCACCTCCTTCATCCATCCGGGAACTGAGCAGAAAGGCTTAGCTATGACGATCGTGGCAGGCCTTAAGCCCGTCTCAGACGTGCGTACACCATCGACGCGGGAGAATTGAGTTTTAACTCAAGACTTCACGGTTGGCGCACGCTGGCCCTCCTTCCGATCCCGTGGGTCTTGGAAGTTCGGCCGAGCGTGGGAGGCCCTCTGGAGGGATGCTGGCTACCGTCAGGACAACAAAAGTGGGAATCGCTGTTCCACATTACAGGAGGTGGCCTTCTCCCAGCCCCGTCAAGGGGGTGTGTGTGTGGGGGGGGTCCCGACGGGGGCAAGGAGGACGCACGAAGGAGGACGGGACGGACCCCCCCAGGGCGTCACTAAGTGAAGTGCTGACGGGTTGGAGTCTGAATCAAACGGTCGATACTAACGTTCTTCTAAACATGGAGTGAACAGGCTGAGGATATGGGGGAGTGGGGTCTGGTTTGGCAGGGGGCTGCGGTCAGATGGCAGCAGACGTTGTGTGGGATCATGGCAGTACTGGGAAATTAAAAGAGTGTTTTTGAAGTAGTGTGTGTGAGAGAGAGAGAGAGAGAGAGAGAGAGAGAGAGAGAGAGAGAGAGAGAGAGAGAGAGAGAGAGAGGGAGAGGGAGACAGGAGAAAGAGAGAGAGAGAGAGAGAGAGAGAGAGAGAGAGAGAGAGAGAGATAATCCGTATTATCGCATTAAGTATGACGTACATTTGGCCCGGCGAGACCCTGTTGTCCAGGTGGTCCTGGTTCTCCTCCTGGACCCTGGACAGAAAGTGACAAAAGAGTTCAGCAGTTAGTACTTTTGTTCAGAAATAGTAAAAAAAATATAATTATCACACTGTGCTGCATTGCCTTCTGGTATAAGAACCGTGCAAGAATAAAGGGCTTGAAATGAATTATTCCCCTTTGGTAGAGATCAGGGATATCTGATCTGGAGGTCTTCACCACATCTAAATCGATTTTTATCCTTAAAAACGAAGAAGAGCTTCGGGTCAATTCCTCCATCACAAGCTGCATAGTCCTTCACAGAAACGTCCCCCCACAGAGTTCAAGTGTGAGCTCTCGGTCTACTCACAATGAATTAACTGGCTCAAGTTGAAATGAACAAAAGAAAGAAAGAGGGAGGGGGTCATGACCGGTCTCAAAGTGGGAGCTTGGGATTACTAACATCCAGCTGACCCAGCAGTTGGACTTCGTCCACTGCAACAATCCCAAGTATGCAAAACAAAGAGAGAGTCCAGCCGAGGGGAGAAAGTGATACACTGATTCCCTGACTCACGGTATCCCAGCAAACTTGCCTGGTCACTGGCAAGAGACCCAAGTCTAACCTCGGGCCTGCATCTCATTGAAGCCCGTTGTGAAACAAACAGCTTTTATATCTTTATTTATTTGATGAAAACCCGCCCCCAAGGGACGAATTTGCCAGGAAATGGGGTTGGGGGGGGGATGGGTATTGAAGAACAATAGGGGCTAACTGGAAAGGTGGGTTTGTTTGGCTTCCCTGCGGTGATTTAGCCTGCCACAAGCGCTACACGTATAGAGAACCGCGAGGCCCCATGGGAGTCTGTGGGCTACAGCTGTTACAACAGACAGAAAAACAAACGCTTGATTCAGAGAGGGCTTCGAGTGCCTCCACTGTTGATTGTTAGTGGGGCCCCAGACTCCATGAATTGTTTTATTCTGAGGGAGGAATAGAAATCCTTGACAGTCTATGTCAGATAATTGTATCTGTAAAAGCTTGTGACTTTCCACCCACTAAAACGTTGATGTTGTTTGTCGTTGTCTATTAAACCCACTCCAACGTTTTGTCAAAAGAGAGTAAAGAAGAACAGACCACCCAAACACAGGCAGAGCTCAGGAACCCGGTCGCCAAGGGAACACTAACTATATCATCAGACAGCTTAACGACAGCTGTTTGTTTTTAGGGATTGGTCACTTGACGCATGGCGGCAGGAAGTTTGTGTGTGTGTGTGTGTGTGTGTGTGTGTGTGTGTGTGTGTGTGTGTGTGTGTGTGTGTGTGTGTGTGTGTGTGTGTGTGTGTGTGTGTGTGTGTGTGGGGAGTGGGGTCGTAACAGCTGCGTCCTATGACCAATCCCTGATGGCTTACATCTCATCCCAGATTTCTCAGCAGGAAGTGATGTGTGTGTGTGTGTGTGTGTGTGTGTGTGTGTCTGTGTGTGGGTGTATGTGTGTGGTCGTACTGATGCTTTTGACTAATGCAGCGATAAGAGAAGTCCTTCTCAATACATCATTGACCAATCTCTGACCACGTCCGCTCTCGTGGAGGAAGGGGAGGGGGTCAGAGCACTGAGATCACACCGGGGTCGGAACAACACACTAATTGCCGAGAAAATCCCAAAGTGGGAGGGGCTTAACCTTTTACTTTCTCTGCAAAAAAAAGTGGAGATAACATGTAGAGCAACACATAGAACATCTCACCATGTTTCCTTTAGGACCGGCATGACCGTCAAGTCCAGGCATACCCTGTATTGGAGGAGGAGGCAAAATGATTTCATTACATCAAACCTGTGAGTTGGTGTGGGCAACATGTTAGCTCTAAGAAGCGTTCAGGTGCACAGAGGTACACCGTGCGTATAGCTGACATGGTAGCGGTTAGCATCTCAGAGGTTCATTATCTGTTTTAACTACATAGTATTATTCAGATGAGCAGTGGCTCATAATACATTATTATTAGCGACATGTTAGCTGCTAGCATTGTATTGTATGTATATATTAGGGCCATGTTGACTGATGGCATCATTTAGATGGACAGAGATACGTACGCGCTGTCCGTTAGTTCCGACAGACCCTCTGGGACCCAGCAGACCCCGGGGTCCCTATTGGAAATGAACAACAGATATTATATCACATTAGTATGCATGAGAAATTGTACAATTGAACTTCTGATCTCTTCGGTTCTTTTGATTGAATTTTGTTGTTTTGTTTAGAAGGAGATGGAAGATGAGGAAGGGTTTATATGAGGATAGCGTTATAGTTGTCCTGCGAAACCCACCTGGCTGTGAGGGGAAATTACACAATGAGTGTGTCAAACATTGACCCCATGTGGCCAAACACAGCAACTGCAATTGAGGCTGGACCCAGTTGCGATCTTATCATGTGGAGTTAGTGTTTTATTTTCTGCTCTGCTCTTTCATTATTTTTTAACTTATTCACAGTATGTGAGTAAAGTGCATGCATTTACTGCTCCAGAGAGAAAACTGCATCCAAAATGATTCATTTAACGTGAGAGAGTGGAAATATCTCCGACTCATCCCCCAGGTCTATATTTTACGCCTATTATCTTTCCTCAGTGAAACCTGGAAAAGGGTTAAGCTACAGACGCGAGGAAACCTCGCAGGCAGGAATGTTATTACGAGCAATGCTCAGCGTTGTTATCTGTTGGAGTAATTGTGGGATGGAGGGAAGCGTTTAAGTCTGTCTGAGTGAGTGTGCGCTCGACGTGTGAGCGTGTGTCTGATTCTCCATCACCCACAAACACTCACGCGAGCACACACACACACACACACACACACACACACACACACACACACACACACACACACACAAATGTACATTTTGTTCATGGTTCTGAGAGATGTTTTAAGGTAAACACAAATTTGGGCAAGGGAGTATGCAAGAAAACGTTTTTTGAAAAACGTCAGGTACGGAATACTAAAAACAAGGTCCACTTACGCTGTCTCCGGCCATGCCTCTCTGTCCGACCTGTCCGTCCTCTCCCTGAAGACACAGAGCAGAGAGGACACTGAGCAACACACTGGGGTTGAATCAAACACTATAGTAGAGGAATAAGGGAGAGAGTAATAGTACGAGGGAGAGTGAGAGAGAGAGCGAGAGAGAGAGAGAGCGAGAGAGAGAGAGAGAGAGAGAGAGGAGAAAGAGAGAGAGAGATACAGACAGAGAGAGAGGGAGACAGGAGAATGAGAGAGAGAGAGGGAGACAGGAGAAAGAAAGAGAGAGAGAGAGAGAGAGAGAGAGAGAGAGAGAGAGAGAGACAGACAGACAGAAAGAGAGGTGCTGTACTTACTCTTGGACCATCGTCTCCTGGAGCTCCTGGAGATCCTGTGGGACCATGCTCCCCCTGTTAGAACAGAGAGGGAGATTGGGGGAGGGGGAGAGGGAGGTAGAGAGAGAGTCATTGCTAGAACTGAAGGAACGCTGAGTAGTGGGTGTTAGTGGGTGTCAGCGGGTGGCTTGGGGTTTGGATGGCAGCTTAACCTCGGAAGGACACAGTTAAGTTCCGCAAAGACCGAGCAAAAGCTCATTTGTAATTATTCTGTCTGTCACAGGGCGATTGACTGCCCGAAGGCAACACGTAGCAACTATGAAAAACAAACAAAAGTGATAAAAACCCGGTAGGAAGTATACATAGATATTATTTATATACATATATATAACTTAAATAGGAAGCCTTTAATCTATGCGTTGCCAGGGCCACCCTTCTGGCAGGGAGACTCCCCTCTTTCTGCGTTCCATTTATAGCAACTCAAGCTACCGGCCTCCCACTGAGTGCCCTGTCATTACTCAGCATGGGGTGCGGAACTAGAAATACTCTCTTGGTGATGCTTGTCCTCCTCACCACTCACTCCCTCAACTCTGACGCTCTCAGGATTCCACAGACTTCCGACTCAGCACTGGCCTAGCCCGCGGTTTGAGGGGTGACCTGGTTGGTTCTGAATACGGCAGTTCTCCTAAGGCCCCGCTGTAGTAAGTGGGTCAAATGCGGCTCAAAAGTGCGTGCCTATACAACTACGTCTGTCTAGGCTATGGCGGTAAAGTATAGGTGGCAGCTTTAAGGCATCAGTTATAGCTAAACCCGTGCTTTGTTTAAGGACAGGGTAGCAGAAAAGTCGGTTTGTCTTATCCGTCAGTGATCGTCTGAGGAAACCCAGCTTTAAAACTCAATGTATACGGGATCCCGACAGCAAAGATGTGGATCGTACGCAGGTACGTTTCTGAGAGTTAGGCTTTGCTAAGTCGTGGCGCCGGGCGAAGCGAACCGTGATGGGATGGGGGTTTATGTGCTGGTCTCAGAGCAGATGCTGGAACGGTTACTCACCCTGTGTCCCTTCTCTCCAGGTAGACCCGGGAGACCGTCGAAACCACGGTCACCCTGCAGACACACACATGCACACACACGATGCACACACACACACACACACACACACACACACACACACACACACACACACACACACACACACACACACACACACACACACACACACACACACACACACACACACACACGCACACAGAGTCAGTACATATTTTTCACAAACTTGATGAATGCTAGCTTATGTACAGTGCTGTTTCAAAGACTGAAGTTAACTTGTATCGCAATAAGTTAAATCACCTTCTAGTTTTTACTGCATCTCAACCCAGATTGTCAGATGGAGAATGAGAATTAATTCTGCTCTTCTTCACTTCATTGTGTGAGAGTATGTGATTTTGCTATATGATGATGCCACATAATTATGTTAGAAAACATCTCATCTAGATCTAATCACAGCAAACGATGCAAAATGATAAGTCCTAAGCGCTTGGGGATAGTGAATATTTATGGTGAATATCTACAACCGTTGTACACGATATGTAGAATGTATCTAATATATACTGTACCTTTCCTCCACCCTCTCCAGGCATGCCTCGGGCTCCATCGGCTCCATTGCGACCCTGCAGGAGAGAGGAAGAGGGGGAGGGGAAGGAGGAGGAGAAGGAGGAGTAGCAGGAGGAGGAGGTGGAGGAGGAGAAGGAGGAGGAGGAGAAGAAGAAGGAGGAGGAGGTAGAGGAGCAGAAGGAGGAGGAGCAGGAGGAGGAGGTAGAGGAGGAGGAGGAGGAGAAGGAGGAGGAGCAGAAGGAGGAGGAGAAGAAGAAGCAGGAGGAGAAGAAGAAGGAGGAGGAGGTAGAGGAGCAGAAGGAGGAGGAGGAGGAGCAGGAGGAGGAGGTAGAGGAGGAGGAGGAGGAGGAGGAGGAGGAGGAGCAGTAGCAGAAGGAGGAGGAGGTAGAGGAGAAGAAGCAAGAGGTAGAGGAGAAAGAGGAGGATGAAAAGGAGGAGGAGGAAGAGGAGGAGGAGAGCCACAGGAATATAAACATCACGCAAAGCAAATAAATCCCATTACAGGCTGATGCAGAACTAGTACAACAGAACAAAGGGTGAGTGGGGGTAAACCCGGCGACATGCTGCTATTGCTGTGACCGGCGTAGCGTTGAGTAAACAACAGCGTTTACATGTTGAGCATAGAGCTCAGGGGGAGGGGGCTGAGGGCGAGGGGGGGGGGGTCACCGGGCATGTGGAGAGAGGACTGGCGTGGCAATTCAATACACAAGAACGCCCTTTGCAGTCGGTGACATTTGTGACCATGGTTTGTTGTAATAATTGGACATCAAGGGGAGTTTTAAGGAGAGGTATTTGGAGGAGTTGGATGGCGCTTGTGATGAAGGAACACACTTTGAACAATATGCATTTCACCAAGAGGAGACCAGTGAATGTTGGGGACTGCATCTGGGTCGGGCTGGGCCACTGTTTTTTTTATTTGTAGTTTTTTAAACGATTTTAGTCTTCTCACCCTCTTTCCTAATTTCCCTGGTGGGCCGTTGGAGCCCTGGAGACCTCTGGGACCCTGAAGATCAAAACATAAACAGTTCAAATACATGGTGCACACACAATCAGTCTGGTAAAATCAGGTTATACCAAAGGAGTGGTCCAATGAATGTACAAAAGTAAATTTGGTTCCTTTTTTCATAAGGGTATATTGATTTGATTGTTGTTTGATTCAATTAATTTATGCATTCCTTTCCATGTTTTATCAGGGTTAGATCATTTATTTAGCATACTGTAGGTGTAAGGGTAAGCAAACACACACACACAAACACACAAACACACACACACACACACACACACACACACACACACACAACTATACACATGCAGACCATTCACACCTATTTCATTAGACTGCTCCACACAGAGGTCCAAGCAGACATGGGGCATCACCCAGGGAGCCTCACACACATACGTAAGGAACACACACGGGAACTGTGTGTGAGTGAGAGTGTGTGTGTGTGTGTGTGTGTCTCTGTGTGTGTGTGTGTGTGTGTGTGTGTGTGTGTGTGTGTGTGTGTGTGTGTGTGTGTGTGTGTGTGTCTTACCTGTGGACCGGAGTCACCACCATCGCCTTTAAGTCCAGGGGAACCAGGACCTCCCTAGAAAAGATAATTCATGTGCGCGCACACACACACACACACACACACACACACACACACACACACACACACACACACACACACACACACACACACACACACAGACGCATGCACACGCGCGCACACGCACACAGACACACACACAAACACACACACACACACACACGGGTTATTTAAAGTTTTTTTTCTCTACCAAGCAGCTGGGTGAGCAAGCTATCACACATGCAGACACATATAACCTGAGACGGGACTACAAAACAATGAGTGCACCGAATGACTCACATATGTATTATAAATATATATAGAGACGTTATATAAATATACATTAAATACAAACTCCCCCTATCAGCCAGATGAGATAACAGGATACAGAGGGCTGTGATGTTAAATTTAGTGCAGGGACGTGTTGTATTCACACACAAGCCCACGCTAACACACACACATACACTAGTTGTCGCGTGAACAAGGGGAGGGGGGGGAACCTGAAGGCAACACTAAAGAGGGTGTGGGGGTGACGATAGATGGCGGTGTGTAAGCTGCTTGTAACATCTGGCGTCGTCAATGCTCTATTCTGCTAATGAAACTCTGGCCTCACTCCAGCAGACAGGGGGCGTGCGTGTGAGCGTGAACGTGTGTGTGTGTGCGCATGATTGTGCGTGTGTGTGCGTTGACAGATGCTTTTAGTTTGATCCATGACAGGAAGAAGCTCTCGTCACTCTGTGTTTCTCATCAACTGTGGAATGAGGGTATGGTAGGTGGATCAGTTGTGCCCGTGTGTGTGTGTGTGTGTGTGTTTGTGTGTGTGTGTCTTTGTGTGTGCGTTTCTAAGTATGCACATGATTTTTTTGTTCATAGGTGTGTGTGTGTGTGTGTGTTTTGGTCTGAGTTTATAAGTATGCCGGCTACTTAGTGATGAGGTGTGCATGTGACCCGTGCAATTGTCCTGGTGTGTGTGTCTATGTGTGTGTGCATCTTTGTGTGTGTTTATGTCGTCATCTTATTATGTGTGTATCCATGTGTTGAGGTGTGCATGCGTTCGAGCAAGTCTGTGTGTGTGTGTGTGTGTGTGTGTGTGTGTGTGTGTGTGTGTGTGTGTGTGTGTGTGTGTGTGTGTGTGTGTGTGTGTGTGTGTGTGTGTGTGTGTGTGTTTTGGTCTGAGTTTATAAGTATGCCGACTACTTAGTGATGAGGTGTGCATGTGGCCCGTGCAATTGTCCTGGTGTGTGTGTCTATGTGTGTGTGCATCTTTGTGTGTGTTTATGTCGTCATCTTATTATGTGTGTATCCATGTGTTGAGGTGTGCATGCGTTCGAGCAAGTCTGTGTGTTTGTGTGTGTGAGTGTGAGTGTGAGTGTGAGTGTGTGTGAGTGTGTGTGTGTGTGTGTGAGTGTGTGTTTGTGTGTATGTGTGTGTGTGAGTGTGTGTGTGTGTGCATGTGTTAGCGTGTGTGTTTATATGTATAAGCGGGTGCATTCGTGCGGGCGTGCACTCAGGGTCACTCACCACAGGTCCAGATCTGCCAGACATTCCCATTGGCCCCGGAGAACCCCTCATAGTCAGCTGTGGATTGGAGGATGACAGCTCATAAACAAACCATTCAAAGCAAAGTGCTGACACTACACAAGTAAACTCGTCCAACCTTGTTAAAACTCATACCCTAATTTTGACGTACAGGGAATAGTGGAATTGAACCCTATCGCTTGGCGCGGTTGATGCAGTAGACTGCAGTGGTCTATTGTTGTAGCCTGTTTATTGGCGTCTTGTGAAACACAATTGTACAACTGTCCTTGATGTAATGAAGTGTGAGGAACAAGAGCCAGGAAAATTCCAGCTGCGGGGCTAACAAGGTGCATTGGCTTCCCTTAATAAGCTCAGCGCTTTACCCTTCTGTATAGCCAGAGGGCTGATGCCATGCAAACCGATGTGGCTACTTAGAAGCTACGTGTTCATTGATACACTAGTCCGGATTTATTAAAGTAAAGGGCAAGTTTTTAATATTACTCATTAAGTCACCTCTGGAAATATAGATTTTGAAATGTGGTTTGAACTACGGTACACTCTGAATTAACTTTTTACTCTCTCCAATCATGTTAAAGTTATTAGCATAGTTTGTTCGCACAAAAATCTGTGTGTACGTTTTTATTGAAGTTCCATTGTTTCCCTGACGTGCTCACCGCCTCATTATACTATTCATAAAATTGCTGGACCAAAACGCACAACATACTCATATAATACAAAAACCGGCAGCCACATTTATCGACATATGGTTGCTTTAGCATAGCACACGGCTAGCCACGGCTGAACTCTCTGTGATACAGCAGAGAACCTTCCAGTGCGCCCATAAATACTATTTTCTCCCGCAGTCGTTACCACTCGGTGGGGAATCTCGCTATAAGGTTGATGGAGACTTGCTGGGCTCTCTTTTGGCCCCCCTGCATACTTCCCTCTAGACCGAGAGCCAGGAAAGAGTGCGGAGGTGACAAGTGCTCTCTGGAAACCATAGCAGCCACCTGCTGTTTGCTCAAGGGACCACTCTACACAAACATAATGCTGTGAAATGTTCCCAGTGTGTTCAATATAACACTTTGATTACAGCAATATAGAGTGTCTGGAATCTTGTCCTCTTTTTATTTAATCGGTCGAGCAAATTGTCTCGGAGCCGATATACACAATGGAATGCCCAAAAGCAACAATCAGAGAGTGAAAAAGAAATACATTTTTCGGCTTTGTCGTTTCCTTGGGAGTCGTTGAGGAGCTATATAATCATAAAGGATAGTCAGATTTACTACACTTAAGTCTGCTTACTTAACAGTAAGCAGACTTTATTTTGATGCATGGCTTTCTGCTTTTGTTTGGAGTGGACTGATATAGAGCTTTGTGTTATGATGCCACGAACATCTCGCTGATTTTGCCAAAAAACAATGTTTCTATTTGACACATCACCGATTCTATCTCCTTATCTATCTTCTCAAATCACTAATTATTAACACTAACTCTCAAAATATGTAATCCCTATTAGAATGTGCTGACAGATCATGTCGTCCGACGGCTGAAGGGGTGCACTCAATACAAAGGGTCAACCTTGTGTAGGTCACTTCGAGCAGGGTCCTCAGCATCAATACTCACCCTAGCCTGGGCCAGGATCGCCTGTGCCTGGGCTTCCTGCGCGGAGACCACTGGCCCCTTGTGGGACTCTCCTCCGGCGCGGAACTGTGGGCCGCAACAGAGAGAACAGAGTCACCGGGATGAATGGAAGCCCGTCGAGTCGTATCCACGGCCTATTGAGCAACCCAATGCAACACCGCTTCCTACTACCCTGTCCTGTTTTCTCCCAGGGACAGCTGTAAAGCTGTCAGTGCTGCTGCCATACTCACACAAAAAACACACCCGTGTCCTCATAACATATATATATGAAAGGGTTATAGAGTCGACTCACACACACACACACACACACACACACACACACACACACACACACACACACACACACACACACACACACCAGAGTCTACGTGCGCAAGGAGACAGCCACTGCTGCTCATTACACACACGCTGACAGGCACCATTAGAGACACACACACAAACTTGAATGGATATGCACGTACACACAACCACACACATACGCACACAGACAGACACACAGGACTTAAAGCAGGCCCGAGAAGAGAACAGGCGGTCGCCAAGGCTTTTCAAAGTCACTGGTTCCAGTCCATTGGACTGGCTGACATTTACAACCCCACTGATTTGTGACTCAAAGCAAATAAGGGTGAGATTCCTTGGCTGGCTGACGATGCTATGAGCTGAAGAACCGGCTAACTGGAGGGAGCTGGGACTGCGGGGATAGGGCCAGGTGAGGGAGACTGAGGTGTCTGAAGCGGCTGGTTCAGGGAGGACAGAACGGGAGCTCACCGGCAGCATCAGGATGGTACCAGCAGGACCCGGAACACCGTCCGAACCGGGAATACCGGGACGCCCTGGAGGACCCTGGGAAGAGAGAGAGGAACGTTTTTGTTTTATGCGAATCCATTTCCTGTAATACTATATCTATTTTTTCAAACGAGTACATTTTGAATTGTAAATCAAATCATATGGACAATCATGGTTCTCAGAGCGAGCGAAATTGGATGAGCACAGAGAAGTTTTCCATTCAACTATTATCTTTTTTTTTTTTTCTTAAACTGCACGAGTGAGGACCTTAGTGTTTATCTATGACAACCATGTCCCTGCAGGGAGAGCCCTGAAGCGCTTGAGTGTGCATTGTTTGGGCTTATCCTAAATTAAATATGTTCGATCGATGGGCCTTTTCAGACAAGCATATGGAGACAATGAGATCCTGCTAGAGAGTTACTCCATTAAGAAATTAAAATCGTTTTTCTTTCCATGGTGGCCTTTATCCTAGAAGTAGGCAGAGTACATAGCTGCTCTGCCTGAGAGAAGGAACAGAGACTACCAGTGTAGTATCCAGTAGTTTGACACAATGCCCATCGAAGCAATCACTGCCCTTAGCCAAAAAAGCAATTAAACTCTCATCCAGGAAACCCCAAGTCATTACAAAAATAAAGCATGCGTTAATCTGCTCTCCGACAATATTGCGCCTGTTAATTGCAGGAGAACACTGAATGGACTTGAATTCCTAAAGAGCATCATGCTAATAGGAAACATGCTCTGTAATCAACCGTTGGGTTGTAAAAACCCTGTATGGCTGTATACTGACAATGGTGATTAGGCAGGAACACAGTCTGGCCCGTAAACAAATGAATAAAGACAGCAGGTTATCCTAAAGAGCCATCCTAAATAACACGTAGCCATTCCCCCCCCCCTCCCCCCTGTTCTTTTCAGCAGGCCTGTCACGCACCAAGGTCTCTCGGGCAGAAGAACTCAAATCGTTCCCATGTGTGTTAACAAAACAAGCCCCCACCAGCGCCTCTGCTCTGGCCCGGTCGCTACAGCGCCACCAAGTGGCCACGGAGGCCCCCCGATCCGTCACAGCACCGGGACGTGTGAGTGATTGGGTAGAATTTGCTCTGTGTTTGTATGTGTTTCCCTTTTCCCCCGTTTCTCTCCTGGGAGAGCTGCCGGCTGATCAAACAGTCCCCGCCGTCACAGCGGGAGAAGAAAATCTGAAAGGCTGCCGAGAGTCACGGAAACGCACGCTGGCACCTTCTCTCCGTCCCACGTGTTCTCAGCGGTGGGAAGCGGTCGACGCTACGCAGCCCTGCGTGGCCATACATCACATGAAGTATTTTTTTTCCTCATCTCTTTTAGCCCCCGAGAACAATAAGACTGTTGTGTGTGTGGAGGAGACTGAGGAGGAGGTGGAGGAAGAGGAGGAGGACGATGGGGGAATGCAGTGCATTTAGTTTTTTTCCTTTGCTCGCCCACAAACCCCAAAAAAACCTGGTTTAACCGAATTCCACGGGCTTGCATGGATTCCTCCATCCAACAGGCTGGTATAGCCGTAGGCAGCGATGAATACAGAGGTGGAGGTGGCTGGGTGGAGAAGGAGGAGGAGGAGGCGGAGGGGGGTGGAGATGGGATCACCAAATCGGGTGAAAAACCAGCCAGTATGGGGCCTGGCTTCCCACTGCGGCGGTGGCGGTGGTGGTGGAGGTGGTGGAAGGTGGTGGTGGAGGTGGTGGCGGGGCCGTTGACGGCAGCCAGGGCTTATTACGCATCATCCCTATCCGTCAAGCTAATGAGAGGAACCCCACAGCGCTCTGGGAGGGAGGGAGGGAGGAGGCAGGCCTGAGAAAGCTCAGGCGCTGTCGTCATTATAAGAGGTGGAATGGCAGACCCTGCGGGAGTACACGTTGCCAGCAGACCTGTCCCAGGCTTTTTTGCTTGGGCTTTGTTTTTTTTTGAGAGTTTGGGCGGGTACACGCTGGAAATGTAAAGGGAATTTGTCGTTCTGACTGCCAATCCATCCCTGGCTAATTCCCCTTGCAACTGCAGTAGCAGGGCACTGTCCAAACGTTTAACTGAATCTGCGGTTTAATGGCTGTGTTATTTTTTCTGGGATTGTGTGGCCTTCCACAGACAGAACAACAGAAGCCCTGTCTTCCGCTACGATCCGCTGACTCGTCTCATTTCTGCAGCAAGATGTGTAGGCATGAGCCCTGGTAATCCAGTTCATTTTGTACACATCAGGGGCCCTCTTCAAATCTGAAAACACTTAGCCTGCAATGCAATCAATATAGCCAATGAACCAAACTAAGTACCTCTTCATAATTCTCCCCCCCCCCCTTACATGCCGATGCTTAGAGTATCAACAGGGCTGGAGGTCTCCCATTGCGGAGGTCCCGCGATGGGCACAGAGTGAGCGAAGGAGCTGTTCAGAAACATCTGGAACCGGAGCTTACCTTCTCTCCAGGATCTCCGTGGGCGCCGGGGGGACCCTGCAGCCCTGGGGTACCAGGTATACCCTGAGAAAACACACGCACGCACGCACACACACACACACAGAAAAATACACTTAACCTTTAATACACCAAAACCAGAGCTAACTAGAGTTCCCACCACAATCGACCTGGGGCTCACGCAACCAGACACACACACACACACACACACACACACACACACACACACACACACACACACACACACACACACACACACACACACAAACCACTCTCACACTCCTCACTGACTCCCCTAACTCAAGCTTCACAGGCGACCAGGACTGACAATCTATCCATAAAGACGCCCCCTACCACGCACACACATCGCTCTCTCTCTCTCACACACACACACACACACACACACACACACACACACACACACACACACACACACACACACACACACACACACACACACACACACAACCACACACAACCACACACAGACACCCCATCCCCTTTAACTGTTCTCCATGTGTGGACCTTGTGGAAGAACATGATACTCACTGCTTGGCCAGGCACTCCTTGGGGTCCTTCAATAAGCATACCCTGAGAAGGACAGAGGGGGAAGCGGAGGAAACAGGGGCATTATTAGGGGCCGTCTGGAAGCCTGTGGAAAAACCTTAGTTGAAAAGCTTGACTTTGATACGGTGTTTACTCCTACTGATAGTGGTGTATATATATAAGGCTGTAATGTGTGTGTGATCTGCGTGGGTGTGTCTGTGTGTGTGTGTGTGTATGTGTGTGTGTGTGTGTGTGTGTGTGTGTGTGTGTGTGTGTGTGTGTGTGTGTGTGTGTGTGTGTGTGTGTGTGTGTGCGCGTGTGTATATGTGTATGTTTGTATGTGTGGGAGTAAAGTTTAAATAAGGTGTCCTGCAGTGGGGATGTTTATAGTATGTATAATCATCTTCATTTGTGCAAGCGCACAGCACACATGTGCGAACACCGCATTTGTGCGTGTGTGTGAGAGTGTGTGTGAGTGCGTGCGGTGACGACCAACGGCGCAGCGAGGACCCTGTGCGGTGGTATAGATGTGAAGCCATGGCAAGAGGAAAGTTAACTACAGCTGCTATTTCTGCAAATGTTTAGCCGGTAGCGGTAAACTGTGTAGGACAGCGCCCACGGCCACGGCCCTCGGCCCTCGAAGCCCAGCGAAAGGGTGACATTTTGTATCAGCAACCCGTTGTTTATGTGGCACAGCAAAATGCCCTGTAATTCCGGCTTGTCGGCAAGAGAATGTTTGCTAGCAAGGCTTCAGATAAAATAAACCGGGTTGGGTGTGGGGGGGGGGGGGGGGGGGAGGTAAACATTCACTCCCACTTTGGGGTGAGTGCGGTGGGAGTGAAGGCTTGACCCGTGTGTCTCTGGGGGCTGGGTACTGAGTCCATCTGCTGAGGGAACATCAGAGAGGAGCCCAAAACCGCAAGATGTGTCCCATGTTCATGTTTATTCACCCAAGGGAGACACAACAAAACAACGGTTTGAATGGAGGTATACCCTAGGAGGGACCGTTAAGTCATGAAGATGGAAAGACTGACAGACAGAGGGCGGGATGACAGACACGCTGACCACGAGAGATGAAGCCAGACATGCATACCTACAAACAAAAGGGCATGGAGACAGACATATGGAAGGACAGGCAGATCGGAGGACACTTACAGGTTCGATGACGGCAGGCTCCCCTTTCTCTCCTTTCTCTCCATGGTGGCGTCCACCCAGCTGTGGGCAGTCAGACAGACGGACGGACATATTGTTAGTCAATTTAGAGGACACTTTGAGGAGAAGAGTGGGATGAGAAAGGTATAATGACGGGGTAGTCATCCCCCTTTCTCCCGCTTATTCTTTGCAACTGTACATGCAAAATTCGATGCACAAAATCAAAATGATAAAAGGAGCTCCTGGCGTTGTTAAGAACGGCTGCTTGAGATCTGCTCGGCGTATGTTGATGTTTCAAATGATTTGTTCTATGGAAAAATAGGTCCCAAGAATCATGATTTTGTTTTTTGTTTTTTTATACAAAGCCTATAATTTAAACCTGGGTTTGAGTCCTATTTGTCAAACCTCTTGAAACCCATCGAACGGAGATGGTGAGGTGGTGTTGGTGTTGGTGGTGGTGGTGGTGGTAGTGGGAGAGGGATAGACCCCAACTGTGTGCAAACGAAAGGGTCGTCATCGGACACTATCCACACAATGACTTCACCCGGGAGGAATTCACAAACCACCTACAGTGAAGTCTAAAAAAATACACTATAATCCTGAGGGATCTTTCAGGGTCTGCGTCCTTTAGATCAGATGCAGAGAGAAAGAGAACCGACATGTGTGAATGGAAAAGTGTATGTGTGTGGTTATTTGTGTATATATGTGGTTGTGTGTGTGTGTGTGCGTGTGTGAATGAAGTTGCGTAGACGACGACTCATTGGAACTACCGCACTACGTCCTACTCCTGAAATAAATCTAAATACAATGAGTGTTCTGTGACTTCAAAAAGGTTTGCTTATATTAACAGTTCAGAGCTAATGACAGACAGACAGACAGACAGACAGACAGACAGACAGACAGACAGACAGACAGACAGACAGACAGACAGACAGACAGACAGGAGGAGGTTTATTTGGTTGATGGTCGTTTCCTAGGAGGGCAATGAATGGCGTTGATGAACAGTAAAGGTCAAAGAAGGTCAAGAGGTCAACGGAAGGGGAGGAGGGCATCGGGGTGGGGGGCATCTGTGGGGACAGCGGGGTCTGCCAGTGGGAAAGGTTAGTGCGTGTGAGCCTGTGGATGTGAAGCATGTGTTTAGTCATTAAGGGTTGTTTAGTCTTCATCCGCGTCATGAATGGCTTTGCGTGCGTGCGTGTGTGTATACAGGGCTTCCAGACGAGAATTCCGATGCGTTCAAGATAAGCAGACAGGAAATCTCCACACCGACAGAAGAGTGGACTTTAATCGCCCCAACACCCCAGTGTCCCAGTGAAATCGACACTGTCCTGCTCTGCTTAAAACAACTTAACCTAATACTGACTTCCTGTACACCACATATACATAACCTGTCAAAAACACATGGATTCATTAGAATCTCAACATCAACAACAAGGTGTAAAAATCCCAATAACACCCCTGTCGGGAATGTGGTCCTCACGGGTAGGGAGTTGTAACCGGACTATTAGTTGTGAAATTTAAATACGGCAAAATGTTTTTTAAGCTCCAATTGGGACGTCAAGAGATAAGTACGATTACGAAACTACTATTTCTCAGCGAGTGAATCAGGGGGTCTTACGTCGCTCTCCCGGATGTCGGTCTGCGCGGGGATGCCGGGTCCGAAATCGTCATCGTACGCAGCCTCGGTGGGCTTGACGTCGTCGGGGCCGTAGCTGCCGTAGTCGTCCAGGCCTTTGTTGTCGTACTCCTTCATGTCGTACTCCTGGAACCCGTACGCGTCACCGTCCACGGGGCCTTTGACATCTTCCTCGGCGCCCACGGGCCCCTTGACGTCCTCTTCGGCTCCAACAGGGCCCTTGTAGTCTTCCTCGCCGCCCACGGGCCCCTTGTAGTCGGTTTCGGCGCCGGTGGTAGGCTCCGCCCCCACCTGCTCCACGCCGGTGATGTAATCGTCGACGATCTCCTCCTCGTAGGTCTGCGATGAAGACAAGGGAAGGCAGAGGAAGAAGCAGCAATCAGAAACAGCGGGGAACAGATGTCTAACCATGCAAATAGAAGGGACTCGGGCGAATTAGCGTGCACATGATTTCACGCTGCGATGCAAAAGTGAAAGCATGAAGATTGAGACCTGGCTTCATCAAGACCAGGTTTGGTTAACGAGTGTATCTAACATAGTTAGGACTGCTCCAAAATGGGCTATGTTGATTTCCTTTTTTTTATCAATCTAGGGACAGGTCTTTTGTGTTAGTATTATTTTGTAATTTGACTCAAGCACGTCTTCATCTAACTGTACAAATCAAGTCCGGCTATCTTGCATAATTAATACACCATGGCACATGAATATTAAAACATGTCCATAACAAGCCTTTCAAATTGATCAAAACCATTCGGACACTTCGGGACGAAAGGAAGGACATGGTTTTAATTAATCCAACGTCCAATCATATGATTGGTGCAGACCTTGAAAAAGAAATATACACACCCAAGCAGCTGAAAGATGCCTGATTAGTTCACTTTTGTTTGGGGTTAGGTAGAGGTCAGTGTGAGCCAGCTGCTGGTTGGAATTGGTTGCAGTAAAACACTTAATGTTACTACAGGCTTCTAGCACGTGATTTGACACATTGACATGAGCAGATGTGGCGATTTTACATTTTGACAAAAACAACACATATTTTTTGAGGTGCTGTTGAGGTGCTGATCCAAAAGAAAATTATTTGGGCTGTATTGTATATGCATGAATACACAAGGGTTTACCACCATGTCAATTTGAATTATTGGACAAAAGAGCCACAAAATAGATATTTTAACTATCAAAACAATAAAACTATATAATAAAATTATTGTCAAATGACCCCCCAAAAAGTGATCCATGTACCTATTTCCCCCAAGGTTTGGACACATTTCTCAACAACCCACAGAAGTTAATTTCCTTCATTGCGTAAAGCCCCAGTCTGATCCCAGACCTCAGGTAAACAATGTGTCGTTCCAGAAGCAGTGAGTAAAACACTGAACACCATGAGCGACTTTCCATGTTCTTAACCACTCATGAATCACACTGAATTTTTTTTTTTGTAAGAACCATCAATTATGCAAAGGCTTAAACTGTCTCGCCTGAATGCCATGAGGCCCATCCAGCCTCTTCTCCTGCCAGTAGTCAGTAGTTAGTGGGGCTGCGGGTGAAACGTGTTGAAGTGGAATCGTCTCCACTACCAACACGCAACATCGTAAGAATGAACCGCCAAGCATTCTACGAAAAACGACGCAGATCCTGTGTGATCTTCGCGTCACGTCGTAAAACAAAAACACCCCCTTAGCGACATGGCAGCGGCGGCGCACACAAAAACACCACCTTCCCAACATCACTCAACGCAGTAAATGTGGAACGACGGGACTTGACTCGACTCTAATCGACCTACAAAGCGTCCAAACCCTTACCATGTGGCACTGATCAGCCCCGCTCAGGTTTAAGGGGAGTAGTTCTACGTTCTGAGGAACGAGCCCACCCTGCCAGATTGGTTTCCTTACTACAGGCTCTAGCGTTCGCCCGGACGGAGAGACAATGGATCAATGATGTGGAGCGATGGCTCTGGTTCATGTCATATCCAGGGGCGATGTTCCCATCGTGAAGGCTGTCCAGAGTGCTCCATCACAGAGCCCTTCGCGGGCTGATCAAGAGAGCGCTCCACAATCACCGGGGCAGATGTTTTGTCGTTTCCCCGGTAAGCTCTCTCTCTCTCTCTCTCTCTCTCTCTCTCTCTCTCTCTCTCTCTCTCTCTCTCTCTCTCTCTCTCTCTCTCTCTCTCTCTCTCTCTCTCTCTCTCTCTCTCTCTCTCTCTCTCTCTCTCTCTCTCTCCCCCCCATCTAACCTCAAGGTACATCCAGCCGGGCCATGATGGTTTAGTTTGATCCTCTAGATGTTCCCGATTATGTTACCGTATTATGCGATGGTTTACCACAAATATAAAGGATCTGCCAAATTTCAGGATATGAATTAGGGAATGGATGGAAGGGGGGCTAGGGGGCCTTAAGGCCTGTCTGCAGATTTTTTTCCATTAGTTAGGGTTCATTAGATGACAACGTTTCCCCTCTTAGCCCTCCGCCAGATGCTGCGTTGTTGTCATGTTGCGGGCCTTCTGCTGATGTATCGCACCAAGGAGATGGGAGGAGAGGTGGAAATTGATATTGTTGATAGGTTTATAAGGTTGTTCTTTATAGTAATTAATTTCGTATTGTTTACATTGTTGTTTCTGGTTTTCTTCCTTTAGGAACATTTTAGATCCAATGTGTTTGTGTGGAGGGATGGGATGACAGTATCTTGGAAATGGAAAGTTTTCCACCGAAAGGAAAATGATGGGCTCCCAACAACAATATCTGCATATGCTTGCAGAACTCTGGGTTCAATCAAAATCACTGAGTTCAGAGTGACTTATTTGTAACAAGTCATCAAATGAAAATAAATCCATATGCTGTTCTTTGTTGGTAATCCTGCTGTCAATGGTTGACGAGCCATGGGATTACCATGCAATAATATATATATATATATATATATATATATATATATATATATATATATATATCTGAGGAACATTTCTGGCATATTCCACCTTCTGATAGGAGCTATCTAGAGGTTGGGCCATGCACACACAGAGATCATCCTCAATGTCTCCCCATGCCCGCCATAGTATTTGATGGCACCGTCAGGGTTTTTACGGCTCTACGCTGGACCTATAAAGGTCGGCTCTCCTTTCAGAGCAGGGAGATGATTTCAACCAGCTGTGGGCACCTTCACGTGCAGACACTCTATGGGTGATTAAACCGCGACTCATATATTCTGCATATTTTAGAATAAACAGTTATGGATCAGCGGGAGGTTCGTACCTGGTCAGGTGTGGTGCTGTCGGGTTGCGGGTCCGTCTGGCTGCCGTCCACGGTGCCGTAGTCGTACTCCCCTGTGTAGTACTCCTCCGCTTTGGTCTGGACGACGAGGGGGGAAAGAATGTGGATTTTTGTTTGATTTTGATGACTGTTATTAATGTTTAATGCTTTGTTTTTAGCACGGCTCATGCAATTTTATAGGCTCTTAAGCTTTTCCACGTGGGTACCTCAAACATAGACGAAGTGAGCGTCATTGAGCCCCAGAAATAATGACTTTTATTGTACAATAAAAAAATAACAATGGCGAAATGGCGACAGCGAGAGGCATGAAAAACCTAATTGGGACCAGAAATCAATTAAAATTAAAGAGATAATGGTTGTTTATGATTTTGTGTAAATTGTGTGCATGTCCACCTGCTTGTAAGCAAATGTTTGTGTGTGTGTCTCTATCCGAGTCTGCCTCTATGCCTGTTGTGTGTGCAGCCCTGCCTTCATACGATTGTATCCCCTCCCCGTCGGCCATCTTTGTTTGAGCGCTAAGCCCCTTACCTCGGTCCGGGGTGGTTCTGTGGGCGGGGCCTGGCTGGCCGCCTCCCCTTCCCCGTACTCGTAGAACTCTCCATAGTCGTAGTTGTTGTACTGTACAGCCAGAGGAAACCATGGGTCAGGTTCTGCTCATTGTGTGGGTAAAGGCAGTGGCAGGACATCCCAAGATGCACAGCGAGACATGAAACTGACTTAACTTAACCTAACTTAACCACCTTAAACCTTATATCTAAATGTGCACAGTCTCTAGCCCAATAGCTAAACACATCCCTCTCTTTCCTAACACCTAACC
Organism: Gadus morhua; assembly: GCF_902167405.1. Classification (NCBI taxonomy): domain Eukaryota; kingdom Metazoa; phylum Chordata; class Actinopteri; order Gadiformes; family Gadidae; genus Gadus; species Gadus morhua. The sequence continues at coordinate 10,697,297 of NC_044055.1, read as the reverse complement.
TTAACCATGGCTCAACTTAACCATCTCTATCCCAAAATATATAAACTTAACCGTCTCAGCTGTGTCTGTTTTAGTCCCTCCCAAAATTTCTAAAAATTAGTTTAAAATATGTCTTTGTTTAATTCTCATGATGCAACCCCCGTTAGAGTGCATGATGCCCATTACAGCATGATGATGCATCAAATAATAAAATAATGATCTTATTACGTAATTCAGCATCACCCCTATCAAGAACCCCCCACTCTGCATGTGCCCCCCCCGCCCCCCCTTGTTAAATAACTGCTCCACTTGGTTGCAGGTGGCAGCCAACTTCCAACCCGCAAACTTTTATTTGCATTCAACAGGATGTGGGAACAGGATTCATGTGAAATGGAAGGAAGCTCATCTGCCTCTTGAGCACACCAGCTCACCCCAGGCCGGGTCGGTAATAGGAGCTTGTTTTTGTTAATGACTGCCTGCATGCTGCAATAAATGTAAATATTTCCCATTGAGGTATCGTCATCATTAAAAAACGGAAAAGGCTATGGGGCCCACAACCTCTACCCCAGACCCGCTCCTCTCTGTAATGAACGCTGGGCGAAATGTCTGACGCCAGCGAGAGAAAGAGAGGCTGGGAATTAGAGGGTTATTACGGTGTTAAAGTTTTCTTTGAGAACAAATAACACTTGGACCATATGGCCCCCTTTAAATTGGCTTTGCTTGAAACTAATTGTCTGACATGACATGAGTCAAATGTTAAAAAACGGTGTGAGTCCTATGTGATGTTTCCGTCTGTTCCTTCCAAGGACTGTATTAACAAGTAGCTAAATAAGTATTTTCTCTCTTTTTCCAACTCCCAATCTTTGTTATTTTCAATGATCCTCCTTGACATCATTCTTCAACCGAAATCTGGACAAGCTAACAAAAAGATGAGGCAGATTAGATTCACAGAAATGTCCTCTCTTCGCTCCTGGGAGGAATATTAGCCCCAAATGGCAGCTTAACTCATAACATAAAATATAAGAGCAATGGTCTGGCTGGCCTGCCTGGCTTCTGGTCCACTTGGCCAGAGGGACAGGTAATAAGAGAGAGAGAGAGAGAGAGAGAGAGAGAGAGAGAGAGAGAGAGAGAGAGAGACAGAGAGAGAGAGAGAGAGAGAGAGAGAGAGAGAGAGAGAGAAAAAAAGCTCAGAAAGAATGAAAGAAAAAAGAGGAAATAAGAGAGCAACGCAGAGCATGAGGGAGATTTATTGGTCTGAGTTGCATGTCCACTGGCTGGAGGCCTTCACCGCAGGCCTGGATCGAAGACAAAAATACTGAAATTCACTCATGGTGACGAACCCCCCCCCCCCCTCCCCTAACCTCAACCCTGACCCTCATCCCTCTGCCCCCCACCCCCAGCCCCCCCTCCCTTTCTCCTTCCATTCTCCCCAGATAAAGTGCCTCTCAACCAACAAGGGGTATCTCCGGGTATACGTGTCAGGTCAATAGGGTCAAAGTCAGGAGCTCTTTGGATTAGATCCCCCCCCCCCCCCCCCCCCCCCCCCCCCCACCACCTGCTGTGAAGAACTCTTCACCCCATTGTACATCACTCCCGTCAACAGCTCTACTGGTGCGACGGCTTCTGGAAGGGATGTGCTCTACACTTGTCAAGGCGACACGGACGGACGTCAGACACTCAGATACTAATAGACTTGGGAGGGATCACCTGGATTTACAGGCTTCCTCTGGAGAAGAATTCCAACAGCTCCCCATTGTACCGTTTGCGGACGTTCGTCCAGCTCCTCGTCTTGGCGCTGGAGAGGAGCAACTGGCTGACTGGATGAGGCAAGATTTTCCAGTACCCGCATCGACAAAACCGCTTCCACAGCCAACATTCCCTCAGACTGGGGACGAGAATCGACTATCTTTTTTTCTTTCTCCCCAACGCGAGGATCTAGAGGTCTGTTTTTCCAGGTACGAGGGGAGGGTTAGCTACAGCCGGGGAGAGAAGGGAAAAGCTTCAATTTCGCCTGGAGAGTCTGGAGAGCGCCTGCCGAAGTCGTTAGCGATATAAATCACGGGGCCACTCCGACGGAGCCCCAGCTCAGACCTTCAGGCCGGTGAGAAAAAGAAAATGGAGTTTCCACTGCTGTGAGCTCATCCGTTATAGAGTGGAATTCTGTAGGAAAAAGCGTTTGTCGGCCAGGGAGGGGGGGGGGGAGACCTGGCGGGGGCTGGCGGGGAACGGTATAGAAAGGAAGGAACGGAAACGCAAAACAGGATGCATTGTGTTTCAATTAAGAGATTAGAGCACGGCGCGGTTCGCTGAGCGCTACGGTCCGCTGTTCCCGGGTGTTCCCACCCTGCCCTCTCGAATGAGCGGCCCGCTTGATTGAACTCAGGTATTCCTCCTCTCCTTGCTCTTTGTCCTCTCCTCCCCTCGCCTGAGCTGAACTCCTCTGAAGGCATCTCCCTACCCGTCAATCAATCCGATCAATCAATCAATCGACTTCCTCAACTGGCCCCTCCCCCTCTCTCTATACACACACACGTACACACACACACATACACACACACACACACACACACAGTTATTCCTTTGTGTGTTCAAGCCCTTCTTTCCCTCTCCCTCCCCCTTCTCTCCTGACTGTTTTTCTTGCTTGTCAGGTTCATTCTCTCACACTTACTCTCTCTTACTCTATTTCATCCTGTCGTTTGACCGCAATGTCCCCCCCCCCCCCCCCCCCACCCTGCCCCTCTACCCCTCTCTCTCTTTTCTGTACCCCTCTCAACTCCAACTCTCACTCCCCCCCTTAACCTCCACTATCACTGCCCCCCTTAACCTCCACTATCACTGCCCCCCGCCATAACCTCGACTCTCACTCCACCTCCAACCTCGACTCTCACTCCCCCCCTTAACCTACAATCTCACTCTCACTCCACCCCAAACATCCACTCCCCCCCCCCCCCCCTCCAGCCTCCACTTTCACTCCACCCTAACCTGCTCCCAATGCTTGTCTTTCCATCCATCTGTGCTTCTTCGGCACCACACATTCCAATGGCAAGGCCCCCCCAACCCCCTGTGTGCCAACCCCCTTCTTACCCCCGATCCACCTACCCTCCACCCTCCACCCACAGGCCTTTGGTCCCCTTACCTCCTCCTCGGGCTCCTGGGCCTGGGGCTTGTCGACGTGGCTGGGGGTCTCACAGTCGGGGCTGTAGTGCTCACAGTAGTCCTGGGCCGCCCGGGGATCCTCCACGATCAGCAGCTGCTGGATGTCCCCCTGAGAGAGAGAGAGAGAGAGAGAGAGAGAGAGAGAGAGAGAGAGAGAGAGAGAGAGAGAGAGAGAGAGAAAAAGAAAAATCGGATGAACACCAGGGGTGCAGATCTCAGGACCACACACACACACAGACGCACGCAAGCATCCATGTGAACAAACACAAACGCGCACATGTACACATGCACCCACACACATTCATACACACACAGACCCGAGGTGGACCAGCTGCAGATAGGGAGCCCAGACACCGACCCTGGTGCAGCCCAGCAGTATGAGCGCTCATCATCTGAATGTGATTCATGTTATTGGATTATAGACGATCAGAGACGTCCATGCCGATTACTCAAGGGAGAGGCTCGCTCACCACTCTGCTGTTGAGCGTGATACGAAGTGAAGGGTCTCAAACACGATGAGCAGGGTTGAGTCAAACCACCGATTTTTGTTTCTTTTTTACTGTCATCACTTTTTCTGAATACAAAGGCGTTCTTGTTGAAATATGTACCACCTTGGAACACACATTGGAATAAAGGGAATAAACCTGGGCAAACGCAATAGTGCTGAGGCCGCCCCGGCAGCATTTTAAACAAATATGGATCACACTTCCATGTTGAATTAGAAGAATCAGGACTGAGGGTCGCAGCCAACATTTGAGAGTAATATGTGAAGAAAGAGTGCATTAAAGGCAATTAAAGGGGTCAGGTTCGGGGTTCTTTGAGGTGTCTGCCGTTGGCCTGTGTGTTCTAGTAACTATAAGTACCTACGAACAGCTATAATGGATGGCAAGGCCCGTTTCACAGCCCTGGCCCTCAAACCGCTGGAAGAATGAGAAGATAAATAACCAAAGTCTGTACTTATGTGAAATATCTTAGGCCGTCTGTTTTTCATGAGCCTTTGGAAAAGGAAATTAGATCTCTTTCTCTCTCTCTCTCTCTCTCTCTCTCTCTCTCTCTCTCTCTCTCTCTCTCTCTCTCTCTCTCTCTCTCTCTCTCTCGTTCTCTCTCTCTCGTTCTCTCTCTCTCGTTCTCTCTCTCTCTCTCTCTCTCTCTCTCTCTCTCTCTCTCTCTCTCTCTCTCTCACTCTCTCGTCTTTCCCCTCTTCCCCTCCTTCAGTCAGCCAGCCAGCCAGCCATCCAGCCAGCCAAAGAGCCTTCATATTGAACTTTTTTTGCATGATCTTCTCCAAAGAAATGTCCTACCAGGAATCAGAAACTGCACGTTCTCCTCCCCACCAATGTGGAGAATATTTACGACAGACCCCCGACCACTGCGTGGTTACCTCAGCCCACCTGAGTTTGTGGGGTGTGGTGGTGTGGGTCTTTTTTTTTCAAACCCACCTGGGTATGGATAACGTTAACTGAAGGGGTCTGCCCCCCACACACACACACACACACACACACACACACACACACACACACACACACACACACACACACACACACACACACACACACACACACATACACACACACACACACAAACACACAAATAACCACACCACCACATGCACAAACACATCAGGCAAATTACATGAAATGATTTATGCATTCTCTCTGTATTCTCTTCTCTGTTGACGTTTGTGTTATGGTTTGAATGAAATATATCTCTGAGGTCTTTCGCAGTTCTCCAGGAATGATCTACAGCAGTGTTTCAGAGTCTGGAAAGGGTCAGGCAGCAATAAATCAGCTGTCTGCCGTACAGTAAAATCCCTCTATTAGCAGAACTGGTGCGGCATCTCGGTCTGTGTCTCTGTGTGTGTGGGGAAGGAGGGGAAGGGGGGTGGGGGGCGGTATGTCCATCATGAAATGATTCATGTGTATGTGTTAGTATGTGTATGTGTGTGTGTGTGTGTGTGTGTGTGTGTGTGTATGTGTGTGTGTGTGTGTTTTGTTTATGTGATTATGTGTGTGTGCCAAAAAAGGTCATTGATAAGAAACTAGTTCCTCAAAATCAATTACAGAAACAATTCAAAGTGATTGCTTCAATATTCCACGAGTAGAAAAAACAACTGAAGTCAAAGAAAGACTGACAGAAATATAATATATAAAATATTAAATATATATATATTCCTCTGCAGCCGGATAGGCTGCTCTGTTTTGTGTACTTTTTCCCTTGCAGATGTTGGACGGGGAATAAACCCAAGAGACCCTCAAACCAAGCAACAGGATGGAGGGAGATGAGTCGCAGAGGTCATCTCCCCAGCCGCGCGAGGCACACGCCCAGACGGCGCTGAGAGCCGTCAGACCGACGCCCGGCCCGGCTGAACTCGCTCAGAGCTAAATGGTGATGTTTCAAATCACCGCAGCAGACCATGAAATCCAGGCAGGCCCATGGCAGGGGGATCCCATGGTGTACAATACACAGGACCGCGGGAGACGTCCATCACGAGCACACTCCGAGGGAAGGGAGGGGAAGGGGCTTTTGTGATGGCTGACGTGGAGGTTGTGACATGCAGATGTGTCATATGCATACATGCAGACGCAAACACACACTCCCATGCATTCCCCCCCCCACACACACACACGCACGCACGCACGCACGCACGCACGCACGCACGCACGCACGCACGCACGCACGCACGCACGCACGCACGCACGCACGCACGCACACACACACACACACACACACACACACACACACACACACACACACACACACACACACACACACACACACACTCATTCATAGTATATACTGATGTATACGCAAATACACAAAGGTATGCAGGCATGCACACATAGAAACCCTTTATCCCCCCCCCACACACACACACACACAAACTCCTATGGCTGCATACATGATTGAGCCCCTCCGAAAACCCAAGACAACTTTGATTAGACGCTGCTGGCTACTGCTGGCCCCAGATCTGAGAAACGATATGCAGTCTCAGGAGTTTCCCTCGGTCTTGTTGGGATTAATGTTGTCGTTAATGGAGTCTAGCGCATGGGCTGTTAACTCCCACGAGCATGACATCATCTGGTTTGAAGAGTGTGTTAGAAAGGGACAACAAATGCCATGGAAAGATATTTGATATATTAGGGGAAATTGTAATCTGTAAATCTTGAACGAAACCAAACAAATCAAACAAAATAATCCAATATTGTTATTGTCAGCAATGCAAGATGCTCATACAAGAGGATGTATGCAAAGTTTTTGATCCTAGCTAAATGTAATATCTGGCAGATAGTTTTGTACAAAGGGGCTTTCTGCAACTGATATCCAAGAGATGTGGGCCTCTAGTCAGAGTTGCCTTTTCATATTCTGCAGACATTGCGGTATGAACCTGTTAACCTTTGGGCCTATCCTGCCCCTCCAAACGGGTAAAACACACTAGTGTTTGCTTTCACAGCTTTTAGCCCTCCATGCACACTACCTTAAAACCATACACTGACCCTTGTCAAGGAGCAGTTGCAGTGAGGCACTGGTACAATTTACCTTCAGATACCCCTGGCACATGTTAGTTTGCCTAGGGAACTATTATGTTATTACAATGTAAGGTATAAACAGATAGACTTTTGAAAAAACGATGCACACAATTGGTATTTCGGTGATGAAATATATAATTGCAAAGTGAAAAAATTCCTATATTTTTACTTTTCTTTCAATTTTTCCGTTTCATCTGTAAGTGCTTTAAACAATATTTGATGGTCACTACTTTGATGTTCATTGCTCTTTGATGCAGTTACACCTCTCCCGGATCATCAAAGGTGCGTGTGTCAAAAGTAGCTATTGTTGCAAGGCAAGTTATAAACTAGGGATTGTTGCATGATTAGCTTAAAGCTACATCTGCCAATAACATATTTCATGGGATTTTCCAAACTATGTACAGAAATGTTGATCCTCTTAACACCTAGATGAATAACGGAGATAAAGAAAAGTCACTTGCAGATGACAGCATCTGATTATCATCCCGCCAAGGGAACCCTCATTCCTTTGTGCTTTTTGACGGGGGAAATTCAAATTAGACTTTAATCTTATCAAGGCCCGTTCTGAGAAACACTGCAGCTGCAAAGATGATTTGGACCGTTTGAATATACAGCTGGCTGTCATCATCATAGCAGCACAATTGCATTGGACATGCAATTGATGATCTCATGAAGGGGAGGTGTGTAGAGTAAACAAAAGGGTGTCAAAGACGGAACTCTGCTTGATACCACAGGTGACCAGAAGTACCAGGGGGGTTTAGTTATCCCCGGACTGAAGAAGTCCATGACAAAGTTTGATGTGCCAATTGTGATCCAGAGCTGTTCCAAGAGGAAACTATGTTAAGAAGCGCATTTTCAGAAGCTCCAAGTGTAAAAAGCAGTCAAAATCGCTGCCAATGGCATCCAAAGTTTGCCTGTTTTAGTGCAATGAACCGAAGGAAGAAATAGGAAAAACGAATCTGCTTTCCAAAGTTTGATATTCTTTTCATAACTCAGACCTGACACTACATTTTTCCATGTTAAAAAGAGGCAGAGGGAGGGAAAACTGCATTGAAGACATCTCACGTTGGATGAGCCATGGGTACAGACTGAGACTTGCTTGCAAACTAAAGGAAAATATACAAGCAAGAAACAACAACCACAAGAAGTAAACATTGTCAGAAATGCATTAAGGGAAGAGATGAGGCAGCAAATGAACACGGTTCTTTTCTTATTGTATCAGTTTCAAACACTTTCTAACTGCCAGGATGATTCGTCCAAATCCTGATTACCAAGGCAGAAACGTGAAATTCTACAATTTGTTCTACATTTTTTCAAATTAAATCTGATCCAATTCCTTTGGATATATATATTATTTTAAGGTTCAATGATAATATTTATTTTTACTTTAAAAAATGATGTACAAATATTATATTAAATTACCAACATACCAAAATGATAATGGCATTTTTATTTGCCTCTCGTCCATCATATTCATATAAATTATGTGTTCACTTTAGTCTACAAAAGATCTGCGCCAAAAACGACTGCACATATCAACACCCCCATGAAGCCATTTCTCAGGCCAGCAGATGGTTCTCACTTCAGTTAGCATTTTGTGGAGTTTGTTTTTAGCTGTCTGGCACCTTAGACATTTGGTACTTTCCTAAATTGGTCCCCTTTCTTCGTTTAGTGCATTTCTTATGTATACACAAATGTGACATGCTTGTAAGCAGCACTTCCTTCCTCCACCCCTTTCTAACTGTTGTGAATGTGTCATAGAAGGAAGAACCAGCTAGTCTAACGAAATAACCATGCCAGCAGACGACAAAAGCAGTAGAAATAAGAAGAGACAAAGAATAACAAGCTCCAGATTTCTTCCTGACAGACTTTGCGGTGAGGTTTGACATTCAAGTTTTGAAATCCACACCCATTGAATATTAATGCTTTTCTTCTCACAGTAGCTCCAAAAATGGTGCAAACTCATACATTATAAACCCCTCATCTGCCTATTCTCTGTCTGTCCACAGCTCTGCAAACCTACCTTCCACTCTATGCCTGGGAAGAGGCCTCCGTTCGGCCCCTGCGATTTATCTGAAGCGATTGCTCTTTGCAGTGTTCAGTGTATGGGTTCTGTGGGGTTGTCATGGCTTTCTGGTGGTATTTAAGGGGGCGGTATGTGACTATAATTGAGTTTAGTAAGGGAAGTAATAGTTAGTGAGGGTCAAATTAACCTGATATCGGGGATGCAAGAACCTGCAGAGGCGCTGTCGGACAGTACGAAGGGTCTGCACCTCTTCTCAGTGTTGTTTGGAAAGGGGCCATGGTCACAGTAACACAATGTTTTACAAGAGCCTCCATTAAGTGTGCCTATAGTGCCCCCCCCCCCCCCCGCCCAAGATTTTAAGTGAGAGAAAGAGGTGGCAGAACGCATTTGGCACTTTAATGTCTGGTAAAGTCAACATAGATTAGAGCTATCGGGAAATCATGGGAATGTGGCAAAGGAGTTGTAATTTTATACTTGAAATGCCTCATGGTACTATAACTGATTACAATTACAATGTGTTGATTGTGAAAGACACATTTAAATTTCCCAGGATACATCAAAAATAGAACAATTATGAAAGTCGACAACTTCACTCTCTCTCTCTCTCTCTCTCTCTCTCTCTCTCTCTCTCTCTCTCTCTCTCTCTCTCTCTCTCTCTCTCCCTCCCTCTCTCTCTCCCTTTCTCCATCTCTCTCTCTCTCTCTCTCTCTCTCTCTCTCTCTCTCTCTCTCTCTCTCTCTCTCTCTCTCTCTCTCTCTCTCTCCCCCTCTCTCTCTCTCTCACTAAACCCTGACCTGATTTGATCGCCCCCTAACTGAAGCAGCATGTGTGTAGGGCTGCCTTGCAGGCCAGAGAGGAAGTTAGTGAAACTGATGAAGCACAGTCCACTATAAACTAAGATTCACAGCAGGACTCTGGGTACACCAGGGCCTGACCAGGGTCCGCCCCGTCCCCACCCGCAAAACATGGTCCCTCTTGAGGGACACGTTTGGAGTACCCTGAGTCACCACTGAGTCACCACAGATTAAAAAAATAAAATAAAATAAATAAAAACGTATAAAAGTATTTTAACTTTGTTCTCCATCTCCGTGTTTCTGTTACACTCTTCTCTAATTCACTGTATTTTCCTATCCACACAACACGTACACACACATATGTCCTGACGCTCACACAATTCATTCACTAGTGTGTTTTCCACACTCGCCTAGGGTGTCACAATTATTATTATTTTTATAACATTATTTATTCACGACAAGGGAAGAGCTAGGGGCAGTGGGGGACTGGAAGGCTGGGCCATTAACATATCTTTTAAACAGCTGTGCTGCTTGATCTAGAAGCATACACATGCACACACACACACACACACACACACACACACACACACACACACACACACACACACACACACACACACACACACAAATACACACACACACACACACACACACACACACACGCACACACACACACACACACACAGATTTTATTTTTCTTCTCACAGCCCCTTACTCCCATTTGCTTTCAGCTCCAACACCTGCTTGCGCGCGCGACGGCAGTAAAGGTAACCCTATGTTGACAGCTGGTGGTGGTCGGTGGTGACGGGGCTCCCAGCCGGCCTCGGTCTCACTGAGTCCCGGGATTAGGACTCGCCACAGGACCAAAAGGCTCTGGCTTTACTTCTGAAGAGACTCGTGGTCAACAGCCCAACAACAAACACATGGTGCGCTTAACTTTGCTTCAGCGTTGTTTTAATGCAGTGGAACAGATGTGCCAAACCACATTTTCCTACAATCTATTTGAGATAGGGCAGAGTTTGATTAATTGTTCGAACAATTGGCCCTGGAGGTTTCTCTGCAGTTATAATAGAGGATCGGATTAAATCCTTAAGGGTTGTTTTTGTTAGACTCGTGGTTTTACCACATCTGATGTGAATATCCTTGTATATACGAGACAAGGATAATTAACCCTGATCAATGATTAGCAGGAACATAAAAGGCCCCTGTTCATCTGAATGAGCAACCTGAGAGCTCAAACCCTAATGATTGACTTGTTTGAAATGCATTCCCTCTACTAATGTCTGGCTAATATTTCTCCTCATATACACTTCCAGGGCGAGCTGTTCAGCAGTGTCATAAATGAAAACAAAGGATGGCACGCTTTCTAACTTTTGCCTGAGCATCTGTCCCCTGTTGATCACAAAAACCCATCAGCGGATCTGCCGAGCACATGTTGTGTTTGTTCTGCGTGTGGTTATTGACATGTGCAAGGGCTGGTAGTCGACAGTGACTATACACAGTGCGGCTCTGCTGCCAGCAGCAGCACCTCCAAAGATGATGGAAAGGGGAGAGGCGGCCATGCCTCGTTCCACATTGTTTGCTGCCTATTCGCTGCAATAAAACCACAAGAATAAATGGATTGTATAATGGGACTAAGCCTAGGTCCTGCACACTCATAACAGTAATAATACTACAAAGAATTAAAGGAAATGCAGAAAATCCCTTTATTCCGCCCCCTGCTCCAACGGTAGGTAGGGTACGGTAAATGGGCCAAAGCACCAGACTAATAGCTTCAAATGTGTTCTTGATTATTAAATGCTGAGGATTTATTTTGGATAAATACAGGCCTATTCAGACCTGTTATTTGGGAAGCTCTCTTATAATCATCCCGATTGTTCTTTCCACTCGGAAACGTGTACAGCCGTCTCACTATCACAAATAGCCATTTGCCAAAACGCTGCAAAGCCTCTAAGGTATACTGATTGTTTGCAAATGCAGATGTTGAATAAATGCCAAGGTATAATGCTAATCCCTTAAACATGACCTGCATAGAGAAAAAAAGAATAAATACTGGATTCTCTCCCCACCCCCCCCCCCCCCCCCACTACTCCATTCATCTTTTCACAAGTGAAGTAACAAAGACGGCTTTTGGCTTTTGGAGTCTGTGGGCTTTTTGGACAAAGCCATTAGTGTGCAGTTTGCTAGCAAATAGTCAGTGCGTAGTCAACAAACCCAAGGCAATTAAGCTCAAAGTGGGAATAATTACAGCTTAAGAAAAAGCTCCGTAGTTTTACACATGGGCCACAACCACGGCACCTCTGCCATTGGCTATTACGCTGATTAGAGGAATCAATGCTATAATAAACTATACAGATGAGGTATGTGTTTGTAGTAGAGAATAGTGCAGAAGTGGTTCGTTTATTTTGGCTTGGGTGAAAAATGTGCCATCCTCGAGATAGACAAATAAAAGTAAAAGAAATTATATTCCTCCCAACATAGAAAAAAATAAATATGTTGAGCTGTAATTTCAGTTGAATATGCTTAGATATAAAGCAAATGGGCTTTTCCCTTATTCTATTATCTTCTTTGAGTGTGTGGTACGCATCTAAAAAAATGAATAAAGTCCATAGCTTCATCTTCTAGCAAAGCCAAGAGCTACTTCTCCTTAAAACCTTCCCTCATTAACCACCATTAGATTAACCGTAACATTAGTCGTTGTGGAGTGACTCTTATTTATAACATAATGGTTGACCCACATGGTTCAGATTGGGCAGAATTTAGCAACCGCTTAGTGACGCAAGTCGCAAACTGGTCTACTGTCTTCATATTCAGATAGTTAAAAAGGTCAACACTCCCTCAGAGTAACAGGAAACCCCAAATATCCATGTCAAAATATCACTCTATATCCTGGGTTAAAATCTGATGAAATGCTTCTAAAATAACATAAAAGTACATCTGCTGATCCAATATGCTGTGTAAGGGTCGTAGTAATTTCTTCCTTTCTTATACAAACATAAGGATCTGTTAATAAATTCCATTAGAATTGTCCCTATGTCAAGTCAACGTTTTCCGCTGTTGTTGAATTTGAGCAATTTGCCACGGAACATTGCCACATACTTCGGAGCTCACTGTGAAAACAAAGCTAACGTTGTAATTGTACTCCGTCGAAAAGCATTCATTAACAAATTAAATAAATTAAAACTAAACGCAAGGACTCTGAGAATGAGGGGACTCTTTAAATGCTGAGGGCATTCCGACGTTCAATGTCAACGGTTGCTTTTTCTGATGGCCTACTCTTGGGAGGATCTGCAATATGCTTCCAATCTCATCCACATGAAAACAAGCAAAACAATCAGCTGAAACACTTTCAGCTCAGAACCGTCTCATCAGTTCTTGTATTACACACACTTGTGCAAACAATGGAAAACAGCCATTAAGAGCCTTTATGTGGGTCAGGCGTGCATTGGAATAAAAAGCCTTGTTGAGAACTCCATACACATTAGTACAGAGATACAGCACGTATACATAACCGGCTTTCATTTCTGAGCCAATCAGAAACACACATGTGTTTCATCATAAATCTGTCGTTTGTGAGAAGCTTAGTTTAAAGACACCTCCCTTCCCAACGTCGTAGGAGAGGCTCCGGGGGGCTTGTTCTGGCCTGAAGCTGCCAGAAGGTTCTTCCAAATCCGTACAACAGAATCGTTAAGCATAGTGTGTCAAGTGATGAGGCTCCTAGATAGTATCATCAATTGTGTTCAGGTAATTAGTCTGGAAAACTAAACCTCTCAAGAGCGGTTTTGTCTGTTATGGCCAACTGTCAAAACATGGCGATGCATCATATCGGGCTCTGCAGTAGTGGACTCAATCCCTATGTAGCTATAAAGGGATTGTTCTAAGGTGCGATAACACAATGAATCTTATTTTTTTGGGGGCTTATACACAAAAAAAAATCTAGCTATGATACTGAATTCCATTTCAGCCAAGTCCGTTCCGCCAGATTCCACTAAAAGATTTTGTAAGGCTCTTCAGGGGAAAAAACGTTGCTCTGACACATGGGCGGATCAAAATAAAGAAGTCTTGGAAACAAATAATTCAACAAAAAAAACAATATGGCCGCCTTACCTCAAAGACCTCCTCGTCCAGAATCCTGGTGCCGAACACAGTGATGCCCTCTGTGTTGATGACAGCCCGGTCGCCTCTGGCCAGCGGCCTGGTCACCTTCTTCTTACAGTCCACAAAGATGGTGACAGTCTTCTTCTCAACACTGATGGCCACGCGGTGCCATCTGGACAAGGAGGGAGGACGTCAGTCCATCAGTAAGTATGTTTGTTGAAAGTCCATGCTTTTGTTTTATGTTTTTCATTTCGGAATCCTTATGGTATTTTTTATAATCCATTTTTTTTCTGGTTGTTATTAACATAAAATAACAATCTTTTCAAAACGAGTCTGCTTTGCATTTCTTCAAGGCGGACCAGATTGCCTCACAAAGAGTTTTGTATTCCCTGTATAAGCAGTCTCAGGGATTTATGAATATTCAGCCAATTGTCTAATCCTTCTTATTGTCAACAATGTACTTCAATAAATAAGGAAATAGGGGGATGGAGAGGGAGTGAAATCAAGTTTTACTCATTTATTGATTTGACATTCCTCTCCAATTTGCTCCATGCGCCTTTTGTTTGCCCGAACATATGACAATAATAATAATAGTAATAAGTCATCAGTGGCTTGTGTCAATGCTATAATAAACTATACAGATGAGGTATGTGTTTGTAGTAGAGAATAGTGCAGAAGTGGTTCGTTTCTTTTGGCTTGTAGTGCTCGTAAATGATAAATGGGAAAAGCAGGTTGCGCAAGAAAAAGCGGCCGTAAAAATACCATACATTGTTTCATATAAACTTGTTGAACTCTCAACTGTCTAGACAACCAGGCGTACAGGTGTACAGCATCGGTCCACTAAAACCTTTGAACCTCTGATAAGAATCCTCACTTTTATACTGGGTTTTTAATTGGTTTCTGTGAACACACTTTTGCCTCCCACCCAGATAACAAGGAGCAGGGGGTCACAAAGAGCAGCCAAAGAGAAACAGAGCCTACATGACTTCTCCACCATGGGATCGAGAACACCCTTCTTTACCAACCACACCTTCCCTCCCTATCTCACCAGCCACCAGTGCCTCACCGGCACATCATCAACGTCATCTTCAACATCATCCTAATCCTCTTCCTCCTCCTCATCGTCATCCTCATCACTTACTTCCCGTCGGCCAGGTTCACCGATCGGAAGAGGGGGTACTCCTCGGGGGCGGGCTTGCCACTCTGGTCCTCGTACAGGAAGACGGGGGCACGGCCCACCTCCACGCCCAGCTGCTGGATGCCCTGCTGGTTGTACACGGACAGCAGGAAGGACTGCAGGCCCACCTTGGGTTTCACCGTGAACAGGATGGAGAAGTCCTCTGGGAAGACTCCTCCTGGGGATCAGAGAGAGAGAGAGAGAGAGAGAGAGAGAGAGAGAGAGAGAGAGAGAGAGAGAGAGAGAGAGAGAGAGAGAGAGAGAGAGAGAGAGGAGAGAGAGGGAGGGAGGGAGGGAGGGAGGGAGGGAGGGAGGGAGGGAGGGAGGGAGGGAGGGAGGGAGGGAGGGAGGGAGGGGGGGGGGGGGGGGGAGGGAGGGGGGGGGGGGGGGGAGAGAGAGAGAGAGAGAGAGAGGAGAGAGAGAGAGAGAGAGAGAGAGAGAGAGAGGAGAGAGAGAGAGAGAGAGAGAGGAGAGAGAGAGAGAGAGAGAGAGAGGGAGGGAGGGAGGGAGGGAGGGAGGGAGGGAGAGAGAGGGGTATGTTTTGGTTAAGAGTCTGACATGATCAATGTAGTTTTAATGGGGCTACCCTCTCCCCCCCCTCCATGGGAATCTACTGGCGTAGTTTGTTTTTCTTTAATAATTTATGGAGATAAGAGGGGATACCCTTTTTTTTCCATTCTCAAGGTTTTTCCAGCTGAGCTGTCTTTAAAGGTTGAAGGGTGAGATTTGGTTTCCAAATATCGGCCTACGGTAGGCAATTTAGGACAATCTAACCAGATTAAGATAAAGATTAATCTTATATATTAGCCATTGTTTGATTGGTGTTTAATGCATTTCTTCATCAATATACATTGTATCCATACAAAGAATGGTATAGTCATAAAACCATTTCATTCCCTGTTTCAGCATTGTCATGTATTTTACAGGGTGATTAGGGAAGCAAAACATGCAATGAAAGTGTTTGCATGTCTCAGGCACTCGTCGCATACATCTAAATAAAGTTAATCACTGGAGCAATTACCTTCTAATTACCTTATTGAAAAATAAAGTATTAAGGCCTAAATGGTTTCATTTCACATAAAACCTTTGAGTCTAGACAATTGGACTGAGTTTATTCTTATTGGCGTTTTCCCCAAGGATTCAAGAGTCAGTTTCTGAAGCCACAATAATTAGGCCAAATAAATGCTTAAAAAGAGCACTGCTTTAGAATAGCTGTTAGCTCACGGAGAGTGAAGAAAGGCAGGCAGTGGAGGCAGTGGATGATCAAGTAACAGCTGTATTATCCAGGCTGAGGACATTCTGACACCTTTTGATTCCTCCACAGCGGCCAACCTTACACCCGTCTCGCTCCATCGCTCTCATTTAGGAATTTCCATCGAAAAGTTTTGCAGACCATTTTTTGCAGGCCAAGAATCACAATAACCTAATTGAAAAATATGGCAGCACTCTCGTTTGTGGCCCGTATACGTTTTTCCCTTTCCGATCCGGCCAAACTGAAGAGAAGCTCAGCATAAAATTAACAAGAGAGAATTTGTTTTTATTTTTATTTGGTTTTCCCAATAAATGTGTGCAACCTTGTTTATCCTGTAAGGTCCCAGCTCGTCAACTTGTGGCTCCTTAAAGAGTCGTCAGGTAATAGAAAAAGCCTATTAACAAGACTCCAGCGGATATGGGGTTTTATAGTGCTTCATTGTATTAGTTATACTTTGTGTTGTGCTTTTCAGTGCAACCCACACTCCAGCCCGGCCACAAAAGCACATGGAATGGATTGTAAAAAGCGACCCAAAAAAAAACCCTGCTTACGTCTGTCAAAGAACTGTGCTTTGCTACAACCGTAACTAACAACCAGACTCCTGGGCTTCAATTAACATTTGCTATCCTATCTCATATCTCAAAGCCAGCTTTCAATTTGTTGTGCGGTGTAGCACGACCGTTAATAGTAAGACAGTAGCTCGCGTGACGGAAACGTTTATCCAATCGCATTCTCTTGTTTGTCTGAGTGGAGTCCATCCTAGAGCAACAAACGACTGGCTAATGTCTTCGTAGGCTCTCTCAGCAGACTGCGAGGTGAAGGCAGACTGCGTGTGCTGCATGTGCGTTCAATATTGAAACCCAGCTGGGTTTACCCTCGTGGGCCAGACACAGCATACCGAAGGAAAATGTCCGCCATCCCACATCCACATAAGCGACATCTTCCTGACAAGGTCCTTCCACCAAATGTCATGATTAATAGTCGAGTAACCATTTCCCCTGTAATTGACAGCAGCCTTTTAAAAAAAAAAAAACAACCAATTGAACATTATATATTCAAATTCCAAATTTGTACAAATTTGGGAGGGGAATCAGAGTGGAGCTAGTGGATTTGTGTGCTTAAAGTAACACCACATGTCAATGATGATTTATTCTCAATGCTAATCCATGGGGATTTGGGGACTTTACCCATTATCATACCCGTGGTTGGGTCCATTTTAAACCATTTTTAAAGTTTCCTTTTCTGTGCAATGCATGCACATTTAACACAGACTGACAGACAGACAGGCAGACAGACAAACACACATTTTCACATGGATTGCACACAAAGACGCAGACGCAGACAGAAACACACACACACACACACACACACATCTATTCCACACACACACACACACACACACACACACACACACACACACACACACACACACACACACACACACACACACACACACACACACACACACACACACACACACAAAAGCACAGACACAAACACACATACCTGGGAAGAGCTGTCTGGTGGGGGCGCTGATCTGGGCGGTCTTGCCCACTCTGAAGGCCACGTCGGGTTTGGAGCCCCTCCGGACCGCGCAGAAGCCTGGAGCCTTGCGGACTCCTTCTGGGGAGCTGTGGAAGTCTAGAACCTTGAGGACATCCACAGGCGGGGCTGTGGAAGCACAAGGAGAACAAGGGTTCAGTGTTGGGAAGGACAGCGAGACGGTCCCATAGAATACGGTTAGACATTCAGCAGCATGCTTCTGTTTCTGGCTAAAACCTTTAAAATATACTTTGATAGCACATTCATCATAGCCGTTGCAACGTAAGCAACGCTTACGTAAAGCTACTTTATAGGACATATTTTTGCCTAAAGCAGTTCGTTAAACACCTCTGTGGACCTGTAATAGACTTTTCTTGCCTCTCCCGAGCCCTCTCAGATTTTTTAATTTGCAGTTACACTTGCAGCCACAGGGGCACTTTAAAAATACAGTTTAGGTGGAAAAAAAATGAATGCAACGATCAACCGCCCCTTTAGCGCAGGGTTCTCCTAGCCTGTGTTTATTCCTGGAGCACTGCAGGCTTAATGGCCGACGGTTATTTAAACTGCTGCTGTACTGCTGAGGTTGCTGCATCAGTGAGTACCGCCACATTGAAAGGAAAAAAACCTTTCACATTCAACAAAATGTGGCAAGTTGACCGCGCGTCCTCATTCACACCCATGGCCCTCGCCCTTTCCTTCTGCGTGGTCGGCTACGTCCCTCAATTCAACCCTCGGGGACTTTTTTCGTTTTATGA
>NC_044055.1:10658991-10673991 GCF_902167405.1 Gadus morhua | reverse complement strand
TGTGGCGTATCCATCACGTCTGTCTGGGCTTTTGAGTTTGATACATGGGGGCGGGAAGGGGGGGGGGGGGGGGGGGGGGTACAAATCTGTGACATGACTTCATGGCTCTGTGGCTTTGAACTGCAGATATCTCCCTCTTTTTTCTCCCTTTCCAAGTCACTGCCATCGACTGACGGTTGGCAGCCCAAGTGGCAATTATAGTACATTGGAAGGGCTGTAAATGTTTGCTAGCACATCATGCAATTATGGTCACGTTTAAAAATCAGACCGAGAGAGACCAACGCTGGCTGATTGGCAAACTGTGCCACTGTGGAATTTGAATTTAGGTTTTTTGTTTTTTTTTACTTCTGCCTCTCATTCACCCTATCATATTCAATATTGTATGCTCTCTACAATTACACATTGGCACAATGTTGGGGGTTGTTTCTTCTTTTTGGGCCGGGGGGGGGGGGGGGGGGGAGGGTAGGCAAAGGACCGAACGTCCAGGCAGAGTGCAATGCATCCTGGGAGGATAGTCACTGATGGCCACCGTTCTCCCTCTTGTTGCTCTTGTGAAAGATAATTTGCACAAACAAATAAAAGACAACTATAAGACCTTAAATCACCATCCACTCTCACTGATATTGTTTTGTGATTGCTTCCAGCCCATAATAATAGATCAAAAGCCGTGGAATAAAAAAAAGAAGACTATAATAATAGTAATCCAAAACATACATTCATTGATATTTGATGATAGCGGCTGAAGAGGGTGGATGTCTTTCCTAACCTCAGGCACAAAAGAAAGCCATATATTCTTCAAAGAACGCAGGCAGCTAATGCAACCTACATATGTTCTTTTAAGTGGGGGGGAAAACTCAAGAAAGGTTTTTCCATCAACGCCCCTTCTTGGACTTAGTGGGAACCAGGATAGTGCGGAGAAACGGTGATTCTCCGCACAAGGCAACCTCCTGTACTTCAGTTACAGAATGGTGCCTGTATTGTTATGCTGAGGGGGTTTGTGTCTTGGATTCATCCACAACTAGGCAGTGGTGAAACTGAGGTGGACGTTTCCCTCGGATGTTGCTCCGTGTGTCGTTGACTCGTTGAGTAGACCGATGGCCACACTCAATCGAGGAAACTAGATAGCGAGTTCAAATTAGATTTGCCGAGATGAATTAGAAATTAAAAAACAAAACCCGCTTCACTGATTCTTCTGTAAACTTTGGTCGGGAACTGTAGCAGTCTAGACTTTCATCAGTCATACACATTGAAGAATCATGCGTAAAAGTGATGCGTAAAACCACCCTGGCTCCGTTGCTGGGACACACACTCTCCGAATGTCTAGGCCTATCGCCCGAAACGATTTCAGTCACGTTTTTTCGTCATTTTCGTATACCATACAAATCGGCGGAGAACGAGTGACAAGGAAATGTAAATGAACAGGTTAATTTGGCATTTTGCAGTTGTACACTTAACTGGCACACATACGCGCACACTGGCTGGCCATAATACGTTCGATTTAGCCACTAAAATCGCCCAAATGGTTCTACACACTTAAATGCAATTAATTTACTTGTTATAGGCTTTCATTCCAACGGCTAGGTTTAGTGCTGGGTGTAAATTAAACGTCAGTAGGCCTACAATTATTTTGTTTGTTTTCATGCTTTTCATTATCTCTGATCTGTTTAAGACCTAGATCTGATTTAAACATATAATACGGTCGACATGTTAACATACTAACAACGCGTCATTCAGCGTCACCCTTCCACTATATTGAAAGTGAGCCTACGGGGCGCTCAAGGATGCCAATCAGCGCAGTGATGCGACGCGAACCATAAGGCGCCGTTCTGCGTAACGTCTTACCTGCTCTGGCATCGTCAGCTTGCAGAACGACAATCAGTGTGACGAGAGTGGTTAATGAGCAATTCCAAAGCGACCGTTTCGTTTTCCACCTCGTAGACCATCTTTTCATCTCCATCGTGAGCACTCCACAGACGGATAAAACACCTTTAAATTAAGTTTAGTCCGTTCCAAAATCCACGAATCCCCCCCAAAAAATGTGTTTGTACTACAGGGCCATGTGTGGAAAAATTATGTTGGATGCTTCTTAAAGCCAAAGTAGGCCCTTGTGATGCGCTGTCCCAGAACCCAGCAACCAGACTGAAGGTAAACGTCTCCTTAAAAAAAAGAAAGGAAAGAAAAAAAAAACTCCAAAGAGCGACTCCCAGAGTGTGGCGCGCGGACGGGAGGCTGGGCGAGCACGATCCTGGAACCACGCGACCGGAGAGAGTGGAAAATCCTCTGTTCATCAAATTACTAGTCTGGAAAGTTGTCTCAAAGTACCGCCCCTTTTGCTCCGCGAGAGGTCCCTCACCGCAGCATCAGTCGAGCAGCAGCACCCACGTGCCTGCACCTCAATTGCAGGGACCGGTTGGTCAGTGCGCCCTAGGGCGTGGGTGAGGGGGGGGGGGGGGGGGGGGGGAGGATGTGCGTGCTTGCGTGCGTGTGTATGAGTGTATGAGTTAAACTGCACTATAGGCTAGATGCCTCCTTACGTCGCGTTTTATTTCAGTGACATTCAGTGATTCACTGCAAATACATTATTTCAGGGTAATTAATAGAGGGAAGAAAGGAAATCCCAAAATTTCTCAAATAGCTCTCTCCAAATAAGACCTTTATCTGACTGAAGAATGGAGATGGAACAGCTTGATATGGGCCTGCCTGCTTTTAAAATAAAATAACTTTAAGTGTTTGGGTGGAGTGGTCATTTCAGACATTTACAAAATGCCCAAAAATGAGAAAATAGGAGATTGAATAGCTGCTACTTCTACGCCAACAAATGTCTGATATAGAGGCTTGAGTGCCCAAGAAGCAAAATCTTTTCCAGACTAAGTCAATTCAATTCGTGGAGAGAGAGTGAGAGAGAGAGAGAGAGAGAGGGAGAGAGAGAGAGAGAGAGAGAGAGAGAGAGAGAGAGAGAGAGAGAGAGAGAGAGAGAGAGAGAGAGAGAGAGAGAGAGAGAGAGAGAGAGAGAGAGAGAGAGAGAGAGAGAGAGACACACACACAACGATCCCTATTTGTTTTTTTATTTTCATTTTATTTTATTTTTGGCCCCTGAACCGCTCCATGGGTCTGAGCAACGTAAATGGTTAAAGATGATTGGAACGGAGAATGGAATCACAGGTGGTAGCCATAGAGTGTTTCCCCTGGCTCCAGTTCTCCCTCGTGTGACGGGGAAAGGCGTCTCTGACAGTGTAATGGCAGCGGCCATCACACAAACACGAACCACATTGTAGAAACACCGTCAGTGTTTACGTCTGATCTGTTACCACACCACACTGATGCTCAACGTATATCTATGGATATATATTCCTGGGATGTTAACAATTATACCCATTATACCCAAGAACATACAAATTGTTAACGTTCAATTAAAAAAATCTAATCAGTGCTTTTCCTCATGTGTATCATCACGCTCAACAGCTTATATAACAGCTTATGGTCCTTACATTTGTGCACTTGGACATACCCATCTATCAATTGGTACAAATGGCTATCCAAAAGCATATTAACACAAGTCGTCACAGAGCATATTTGTTTCTCTGCTGCTGCACAAAAATAAACAATGATGATTTATTTGTACCTTTATTTGTTGAAGTTCCTGCCATAAAACATCTGTGTTAAGCCACGAGGGCCCGCATGAAGTAAGCACATGCGCAATACCTTCCTGTACGCGCAATTGTTATGAAATGTGGTCTGGAGTGTGTAATATTGTGATGAGGAGAAGAACAGCTGATGCTTTCGGTCTGTTTTGGAAATCGGCAATGAAGAGGCGGACAGGATGGCACTAGCATCATACTTTCAAAGCCCCATTTAGTGTGAACGAGTGCCATTTTTCACTGGACTTTTTAAAGGCGATCCTTACGGTTGGAAGTGTGAGACAACTTTGAATCATCTACCATACAGCTCACTGTAGACAAATGACAGAGATTCACCAATGACCCTCTCAATCTCTCATGACAAGATATACTCACATGTGGCCTCTCAGCATAATGCAAATGAACATCCGTGTTCCCAACAAGGGATACTCGATAGCAGCTGTTTCCACA
Organism: Gadus morhua; assembly: GCF_902167405.1. Classification (NCBI taxonomy): domain Eukaryota; kingdom Metazoa; phylum Chordata; class Actinopteri; order Gadiformes; family Gadidae; genus Gadus; species Gadus morhua. The sequence continues at coordinate 10,669,903 of NC_044055.1, read as the reverse complement.
TATCTGCTATTATACTGTGGTTTAGGAATACATATTTTTTCTGAGGAAAGATGGAGCTCTGTATATCTGCAAATTTTGTTAACGATGATGAATAACATAGGATAAACATAAGAAAGGATGAAAATATAATAAAACAACAGCTTTCAGGTCGTCAGTCTCAAATTGGAACCATAAAAGTGATGAAATCACCTTTTACCAAGGATGTTTAATGATTTTCGTTGCGGGTTTCAACTTTAACAAGAGCTAGCTTTAGATATGACATCAGGCTATAAGGCTTAAGACTGTTTGCAGATAAAGGCCCTGGGGCTTCACCTCGAGAGTTCAAGTTGCATGCATGGGACGGTTGCCAGGAACCATTAGCCTAATTTAAAGCTACCATGCTGCATTCAAAGAGAACCTACAAAGAAAACCCTGAAATCGAAGCTTAAAATCGCAATACTTTGTTGTAAATGACTAGTATCTGTTTTAAATAGACACGGTAGACGTCAGACATGTAGGATGGAGATCAAAAGGCTTCTTATAGATTCGTAGGTTGTTTTTTTTTGGAGGTGGGAGCACACAGTCTCCAATTTTCAGCAAGGTTTAACTCGGGAGCGACTCCCTCAGTAGTTGGAAGCATATGATTATACAACTCAGGCATTGCTCTGCCAACGCCAGTACATTTGTATAATTATTCTATAATAAGTAGTGGGGCACAACCCAGAGCAGCTACTAAAAACACATACATGGCTTTGGGAAAAGTTGGGTCTTTGGCTTTGTCCTGCTATAGCGGGGGCAGCTTTTTAATCAGAGCACTTTGAAATGCAAGGGAAGCAATGCCAGTAAAACCTGGCACAGTAGAAAAAAGACACGCATTCCTCTCTGGAGATGAACTGTGTTCACCGCGCATGCTTGACTTCGACTTGATTCAATATATTACGCTATGTAGCATTTCTTGGACCATCTTTTGTAGGCATATGCAATATATAACCCCATCTTATGACCGATTGTGGATATTTAAATCTTCAATCTTCAGTCGTAAGAGCCAAAGTTTTATGGTGATTGTTTTTTCTTGTCGCTGAAGTACATCATAACTGTTTTCTAAAAGTCCCAGTTCAGTTGAATGCCGCTGCGATACAATTATGTTCCTGAATAGCTTTAATTTCATGGTTTTATTACATAAAAGAAATGTAGCCAGTTTTGACATTTAAGAAAAGCCACACAATCCCAAGTGCTCTGCCTGATGTAGGGTGAAGCTCATGCATCCCTGTGTATTAGTTCTTTGATTTGCTAAGGATTAAATTTCCACTCGTGTTGTACCTTAACATCTATGTTTTTGCCATTTGACAAAGTATTGATTGGTTCTTTACCTCCCTAAGGTTTGTACTTATAGAGAGAGCTATTTCTACTCTGACTTGCTGTGGGTTTGTACTTTGACTTGCTGGATCGGATTTCCCAGTTTAAAAGTGTCAAGAGCTTTCTTTGCAAAGTACGGCGCATTCAGTGTCTCACTCGTGTCCCACCGTGTTGTGGGCACGCCTGATGCAGAACAATTACAACCAAGGCATTCTTTGTACAATTGGGGTCCTGGGGTAGCTCTTCAGAATACCTGCTCCATTGCTCTGCTGTCTTCTGACTCTTACAACTCACTCAGTGCTGGGGGAAAATGCTGTAACTTCAAGAACAATATTAGTCTTCCTCTGTGGAATGTGAGAATGAAAAGCTTTCAATGCAGCAGGATTGTTATGTTACCTGGCAGAGAGAAAGAGCTCCCAGGCTGATTGACCGCTCAGCTGATCCATGACCTCCGTGACCTCTTCAGAACCTACCCTTACCTACCTCACAAGCTCCTCCAATGGTGTATCTGACAGTGTGTGTCTGTGTGTGTGTGTGTGTGAGTGAGTGAGTGTCTCTGTGTCTGTGAGTCATGGGACAATGTGTGTGTGTGTGTGTGTGTGTGTGTGTGTGTGTGTGTGTGTGTGTGTGTGTGTGTGTGTGTGTGTGTGTGTGTTAAATGCGTGTGTGTGTTTGTGAATGGGTCTGATAATGTATTTGTGTGTGTGTCTCTGTGTGTGCGAGACATGCATGCAAGCTATTACAATATGAGTGTGTGTGACAATGTGTTTGCGCGTGTGTGTGTGTGTGTGTGTGTGTGTGTGTGTGTGTGTGTGTGTGTGTGTGTGTGTGTGTGTGTGTGTGTGTGTCTGTGACCATGTGTGTGTTCGACAATGTGTGCGAGTGAAGTGGGTTGTAGCTGGTGAGGTGGAGGCATACTAGACATTGCCGACCGCATAACCACAGAGAGGAATGTGCTGTGTCTGTCTAGGCATGCTTATTATAGCCACGAGTGGTACCTTAACTGCCTTCACCTAATGAGCGTTGAAAGGATTCAGGGTTAGCGGCGTTCTGAGCGTTCACATTTCATAAGGTCCCTCGTGAAATTGGCTGAGTCAGCAATTGGAAGACGAGAAAAACAATTAGAAACACAGCCGGCAGAATGGCATGTTTTACTATGTATGTGTGTACACACACACTGAAAGCGCTATATAAATGTGTATATTTTCATTGATTTCAACAAATTAACATATCAGGGCATACACATGATTTTCCTAGTTGTGATAGGTGAGTTTTATTCTTTCTTTTTTTTTCTTTCCTTCTTTATTATTCTCTACAAACTTTTGGACCCTACTCCTTCGACAATTTTTCCCCTAGAGACTCCATTCTTACTTCTAAATGTTTAGATAGCTTGGAATCGCGCGCTTCCATTCAAATATTTTAAACTTTTTAAGATATTATACTTTTAATGGAAGTCAATGGCACTTCAACAACTTCAAACTTTGCAACTTGGTCCATTTAACTGTTAATCTTCATTTAGACATTTAACAAATCAACATTTGCAGCTTCAAATAAATCCAAACAGAATTTCTATGCAATAAACTTTTTCAGAATCACAGTTTAAAAGTTTAATTAGATTGTTCAAATCCCCTTACTTGATTTAAGCCATTTGACATTTATTTTCGACTTAAACTATGTGGCTTTACTAAAGAATATTTTCAACCTCACTTTGCACTGCAGCACTCACATTGCCTTTTCGGCAGGGAATGTATTTTCTAGTTCCCATTGCTGTAGGAGATCAGATCAGACGGGAAAGAGAACAAAAGTGTGTTTAAATAGAGGAAGCAATCGACTTTTTGGACTTCCTGGAATAATCCATTACATTCCAGTGTGTGTGTGTGTGTGTGTGTGTGTGTGTGTGTGTGTGTGTGTGTGTGTGTGTGTGGGGGGGGGGGGGGGGGGGGGCTGTTTGCACAATTTAGAGTATGATTATAAGGAAGGGTTTGAAAAGTGTATCACATATTCCTTGGCCAATAACCATCCACCAGATTTGCTGCAAATCTATTCTAATTTAATATTAAATTATTTTGAATATTTGTATGTGTTTGAGTTGCAGTTGTTTGTCTTCCCCTATGTGTCTGTGTTAGCATGATGTGTCAGTTAGATTTTCTCTGCTTTTTTTTATCGTGTTGATAATGGCAGTTGTGAGAAGTTAACTAGTTTTGACCCCGTCTGTGTGTCCGTCCGACTGTCCCTGTACGCATGATATCAGCACGGATTTGCACAAAATTTGGTGGCTAGATATGGGCCAAATACGAGGAGATTCAGTCTATCGGTCAAAAGGGGATGTGACAGTCTGTGGAACACGTCTGTGAGCGTGAAAGCTCCAAAAGTTGAGAATTTGGTGGGTCGGTTAGTAATACGGGCCAAGTAAAAAGGGATTTACACAGCCAAAAGGGTCACAAAAAGCTGCATTACTTCCATAAGATTTGCGTAAAGGCTTCAACATGCTTCTGCACAGTCTGTTCCAATCCGTTGAGAACACGCAATTCCACATTTTATAGTAAAATGTAACCTACGCCTATTTGTCAGCACACCAAATGTACACTAGATTGGGATTTTTCGAAATGGATCACATGGATGATAGAGCCCAAATAAAAAGTCACACCCTTTTTTCAAACCAGGACTGGTAAACACACATCCTTAACCAATAGTCTATCAACGTTTCAAAGGTAGAAACAGCTACAAGATTTCAATGTTTATTAGCATCAAAGCTATGCTAGGTTAACTGTAGTCAACATCTGGGTGGATGTCGTGTCGCGGTCGCACCTTCGATTTGATCGACATGTGCGCAACAGGGCACATTCGTGCTGCAATAGGTTGCGTTGAAGTTGCAGACAGCAGGTTTTGTTGTTTACGTGCAGCAGTTGCCTGAGGTTGCACAGGCCCGAACATCACCAACAAGTGATGCTGAAAGGTCTGTGAAAGGTCTGTCAGGGTTGATGATGGTTGTTGTTGGGGGTGACCTTGTGGTGTTGTCAGCTCAGAGCAGCCAATTGGCAACCTCCAAGCCAGGACCGCTGTCTATCAAGCTGATTCTCTGGCAGAGGTATGTGCCATACTGCATACCTCTTTGGACCCCGCCTGTTATGTTAACATGCTTATCTTTGTCAATCTTAATGCCATAAATTATTTGGGGGGAATATTGTTTTCAAATCTTTTGAGTCTTTGGTCATTGGTTTGGGTCCGTCACAATTCCTATATTTGTGTCTTTGTGTGCTTCAGCATGTTTGTTTATGTGTGTGTGTGCGTTCTTGTGTGTGTGTGTGTGTGTGTGTGTGTGTGTGTGTGTGTGTGTGTGTGTGTGTGTGTGTGTGTGTGTGTGTGTGTGTGTGTGTGTGTGTGTGTGTGTGTGTATCCATTTCCGGCCCGTGCGTTGTGTCACTCCCAGCTGTACCAGAGAGGTGACCCACATCATACCGACCCATTTCTATCCTTTTTTTCCATGGTGGTGTCTGCAGATGATGAAAGCCTTTTTCCTGTCAGGATTAGGCAGGGTGTTATCATGGAGCACTAGGGGTGGTGCGCTCGGGGCCGGGGGAGGTCTGTGATATTGTAAACATACCCCAGGGACCGCCTGATGTTTCAGGGGCCAAGGCTCAAGTCCCAGCAGAGAGAGAGAGAGAGAGAGAGAGGGAGAGGGAGAGGGAGAGAGAGAGAGAGAGAGAGAGAGAGAGAGAGAGAGAGAGAAAGGGACAGAGAGAGAGAGAGAGAGAGAGAGAGAGAGAGAGAGAGAAGAGAGAGAGAGAGAGAGAGAAAGGGACAGAGAGAGAGAGAGAGAGAGAGAGAGAGAGAGAGAGAGAGAGAGAGAGAGAGAGAGAGAGAGAGAGAGAGAGAGCAGTGAGGGGCCTGGGAGTCTGGGGAAGGGGGAGTGGATGAATCGCTTGAGTTCCGTGTCCGGCTTTATTACACACATTTGAGAAATTCAAGGCGAGGAAATCTAATGATTCAGAGGCAGACACACAGACAGACAGACAAACAGACAGACACAACAAGCACTGGGGGGAAACGGGGCATAAGGGGGAAATCACATACAATTAAGCAATATCCAGACAGGAAGAGAGGCAATATTAGAACAGAGGGTAAGAAGATGGGGACACGTAGATAGAGGGGTATAACTGCTAGACAGACAGACAGGCAGACAGAGAGATAGACAGATGTATAGTGAGATAGAGAGCTACTAGGCAATTAGAGAGAGAGAGAGAGAGAGAGAGAGAGAGAGAGAGAGAGAGAGAGAGAGAGAGAAGGAGAGAGAGAGAGAGAGACACACTCACACATACACACCCAGGGATACAGAGGCATAAATACATAGAGAGAGCAGAGACATTGACAAGATAAATTGTTTGTTTGCTGCAGATGGTAAAAGCAATGCGTTGATGAGTCCGCTAGCCCTGTGCGAGTGTGATGTTTGGGAGTTGCTGTGGCCACAGGCCAAAGATGTTCCCCATTACGCCGCACTTTGTTGTGGTTTACTCCAAACCTCCCTGTCATCAATCCTAGCGCTGCTCTGGGACCTTTTATCTGGGGGGGAGACTTTTTTTTTTTGACAATGGCGGCTTGTTTACAATGAACCTGTTTCTCAAAGGGTTGGCTTTGTGTCTTCAGCTGCAGATAAATCACTAACAGTGGAACTGCTTGTGTGTGAAAACTAAAAGCTGTGTGTCACAGATGGATTTGAAGGAAGAGGTGACATCAACTGCCTAATCCCGGTCGCATGTGCGCAGAGAACTTTTCGATTAAGTTTCGGGTTCTGTGGATGCTTTGTTTTCTGGCTTGAGTGGGAGAGTTCTAGACCATTGGTCATCGTTTAGTGACTAAGCACTAATGCCTGTTTATTGCAGTAGGCAATCCCCGCATCATGACCTCTCTCCGAGGGAGCAATACACCCGGTTTCCAGCCCTATAAACTGTGTTCAGGGAGTCATTTTCTTTCCGACCGACGCATCACCTTGTAAAAAAGGAGAAGAAAATAAAAGTGCCGATGATTATTTTCCTTACTACTGGAGCGACGTGTCCACTTGGGTAAAAGATACAGCCCAAACATCTCCAGGGTGTTGAAATACTGGACTTTGTAAACATTTTTAAACCTGTTGTGGTTTTTGCTTTCATATTTTGCTGAGTTAACCTACATTCTTTCGATTTTTTTTTCTCATTTTTGTTTCTCTCAATGTCTTCTCAGCCGCCTTCTCAGGAACTCTCTTTAGGCGCTGGAATGCAGTAGGATCCTTCATTGTGTCCTATGTCAATGGTTCTTCCTGACTTTTGGGTTTTGGGGAGTTTTTATTGCTGGCTTTGGGGAGATGCTGTTATCTAACATGGGCCTGGAAAGCCATTTGTGTCTCTAACTGTGATAACTGGCCGTACCAAAACTAATTTGCTACACATATTGGTCAGTGTTAAGAGCAGGTCAGAATAGATAAAGGTCAATATGACACATTGAACACCTGTACAATAAATATTGTGCAAAGATGACATCATGAAAATGGTAAATTATTCGACAGACTTTAAAACATTTCACAGGAGACAAATCATTGAGTCCGGCGGTCTTCACACACGTGCCTTGCCAACCCGCGTGGAACACTTCCTAGACCAAACAGGAAGAAGGAGAACAGCTGTGATTGAGAAGCAACAAGGTGCCTTTCAATCTCCCAGGAGGGCCCTTCTTTGATCCAGCCCTAGCATTGTCCAGCCAAGTCTGTGGGCACAGTAAATGCAAGGCAATTTGTAGCTTTAAAGTTGACCTTTCATTACACATTTCGAGATTCCAAAAATTGGAGAGCAAGTACGATGTTCCCTGGAAATGACCTGAAGGAAAAATAATGACGACCGCAAAAGGTTGACGGACTGAATATGTGTAACGTCAAAGTCAAAATCCGGTTTTAAAGAGGTTTAATCCAGGCACGTCACATCAAAGAAGGAGCAAAGTAAAAACTTATATAACCTCGTATCTGGTTCCCTTCGTGGCACCGTGCGATATTGACTGCGTGTACTCTGTTTTCTGATGTGTGTTTGGAAGGATCATGTCTTTTGACCGCACCGTTTATGTTTTTCTTTGATCCTGCTGCTAGTATCCTTAGCTCATCCTCAGTGTGATTATCGTTGTAAACACAGACAACAGACAAAGGAGCAAAAGAATGAAACGTAACCTGGACTCACAGCGGAAGCCAAGGCCTCGGTCTGGCAACTGTTGCTGATCAAGCAGTGTTTGGGCTCCAAATCAAGACTTGGCTTCTAAATAAATACTCTGGAATCCTGTTTTTATTCTACTATTTTTGCTGCGCATTCACACCAAAGAAAATGTTTTCCAACTCCTAAAGAAGGCGAAAGGGAGAATGTTGATTTGGGATCAATTTGCTGGATATAAACTTCGTGGCAATTTGTGGCAGGGTCTGACGACTGGAAGATTCTTGTCTAATGCCTCAGTATTGCCGTTATGTTAAACAGATTGTTAGCATGACGAGCAGAGCGATAGCTTTAGGCCCTCACTAAATGCTAACACTGTTTTCCGTTTCGGTGCAGAAACACTGTATTTTGTACCGCCTTCAGCCCATCATTCCATGACAGAAACAGCGGAATCGTCTTTACGTCTCCAAATAAATGAAAAAAACATTCTAGTAAGAAGAAAAATACATAGAAAGGTACTTAAGTATCGACATTACTGCTAAAGTTTCAAGGCACATCACCAAACGTCATGGCTCAACGTTGTCGAGTTCTTGTTTGTCTAGCGATTCCCGCTCACAAATAGGTATCCATCGGGAATTAAAAGAAGATGTGCGCACCCTGCCAAACGTAAACCACATTGGCACATTCGGCTCTCTCCATTACGCGCTGCATGGCTTAATGGAATAGCAGCCGGACAAGTGGATGCCAGACATTGCTTGGAGACACAGATGACGTTGATTACTGTAAGGGCGGGTGGGGGGAAGGCTAGTTGTTATTCATGTCACTCAGTCATGAGTTAGGACCCATGGGATTATGAATCGGATGTTCTGAACTGAACTCGAACAAAAGAGAGCTCGCCGCACTACATAAAACCCTAATCAGTAGGCGGGAAATGTTCAATCACAACGACTCGACTCCAGACTGCACTCTACCCACCCCCACTCCAGTCCGACAGTGTTTATGTCAACCATAAAAAGAAGTGGATGTTCATAGTTAGCTTTCAACCTGGATGTCGCAGTGCTAATACCTAGCGGCTTGCGGGCAGTGTGTTGGATGTTGCCCTGCGAGTGGGGGTTGGAGGGGGTTTTGGAGGTTGGAGTTTCTCTGGTTCATCCCCCCCCCCTTCATGTCTTCCTCGAAGAACACCCCCATTACCCCCAGAACCCCCTCTTATGCTCCCCCGTCCTCTTCCAGTGTATGGACTGGCTGCTTTCCAAGAAGGCGGTTAGTAAGTAAGTATAGAGACGCCACTGGCGTGCATGCGCATGTTTCCACTGCACAGATTCCCAAAGTTCCCGGTGCCTATTCGTCGCCCCGCAGACATCAGACGTCACAATTCCCCCAACCCCCCCCCCCCGACCCCCCCCCCCCCCCCCCGAACCCCTCCCCCCTAAACCTCAAATGTACTCATAGTCCCTGCTGCCACTGAAAGACAAATCATGTTCGTACCCTTCCTCGTTCCTACTCCGCTGCCGGGAATGCGATTCCCAGGGGCTGTTTAAAACACGACCCATTTGCCGCCTGGACAGATCGTATACAATATATATGCCCTAATACCTAAACATCTCGCCTTTTTGTCTTCCACCCTCCTTCCCTGAGGTAACACACGACACATGGTATTTATGTCACAGTTGCGCCCGTGTGGGTTCAGCACATTCTTGTTCTTTGGTTGCGCTCAGTCGCTCTGTGGGGCAGTAGAGCAGACCTTAGGATAGTGGTGTGTGTGTGTGTGTGTGTGTGTGTGTGTGTGTGTGTGTGTGTGTGTGTGTGTGTGTGTGTGTGTGTGTGTGTGTGTGTGTGTGTGTGTGTGTGTGTGTGTGTTAACTCCCAGCATCTGGCTGTCAGGGAGCTGACTCTCGGGCTGTGAGTGTGTGTGTGTGTGTGTGTGTGTGTGTGTGTGTGTGTGAGGGGGTGGAGGAGGAGGAGGAGCTGAGGAAGGGTGAGTTGGAGGTGTGTGTGTGGAAGGGTGGGGGGGGGGGGGGGGTCTGGAAGGTCCAGCGGGCTGGCCCTGCCATCAGTAATATCAAAGACCATTATAAACATGTCTGACTGACGTTGATTCATTGCCTCTTTTTTTTTTCCAGAGGTGAGGAGTGGGGAGGGGAGGAGAGGGGAGGGGAGGAGAGGGGAGGAGAGGGGAGGAAGGGAAGGAGAGGAGGAGAGGAGAAGATGGAAGGGAAGTAGAGGGGAAGGAGGGAGGAGAGGAGGAGAGGAGAAGAAGGGAGGAGAGGAGAAGAAGGGAGGAGAGGAGAAGGAGGGAGGAGAGGAGAAGAAGGGAGGAGAGGAGAAGAAGGGAGGAGAGGAGAAGGAGGAAGGGAGAAGAAGGGAACGAGGGAAAGGGGAGGAGAAGAGGGGATCAGAGAAAGAGGAGAGGAAGGGAGGGAAGGAGAGGAGGAACAGAACGAGAGAAGGAGGGGAGAAGAAGGGAGGAGAAGAGGTGGAGAGGGGAGAAGAGGAGCGGGGAGGAGAGGAGAGGAGCGGGGAGGAGAGGAGCGGGGAGGAGAGGAGGGGAGTGGAGGAGGAGTGGAGGAGAGGAGGGGAGTGGAGGAGGAGTGGAGGAGAGGAGGGGAGTGGAGGAGGAGTGGAGGAGAAGAGGAGCGGGGAGGAGAGGAGCGGGGAGGAGAGGAGCGGGGAGGAGAGGAGGGGAGTGGAGGGGAGTGGAGGAGGAGTGGAGGAGAGGAGGGGAGTGGAGGAGGAGTGGAGGAGAAGAGGAGCGGGGAGGAGAGGAGAGGAGCGGGGAGGAGAGGAGCGGGGAGGAGAGGAGGGGAGTGGAGGGGAGTGGAGGAGGAGTGGAGGAGAGGAGGGGAGTGGAGGAGGAGTGGAGGAGAGGAGGGGAGTGGAGGAGGAGTGGAGGAGAAGAGGAGCGGGGAGGAGAGGAGCGGGGAGGAGAGGAGCGGGGAGGAGAGGAGGGGAGTGGAGGGGAGTGGAGGAGGAGTGGAGGAGAAGAGGAGCGGGGAGGAGAGGAGCGGGGAGGAGAGGAGGGGAGTGGAGGAGAGGAGGGGAGTGGAGGAGAGGAGGAGAGGAGGGTCAGCTCTGCCGCACTTTGAATAGAGAATCAAACGGAGCTGGAGTCGGCCTGCAGCAGCTGGGTTTACGTTGCGTTAGCACTGTTGACCTGTGCGTGTGTGTGTGCGTGTGTGTGCGCGCGCGCGTGTGTGTGTGTGTGTGTGTGTGTGTGTGTGTGTGTGTGTGTGTGTGTGTGTGTGTGTGTGTGTGTGTGTGTGTGTGTGTGTGTGTGTGTGTGTGTATGTCTGTGGGTTTGTGTGTGCTTGTGCATGTGTATGTGTGAGTGTGTATCTCTCTCTCCGTCTCCCTCTCTCTCTCTCTCTCTCTCTCTCTCTCTCTCTCTCCGTCTCTCTCCTCCTCTCTCTCTCTCT
>NC_044055.1:10653991-10656491 GCF_902167405.1 Gadus morhua | reverse complement strand
CCTATGCTAATCCTGTATAATTGTGCTTATTACTGCATTCATTTAAATGAATAAGTGGTTAATAAATGTAGCCTTATGTAAAGTATTTTATCTAGTATGGTATAGATTATAATAATATTTCTCAACCCTTCTTGCCAGTAAGATATTTAAAAATGAGTTAGTCGTGTTTGGAGCAAAATCATTTTAGCAGCAACACGATCCATTCAACTATTAAATCATAGCTAAAGGGATCTCTTATCTCAAACCCAAACCATATGAAAGAGCTGTCTTCTACTGAATAAAAAGACAGCACAAGCTAAGAATATATAACTTTTTCTTATTTCTTCAGCGCTGCGGTCCATATTCAAAGTGATTTTCTATTCTCTATGGGCAATACAAGGCTAAACTTTCAGCTATATCAAAAAAATAAGATCTGGATGGATAACAAATCAAATAGTGTGCATGTGGGTTTCAAAGGGAGCAACAATCTGACCAAAGTTTTTATTTTTGTTTCATTTTCATTCGAAATGACTACAATCCCCTCAAATCCAAGATCAAGTCTCCGTGGTGGATGAAACCAATCTGGTGATACCTAGCAACACATTGCCTAACAAACTATGTCTGGCGTGCCTGGGATGGATGCGCTGAATATGATGCGACAGCTCTGAAGGTCGAGAAGTATTATCATTAAAGAAAGACACACAAAAATAAACCGGTGGCAAAGTCCATTGAATGTAAGATTCTGAAGGCTGTACAGAAAAAGTCTCCATTCAATGCAGGAAGCCCACTGAGCCTATTTAGTCCCAGCATTGGCTCTCAAGGCACCAGATTGTGGCCCCTGGATCCCACATCTTCCATAAGACGTATAATAGTCGTGCATATAGGATTCTACTTTTGGTGGCACAGGGCGTGCTGCCACATGTTTGCGTGCGGTTAGCTCCAGAGCACTGGATGGAACCGGAATAGATGTTTATTACTGGCCAGCAGGACAAGGGCACCTCACCAAATTGATGGCTTGGTACAAATTTAACGTCGAAAATCACATGTAGGCCTAAACCTTTTGAGCAGATCCACAACCGTCCACGCCTTAAACTCACTGGTATGTGAGCATGCCACACATGCACATGTGCGCATGCACACACGCACGCACGCACGCAGACACACACTGACACATATGCACAAATAACCGCAGACAGAGTTAGAAGCTATACTTTCTAGACTTTTGTTTGGTGTAAGCTCAGGAGAAATGTGGACACATTGTAGCCTACAGTCGGTTTAAGCACTGGGTGTCAGATAGGAGCGTGAACGGAAAGCCACAAGTTTGACTCTGTTTGAAAAGATTTTCAGCCCCAAAAATGTGACAGAGCAACAACAGTTTCAACTTTCAACAATAGACCATGCGCGAGGGAAAATTACACATAAAAAAAAGGAGGAAGGAAAATAAGGCAAACATCTCGACCAAGAAAGACCCTAGTATGACAAATGAAACCAAGAAACGCCTAGCCTGCTCAGTGGAACTGCCAACATGTCGTCATCACCGGGCTGTCTTTAAGGCTTGAGCGTCGCTAATGCATACAGACTGCTGCTGGGGCACTCACTTCTCCCAGCTATGTCCGTACATACATACACTTAATAATGCCCCGGGATTATAGGGTTGGCTCGGCGCGTAGAGAGCTGCAGGCATGTTCAAAAGTCAGCAGAACTCAGCGACAGGTACATTTTTTTTTAATAGGATGATTTAGTCGGGAAATAAGAGGGAAAGTCGACAGGATTCTGAATGTTTTGATTAAAAGCAATGACATGCGAGAACACGCGCAGACACACACGCACGAACACACCTGTGCGCACACACACACCTACATACACGCACACGCACGCACGCACGCACGCACGCACGCACGCACGCACGCACGCACGCACGCACGCACGCACGCACGCACGCACACACACACACACACACACACACACACACACACACACACACACACACACACACACACACACACACACACACACACACACACACACACACACACACACACACACACACACACTACCGTTTGTGAAGCCAATAAACGCACCGATCAATTCCAGACTGGACACACGGAGTCATTGGTTATTCGAGAAGGGCAAAGAGAGCAATTTGTCGCACGGCGCGAGTTTCGAGGGGGGCCCCTAGTGGTGGAAATTCCAAACTGCAATTAAGTGTTCAAAACGACAGTAGGCCTAAATTAAACCAACTTAAAAATGCATAGATGTGTTAACATGCGTGAAGTAACATGGGCCTCTGTGAATTTAAGTTTAAAAATTAAAGATAAATATTTGCAGATTACAAAAACACAGTTAGAAAGGGTTCAGACAAGGTAATGCTAACTCAATAAGTTCTCAGAACTTAGCAGAGGGTCCTATGAAAACAACCTCATAGGTTTTTTATAGGAGAACATATTGGAGAACATTCACGAATGCTTCGTGAATGTTCTCCAACATTAACTTCCTGAATATCTGTGTCAGTCTGGTGTCT
>NC_044055.1:10648991-10651491 GCF_902167405.1 Gadus morhua | reverse complement strand
TGGCGCCCGGCGCCCGCCTTTCCTTCTCACCGCTCGCCGCGTGAGCTCGGCGTCCACAGAATGCACCTCATCATCTGAGGAGCATTTGTGTATAAGGGGGTGCCCCGCTGCACCGAGATATAACAAGATATCCCGCAGTGCGTCGGGGAAGGAGCGCTACATTCGAGAGGTTTCTCTTATCTCGGGGCCGAATGCGGGAGGTGAATTCAGAGTGGATGCCACGGCGTTTGTCGGATAAAAGCGAGGCGGGCTGATGCGGTGTTATTTGAAAGGTGTGCTGCGTGCTTCACCCTTTTTCTTCATGGTGCTACGCCTACCTAAGGCAGGAGCTCTTCATATGCATCCCCCCCCCCCCCCCGCCCCCTCCTTCTTTTAAGGTGAGGGGGGAAAAACATAACATAAAATCATAGTCTCTCTCTCTCTCTCTGTGTGCCTCAAAGCCAGGAGTGATATCATGGAAAAGAGGAGCTCTGAGACACTCCTCACTGTCAGGCTGTTCGAGGGTTGGGAGGGGGGGTGGGTGAGGAGGGGATTGGTAGGGTGAGGGAGGACGTTGGGTGAGGCGGGGCGCTCCATTCTCTCCACTCTCACAAAAATCCACTGCGTCGTTTGCTGTAGGCCACGACTTGCTCTGATTTTGAAATAATGTGCCCACACCCTCTCTTTCCCACCACGGGCTATACTTTTGACGTGTGTGGATTTTTGAAACTTTGGTAATAATAGCTAAAGGGCCGCTCTGATGTATCAGAGCGGGATACCCACGGAGGCATAATTCAAACCTCTTTAGTTCCCTATCTTCTGAAGTGCAAACAGTAGGCCGCTGAATGCATGGTAGGAGAAGTGAACGCCGGAGCAGGGGCTGCAATGCGTTGAAGCTACACGCCGGGGAATGTTGCTCACAGTAAAACTGGAGCTCGGCTCGGTACCATGAAAGCAAACCTTTAATTTCCCGCTGACTACTGTGAAAGAGGATCATAAAATTGACTCCATCTGTAATTTTTTTTTCTCTTTTTTTTTTTTTTACATTTTTCCTCGCGGATAACTTTCCAGCCAGGGGCAGCAGGCAGCTCAGAGAATGGGCTCCCCTTATATGAAGGGTTATTATCGCTCATTCTTGTGTGCGACAGCCTATGGATCGCCTGTCGGCTCTCTAAAATACCTCAAATAGTTCTCGTTACAAAGTATGTGAGCGAAGATTTGTATTGCTTATTTAGCAGTCCGGAGAAATACTCCATGGGAAGGTGAATGTGAGAGGTGATGCTGTAGCTACAATACCAGCCACCACAATCTGGACACGTCTATGGTATATTCTGAATGCAACGGCATCCCTAAATGCTACCGATTGCACAATTTATATGCAACTCTCTCCCTGTGATGGATTACGGACATGTGTTCTGCTAATTATCTGAATGTGGGAAAGCATGTGTCTCAAATCAAACAAGTCTTTGCAAAATAGTCAATTGTGTGTATCTGCATGTGTGCCTGTATGTATTTATGTATGTGTGTGTGTGTGTGTGTGTGTGTGTGTGTGTGTGTGTGTGTGTGTGTGTGTGTGTGTGTGCGTGTGTGCGTGTGCGCGTGCATGCACGTGTGTATGGAAGTGTGTGTGTGGAGCGTGCGCGTTCGCAAGTCTTAGACCGTGAAACTCTCCTTGAGGACTTCCGCCCGCCCCTGTTATTCTTTGCAGTGAGATGGAAATCTTTTCCCAACATCTGCACAACATATCATCCAGGGGGGAAAAAAAGAAAAGGAGAAAGAGAGAGAAAGAAGGAAGCCCTGCTGAAAGTTTCCATTAGAAGAGCCGGAGAATCTCTTTCTACTTTTTAGGGCTTACTTGCATTCTGCTCGCTGCTATAGGCATGCGCACCTAGAAAATACCCGCACGCGACCCACCCCAGCTCTGCTAGAAAAAGAAAAAAAACACGCTTATTTACAAGAGGGGGCAGGGGGGATGTGTTTTCAAACTTCCAGCAGTACACTGTTGTACAGAATCAATGTGCGTAATGCAATGTCACTGATTGAAGCCCATGGTATAGAATTACTCATGCAGCTAATGCTCTTCTGGCTGGGTCTTCTACCCCCGTGAGCTCTCTTTACCTCGCATAATAGGATTCTTGAATCATTGTTGATACACCTTGGGTGGAGAACGTCGTCTGAAGACTCGTTTTAAAAATATGCCAGCTTGCTTTGTGCCTTTGATGATGCAATGCACTTTGTTGTGGGCAGAGGCACCCACCTTCAACAGCCTTTCTGTCTCTCTCTCTCTCTCAGCCCCTCCCTTCCTTCTATTTATATATTTCACATTCCTCACTCACACACTATACCCTTGCTATCGCTCATGCTCTTTCTTGCTGTGTTTTTCACGCATTCTTCCCTCCCATAACCCCCCCCTTCACCTCCCCTTTAATTTAGCCTAAAGGTCTTTCCGCATCTCTCTCTCTCTCTCTCACTCTCTCTCTCACACACTCCCTCCCTCCCTCCCTCTCTCTCTCTCCCCTTT
>NC_044055.1:10631491-10643991 GCF_902167405.1 Gadus morhua | reverse complement strand
CCCTCCTGGGGCTTGGTGCCGCTCAACACAACCCCCACACCAAGCACGGCAGGACGGCCATCGTCCACCTCTTCGAGTGGCGCTGGGCGGACATCGCTGCCGAGTGCGAGCGCTTCCTGGCCCCCAACGGCTATGCAGGAGTTCAGGTACGCTTTGACGGTTGTGTTCTATCGCACGGGTATTTAGCCAGGTTGGAGAATACAGCAGGCCTTGTCTGAATAGCATTTGGGCATTGACGGAATCAATGTGTTTAGTCATTTGTAAGAATAATGACGGACAGAGCCTCTTTCTACATTGGTATTTCAATTATTCGTATTTGTTTTATACTTTTTAAATAACCAACATACTTTATGTAGCCTACACCTGCCTTAACCATGAAATTGAATAAAAAAGGTGTTCACAAAAGAGACTGGCGGTTCTAGACAAATTTTACTATGGGGGACAAGGAGGGACCATTGTTTAACCAGAGGGACACAAAATAAATGGCAAATATGATATTTAAAGATTATAAACTTAATTTCACTTTAAAATCATCAAACATTTAATTTGTACTAGAGTTTATAACTTCACCAGTCTGCATTTTTCGGTCAAACTGTCTTAAATTGGTGGAGCTTATGCCCTAAATCATCAAAATCATATAAAAATGTGTTTTGTACAAGCGTGCAAGAGAGGTAGGGCCATTAGAAATGAAAAGTAAAAAATAAAGTACAGGGTAAAAATACAACGTGTCAATGTGAAAAAAAACTCCAGGGTACAACGAAGTGCAAAACAACGTGCTATTTCCTATTTATTTGATCAGTTTCAGTGTGGAGAAACTGTGTACCCAAGAGGCTGAGCTAACAGGAAGGGTTACAGCAATCTTGCAGCCTAAAGAGCTCAAAGGAAACATCCCTGTTCTACTGTTCTTTCCTCATTTCATGATAGCTGCTATTAGAAGAAATTAAACGTAGGGGCATGCATTACATTTCGTTGCATAACCATCCCTCCCTACTTAACATTGGCAGATAGCCTACTACTCTTTACTCAAATGTGTATGTTATCCCAATGCAACAGCCAAAACAGATGAAAATATGTGGTTAACATCAAAACAATGTGTAGCCTAGACCTAGCAAGGATGCTGACATGGGTGCGATGCTCTTATTTACCTGTGTAGAACCTTGCGTCGCATTAGTTCGGTAAATTCAGTAAAGTCATAATTTTTTATTTGGTCAGCACAGGGGGACACAGGGGTGGGCCAGGTACATGTCTAAAAGGGCCCAGGCCACCGTAGGCCCCCGTGTAGAACCGCCATTGACAGCAGGCCTGAATAGCATTGACGAAATCAATGTGTTTTGTCATTGGTAGGAAATAGGATAATGACTGATTCTACATTGGCCTCTTTCTACATTGGTATTTCGTTTTCTACATTCTACATTTTACATTTTGTATGGCTTATTCATGGCTATTCACTGGCTTTAGTTGTACTTTTTTTAAATACAAAACATAGTTTATGATGTACCCCTGCATTTACCATCGGTAGAAGGTATCTCTTTTGTTCTGAATCTGGACACAGAACAAAAATATCGATGGTAACAAATAGCTCGAAGCGCATGCAGTATACACAAACGGCCTAAATTGTTGATAACCTGCATAAAGAAAGGTCCATGCCTCCTGGTTCAGTGTGTGACCGGTTTATGGCATGCATCTGAACTCTCGATTCACTGACTGTGGTTTGGTGTCGGATGGTGGGTTTTCATGTTATGTGCACTGTGTTTCAGATCTCCCCTCCTAATGAACACATCACACTGACCAGCCCGTGGTATCCCTGGTGGCAGAGGTACCAGCCCACCGGCTACAACCTGTGTTCCCGCTCGGGTAACGAGAACGAGCTCAGAGACATGATCACCAGATGCAACAACGTCGGGGTAAGGCAGAACCGTCACGACTAACGCACATTCAAGTGTTTTTTTGTGTCCGGTACCTCGTTGACCTCTGCTTTATGACCCTTCACACTCTTAGCAGTGAGCACCTGTTGTAAAGTGAATGAGACAAAACAAGCCTATTTCATGCTCGATAATATCCATTGAAACCAAAAATATTTGACGGGTTGTTTTATGGATTAACATAAAAGGTTGTGATAAAGAAACAGATAAAATAATACAACATCAATTCAGTACAACCACATAAAACAATATAAAAATCTCCCAGGTTGCCATTACACACTGTTGGGCTTCAGCACCATAATATAAATCTCAATTTTTAAGATCCCAGGCTTGTTATTAATGCCATAGTATCAAGCGGTTAACTGTGTGATATATGTGGCTCCTCCAAGGAACAAGAACGCCAAACCACCAAGTTAAAAACAAAAGAAACATAACTTCAATGATTTCAAGAGTATGATGAGTGCTGTTTGTGCTTCTAGAAGCATCTTCACTCAATCAATATTAATAATAATTATAATGATGATAACAATACGATAACAACAATACAAAAGCTTATTAATAACAATAAGAATGTATCCACTGTATTTATATAGCGCTTATCTAAGTGTGAACGCTAAGTTAATTACATTAGTAATAAAACAGAAGAAGCTAAATATCCGCAATCGCAATCTAACAATTAACAGCATTCAATCTGAGGAGCGATGACGGTGTAAAATCAATCACTAAGACTACCCTATCCCTCTCCCCCTCCCTGCCCCTGTCGCTGGGCAGGTTAACATCTACGTGGACGTGGTGATCAACCACATGTGTGGTGCCGGTGGTGGAGAGGGCACCCACTCTTCGTGTGGGGGCTGGTTCAGTGCCAGCAGGAAGGACTTCCCCAGCATCCCCTTCACCAACATGGACTTCAACGACCACAAGTGCCGGACGGGCAGCGGCGACATCGAGAACTATGGGGACGCCAATCAGGTATTCAGTGGATGAGTGTCCATGGGGAAGGATGCCCGATGAATGAGAGTCATCTGTGGGTCAAGTTAAAGTCAGGGGGGCTTGTACCGAACAAAAGGCTGCAGCCTCTGATGGTTCTATTTGTTAACATTCATCAGAGGAGCGTTCACTCATATTAGAGTGAAAAAGGGAGCTCTTTATATCGAGTTGGCTTGGGTTCAAATTCAAAATGATGTAATAATGGTATTAATGGGACAGACTCACTTTGAATGCCGAGATAGGGTCTTATCAACCACTGCTTAAGCTACAATATCTATTTCAATATCATATATCCTGTAGTAGTCAGCCCTTACATGTATATTGCATAATGTTCTTATTATATCGCTGGTGCATATTACAGCTGCATTTAATTCACAAAACATAGCCTTTCCTAATGTTCAGGATATACAGGTATATGCAAGCACCAGGAAGCTAAACCAACAATCGCTATCCAAATCCCCCGCTCTATCTAAAGCAGCTGGCCGGCTTTACACGAAAACAAAATCAAACAATAAAGAAATTGAAAATAATCAAACATAAATTCAGGCCCAGATATCTCTGTGTTTACGCCGTCTTGCAGGTGCGTGACTGTCGTCTGGTGGGTCTGCTGGACCTGGCCTTGGAGAAGGATTACGTTCGGGGCAAGGTGGCCGGCTTCATGAACAAGCTGGTGGACATGGGCGTGGCGGGCTTCAGAGTGGACGCCTGCAAGCACATGTGGCCCGGAGACCTGCAGAACACCCTGGGCCGCCTGCATAACCTCAACACCAAGTGGTTCTCCGGAGGCTCCCGGCCCTTCATCTACCAGGAGGTACGGCTCCAGGGATTGACTCGGCTTCTTGTATTAAGAGTTTTTACCTTTTCATATCTGCACAATTGTCGATTTTTACCTCTTTATCTTTTCCATGTTTACTGTAATTTATTGGAGTACAACAAATATGCAATGACCCCAACCATCAAAAACAAAAGAAAAATAAGCAGTTGTTGAAATGTAAATCTTTATTTGTTGGGAGAAGAAAGCAGAGGGCGGAGATGCCGGTTCTGTTTTCTTTACGGTTCATTTAACACACGATATTCATGGGTAAATGACATGCGCATGAATACACATGCACCTGGTATCGATCCACAGGCACAGGTTGGGCAAGTGGAAGTAGTGGAAGATTGATTTCTAAAGCAAACCTGGTGAGGGGCAATAACAAAAAAATATCAGCGGAAACAGAAAATCATTCGGGAGACCTTTTTTCACCCGTCAACCGAGTGTATTGTGTTTTTTTATGCATTCAGGTTATTGATCTCGGTGGTGAGCCCATTACGTCCAGGGAGTACTTCCATCTTGGAAGAGTGACTGAGTTCAAATACGGTGCCAAGCTGGGAACAATCTTCCGCAAATGGAACGGGGAGAAGCTGTCTTACACTAAGTATGCTTTTTGTGAACATGCTGTGCCAGTAGGACATCCGTTATTTCCATTCGCTGTGTTATGAAACCTTCTTTCCACTTCCCTTTTGAAAATTACTACAACCACACACCCCTTGCTCTTAACAAACAAGCAATTTCTGATTTATTTTTTGGGCACAAGTGTTGTTAAACGTACCCCCTGAAAGTCAGTACATCTTACATTGGAAATAGCAAACAGCTACTTTATCAGCTGCCGTAAAACGTGAAACAGATCCTGGGGAGAGGGATGGGGTTTCATGCCCGATGGCAACGCCCTGGTCTTCATCGACAACCACGACAACCAGAGGGGCCATGGCGCCGGTGGGGCCGCCATCGCCACCTTCTGGGACCCCAGGATCCACAAGATGGCCGTGGCCTACATGCTCGCTCACCCCTACGGAGTTGCCAGGGTGATGTCCAGCTTCCGCTGGGACCGCAACTTTGTCAACGGAAAGGTATGTGTGCGTTCCGGCTCCGAAAGAAGATGCATCAGTTCCCTCTGCTGCTTCATCCACACAGCTATACATTCATGCATTCCATGAGTTCACCCATTCATTGGCCATGAGGGTCAATCCATTTAGGAATCTATTGATCCCTCTTTTATTCTTATCATCCATTAGTTAAGGAATTCATTCATATATTCATCCATCATTTATTCACCATTCATTCATTATTCATTAACTATCCATCCCTCCAACCATTCCCATCCACCCATCCATCCATCCATCCATCCATCCATTCATTCATTCGTCATGCGACGCATCAGGACCAGAATGACTGGATTGGTCCCCCAAGCCACGGCAACGGAGCCACCAAGCCAGTTCCCATTAACCCTGACCAGACGTGTGGAGACGGCTGGGTGTGTGAGCACAGGTGGCGTCAGATCAAGTGAGTCCCCAAAGCACAGACGACAGGGCACTTGCTGCCCCCCTCCGAGAGCACAGAGTGCTGTCGCTATGGCTCTAGGTGGTACGGCTCCTACATTGAAACGTATTCACCCCGGGACCTTGGTGAAGTCTTGTACTCCTAATCAGCATAGAGACACAGTTTGTTCAATATATTTGTTGAACTTTATGCTCTTAACATAATTGATTATAAAACAGTAGATTTGACGTATTTGATTCATGATTCTTATAGTTAAGTTCAACAGTATGAGTTGCAGCATGAAAGTCTGATGGCTTCTCTCCTGCTAGGAACATGGCAACCTTCCGTAATGTGGTCAATGGCCAGCCCCACGCCAACTGGTGGGACAACCAGAGCAACCAGGTCGCCTTCGGACGCGGTAACCGTGGTTTCATCGTCTTCAACAACGACGACTGGTAAGGCCAGCAGATCATTTTGGGTTTGGCTTGAAACAAGATCCTTACTTAACCCTAACCCTTGCAAGGTCAATGCTTAAACTACTTATATAGCATCAACGAAGAGGTGTTAAAAGTACTAAAATAGGCAAATAATTGTCAGGTTTTCACAATTGTAATCATCTTTTGGCCTCAAAAACTAAATAAAGCTCAACAAAAAAATTATATTTAAATAACATGTTTAATTTGACTGTTTCTGCAGACCAGAAGGGCTATTGTCGATAACAACCATCACCCATAACCCGATAACCTGAATCCTCTTATTTCTATCTCAGGAATCTGGATGTGACTCTTAACACCGGCATGCCCGGCGGCACATACTGTGATGTCGTCTCTGGCAACAAAGATGGCGGGAGGTGCAGCGGCAAACAGATCCAGGTGGGCGGCGATGGCCACGCCCACTTCAAGATCAGCAACCAAGATGAGGATCCTTTCGTTGCTATCCACGCCGATTCCAAGCTGTAGACACTTTGTTTAACAAAAGGACCTTCCAATAAAATGTAATCTCACCTTAAATCGTTCCATGAGTCTTCTGTATTTCTTGTCTGTAGTGTGCTCTTAAGGTCATGGCTCAATTGTAGAATAATCAGTAATGCATAGCAGGGTTGATATATCAGTAAACCTTATTTGTTTTTGGGTTCCTCTGGTCATTATTCAGGATGAGGTAAGCTCCACAGCAACTCTAGGCTCCTGAACCGCCTGTGGTGGGTGAACATGCCATTCCACAGCAAGGGTCCTCCTGGACACCCAGGCCAAGGAGGTGTGAGGGATGGGCAGATGGATGTGAGGGCGGGTAGCTGCATGGATGGATGCAGGCACGAAGAAGGAAAGATTTAAAGTTGCCTGCTGTCAGTCACTTATACAATTCCCTGAAATGTTCTGTCTACGATTCTGGCAAAACACGGGGGTGATTGCCAAACGGGTTTAATTGCCAAACTTGAACCAGGTTTACTGTGAAAGTACATAGGCACATACAAGGTATTTGACGGCTGGGTAGGGATGCAAAAAGGTTAATATTCTAATGAAATAAAAGGCAATGATCTAAGTCCACATATATTCACAAGAGTGGTGGGAATGAGAGGTAGGTAATGGGTGAGGGAGTAAAAGAACAGTTTTATTGAGAAAACTTTTATGCATTCTCTAATCTTCCTTGAAGCATGACTATGACTAACAGCTTGTTAAAAGTGTGGACCTCGTCAATAGACTGCCTTTACCTCTTCAACTGAACAGGGAAAGATTTAGTTTGCAGTTGCAAACACATTTTCTGTCCCAACAAATATATTAAGCCAATCATGATCCAGTAAGTATAAATATGCATAATATTTGTGCAACTTGTCTCAAGAAGCAAGGGTGTGAGATTTAAAATGATGATTGCAGGCATTGCAGAGCTCTTTATGCGGAATGCAAATTCATGTATGTCGTTATAACACCAAAAATAGAGGTGAAAAGAACTTAATCAGTGAACAGCCTGAGGAAAAACACAAGCAATATTTTTGGGGATGATTCTCTGAGTAATCCAATGAAACCGGTTGAAACATAAGGCCCCATCCATTTACTCTCTCCGGCTAAAATAACACTGACGGAAAGCTGAGAATATATTATTTTTGTCAAGATTACAACACGGTTGGATGTGTTTCATTCCCAGAAAAAAGTTCAGGAGTTTGAGTTTTCCCCTCCCTCCCTCTCACGAAGCAGTATCTCAGACAGCCATGCACAGACAGTCACCGGGTCCAATCCAGGTCCCTGCAAGGTCTCTGCATGGGAAACTTTCTCCTTCCTCTCTGCATAGTGTATTGCCCTCATAACTTTAGCGATGACTCCTCAACATCACACTGCGGCCACTCCAGTTTCACCTCAGTGCAGCACTGGCACCTGTCACTAGGGCCAGGGTTTAGGAACCCAAGGGGCCACACTCCCCTTCCTGTTTGCCTTCCGCCCTTCTCTTCCTTATGTCCGTCCTCTCTCTCTCTCTCTCTCTCTCTCTCTCTCTCTCTCTCTCTCTCTCTCTCTCTCTCTCTCTCTCTCTCTCTCTCTCTCTCTCTCTCTCTCTCTCTCTCTCTCTCTCTCTCTCTCTCTCTCTCTCTCTCTCTCTCTCTCTCTCTCTCTCTCTCTCTCTCTCTCTCTCTCTCTCTCTCTCTCTCTCTCTCTCTCTCTCTCTCTCTCTCTCTCTCTCTCTCTCACCACCTACTGGTTAGCCTTCAGCAGCAGCAGAACCTGGACGCAACGTGACATCATCACACACGCCAGCCCCCAGAGGTGAGACAGCAAAGGTGACACCTGCCGGGTGCCGTTCTGCTCGGCTCCTGTTGTCATGGCGACGCGACTCACGTGTATTAGGAAACCGACGCACGACACCTGAGAAAGGTTTCTGCACGCATCTGTGTGTGTGTGTGTGTGTGTGTGTGTGTGTGTGTGTGTGTGTGTGCATGTTTGTGTGTGTGTGAGTGTGTGCATGTGTGTGTGTGTCTGTGAGTGTGTGCTTTTCTTTTTAAAAGAATGGCAAAAGAGGGCAAGAGGAAATGGGTCGTAGCGGAACCGGTTGATGAATGCATCATTTTGGTTTATAAATAACGTAAACACGGAGGGTTCCGCTCCTCAAAGCGGCGAACGATATATCGAAAATTCTGCAAATGTGCAGAACGTCCATTGCAACTCTGATTAGATGTCAGTTTAAAGGTTCTCCGTATGTGTGTTCCCCCACTATAGCCTACATGCAGCGAAGGAACCGAGAATAGATCTAATACAAGACAAAAAAAAAGAACACTTATTTTTTCGCACTGTTTTTCTTAGCAGAAGTGGAATGGCTAAATAAAAGCGTACACACTGACACGCACACACACAAACACACACACGCACACGTACACACACACCCACACATACAGCAGGGTAAGGTGAGTGTGGTGCGGCGCTACTAGCCGCCTCAACATATTGCACCTGCTAAATTATTGAGCCTCCCTTCCGTCTTTATGGTCAGGCGGCCGCGAGGGCTCTGTACCTTCCGATTAGCCGCAGCGATGTCAGTGCAACAGGCAAGGCATACCGGGTCTTTGGTGCCTTCATCCTTTGCTGATGCTTTGTGACACCGCTGTCAATCGCTGCCGTCCTGTTTCATATTTCATGAAATGGCCACGCCAGAAACTCCCGACCGTGGCTGCCAGCTAGCAACCACCGACCACGAGGAAGGAGGGAGTCCACTGAGTTAGGGGGTGATGAAGTGGTCAGGTTTGGGTGACGCGTTGGCTGATTCCTGGGGGACGGACTCAATTGTGGAGTTTGGACTCTATAGTTGTTCGGGTTCTGTGTCAGAAATGACAATTTGTGGTTTGTGTCGTATGTCATGTGATCTGTTCTGTAACCTTCTAACATTACTCAAAAGGTCAACTCCATATTGGCTTGAATAATTTTTGTTCCCCCCAAAAAATAAAAGATTAGAACCTGTATGATTTTACATAATTCCAACTAGAAAAAAATGTACATATTTAATTTTTTTCAAGGTTAAACCGAACACGTAATGCGTGGGGAATTCGTTTTTATAATTTTGATGCGATTTTTTAATAGGCCTAGATACATTATTATTAGAAAGATCATTATAGTGCCATTCAAATGTGTTGGTGTAACATTGGGTCAGGTTAAATCAACCTCATGATTAAAATAGAAAAAGTCTAGCTGTGAACCAGACATAGACATGGGTAAAGGCTGCTTTACAAGGAAAAGGTTATATTTATTGACAGGCGATGGACAACAATGGTGATGATGAAAAATCCTCAGGTAGCTTACTTCAGTTTGCAGTAGCAGATATAGACTAGGACGAGGTCGGTCAGCACAACAGAGAACACATTTGATTTGAAAGTTCATTTCAAGCATATTTCTTTATGAAATGGGGAGAGATGTCACCTTTAATAAAGGGTCGCCCCCTTTTGCCCAGCAGCAACACCCGACATAGCGTGACAGAGCAGTCAAAGTAAACAAGATGCAGGTGTGTCACTTAGAACCGCTACAAACAAAATAAAACATCAACGTGCAAGAAAACGCACCAATAATGTAGTTATGCGATTAAAGATGCAACAAGGTTAAGGATTCATCAGAAGAGACGCAATGTCAAATTCCTGACAATTACATAAACAGCGTATAGCCACCGCGTCAAGTCACATTGGGACGCGCCCTTCGATGAGCCTGTGACAATCACGTCATGTTCATGCCTCAGTCACAGGGGGGCAGTGTTGAAACAATAAACCCTATTGAACGCTCAACAAAGACCTGTTGAAGGGCTTGGAGATCATTTCTTGGTGTGTTCTTTGTGAAATTAAATGTAGAAGAATAACAAGACCAAGCTTTTATGACTGAGGAATTTGAATATAATTTGTGAATAAATAAAAGTTATCAATGGTTGAAAGCCAGCTGGATGAAACCAGGTGCTTTGAAGTTGAAACTACAAGGTTGAGGCTGGTGGTGCGTTCTTTAGTTGGACAATACGGTAGGGCTACTGCAGTCTTGATGGGCCTCTATGCTATGTTGATGGTAGCCTCCATATAGGACACGCCTCTGTGCTGCGATGATCCGGGGGAGTGATCTCTTCATGATCCACCAAAAATGTATTGCATTAAAGTTGACATGCTCTGAGTTATATACCTGTTTCTGTTTCTGCCTGTTTTTGGTATGGTTTGATATATATCCATACACTAGTCTGTAGATACATAGAAAGAAAAAATATTTTTTGTTTCACCTCACTGCAGCACTGGCACCTGTCACTAGGGCCAGGGTTTAGGAGCCTAAGGGGCCACACTCCCCTTCCTGTCTGCCTTCCACCTCTCTCTCTCTCTCTCTCTCTCTCTCTCTCTCTCTCTCTCTCTCTCTCTCTCTCTCTCTCTCTCTCTCTCTCTCTCTCTCTCTCTCTCTCTCCCTCTCCCTCCCTCCCTCCCTCTCTCTCTCTCTCTCCACACACACACTAGTTCCTACATTTCTATATATCAATGCAATAGTTTCTATTTTTCTATAAATCTATTATATATATATATATATATATATATATATATATATATATATATATATATATACTGTGGCAACCCGGTCCTCGATGTCACCGGGTTCCACGTATAAACCACGCTTGGCAGTGAGGGTTAAAGCCTCATTCGGCATTTATTACAGACAACTTAACTCATATAAGGTACTCGCGGTCTCTAGGGCCTCCGTGGGCCTCTAGCTGCTCGCTGACCCGAGCGCTTCCTCCTTCCTCGCTCCCGTTCCTGGTCTGCCCAAATGTCAGTCCTCGTGCTCCTTTTAACATGGCTCCATGGCTTTCGGCCAGGTGTCCCCCAACCGTCGCCGGCTGGTGGGTGACGGTGGTATCGGCCATCCAGGACCAACCCTCGGGCTGGTCCGGGCCGAGGTTTAAGTGGCGGGATCCCACACTCCTCCACCCTTTGTCCGAGCCTCGGGTCGACGGATAGTGGGTGGCGGCGGTATACGCCGTCCACGACTACACCTCTGACCCGCCCGGGCCGAGGTTTACGGGGCGGGATGCCACAATACACACACTCGTTTCTTCCTTTCTATATACACTACTAACACTAGTATATATTTTTCTAATTACATTTTATTTTTATAGCTATTTTTATATCTATTATATCTATACGCACTAGTTTCTACCTTTCTAAAGCTAAATATCCATACAGTCTGTCTCAGTATATAGAAAATGGTCTTATCAGTCTTTTTACAACATAGTTGGTGGTATCTTTTCTTTGTTGGAAAAGCCCTCATGTCCAATGGGTTTCTCATGGACAAGAGAGAATGTTGATCTCAATGACCTAAATCGGGGTTAAATACATCGTTTAAAAAAGTCTGGTGTAGCCTCTAGCCTTCTCGTATTGCTTCGGTGTTTATGTGTAGAAAACTCGGTGGACTGTGGATGCATCATTTCTTTTTTACGAAGCCACCCAGAGGAGCACTAGATTGATTCCCGGGTCTTGACAGCATGTCACCTTCTTTCTGTGGTCACTGGCAGGTCCCATGAAGCTGGCATTTTCCTCACCCAATAGGTGTCACTCGGGTTCTCAGTCTCACTGCTCTTATTGTTGCTCTTGCCCCATCTTCATCGCAAAGGGGGCTGCATATTGTAAGTTTGGACATGTGAACACTGTCTGAAAAAGATGTATATGGTGCTAGTTTGAGTATTTAAAAATTACATTAACATATTTTATGTGTTAAGTGGATACTACTTATGGGATTTAGCGTTTGCATTAAGTAAAGCGGGGGAATAATGTGAAGGCTAACACCTTCTCCGCTATGAAAGAAAATCCAAAACACACAAAAAATGTATTCACACAAACTCGTAGGGAATGGGACGGAAACTGGCGAGAGCTTTTCACGATCAATGCATAATAGAAACAGTTCAATTGTCTCGTCTAGGAGAATCACAACATATGTTCAGACATGTCTTATACATTTATCCCATTTCTTCTTTTCCAGTGTCATGCCACGATGTGAAGGGTGTCGTGGAGCTTAAATCCTAAAGAGATTCATATTAAGGCATACCAGAAAGTGGATGCTAAAGGATACAAAGAAGCAGTTACGAAAGCATGCTAAAAAGTATACTATTGCACAAGTTGTTACCAGAGCTTAAAGGATTCAACCTTAACATGTTTCCCTTCCCCTAAATAAATAAACACGTCAGTGCCCGCCTAGGTCTTGTGATGTTTGAAAATAAATTAACATTTGTACATCGCTTCGTCTCATCGTTAGTCTTTTTTCCCCTACACCTCATCTGTACTTTGAGATAGTTAATTCCCGCCCCCTGCCAAG
>NC_044055.1:10588991-10628991 GCF_902167405.1 Gadus morhua | reverse complement strand
TCACAATATATACAATCCTACTATATTTTAATGTAGAATATATTCCTCCACACCAACCAAGTACGAATAAAATCCAGGGAAAAGTGTGATTATTTTGTAAACATATATACTGGGTGTCACACTTTCCCTGGCTATAGCATGGCATATTATTTGCACCTCCTGTGAGTGTTTCAAATACCCTCTTCCCACCTAATTCCCTGTGAGTGTCGCAGCATTTGCAGGGGGGAGCCCACAGAAACAGTTTAATTATACATGGGCCCCCCTGGCAACACATTACATAAAACTTGTATGGCTCAGGCCCTCTTGGTTTAGAAAGAGTAAAGTCACCGTCCTGTTGGGTGAGCAGTGCTGGTCATCCTGTATATTCTCTTTATTTTTCCACCCTATGCTGAAATCCTTAACGTTCAATGAGTTTGAATGTTCCTAAGTCAATTTGAAGCATCCTTTTAATTATTAAACAATAATTACTGTGTTGTTAACACACACATTATGTAATTAAACAATTTCTAAAACAATCAGCAGACAACATAACTCCAGTTCCAATTATTTTCTGCCAGGAACAACGATAGTGGCCAATAATCATGGATTAATTAGACAAAGCTTGCCAGCTAAAATAAATTGAGTTACAACAGCACAGAATACACTCAGATACTGTGTTGGGTCCTTTCAAATTTGTAAAACTTTTATAAAAGAAATTATAACCTCAAATCTGGTGGCATTTGGTGGCAAATTCCACAAAATTATTTAAAACGTGTTTTAACTGCCCAACTGGAGACTCGCTTTACGGGAACATGTCTGTCTATATGGATTTGACTCATAGATGTATGTTGGTGTTTTTTACCTGAATAATTTTAGCTAGTTGACTTCCTATATTAAATAGTACACAGAGTGAAATCTCATGTCTGGAAATGCAATCACCATTCTAACTGCAGTTATTGTTTATAAAATAGAGCCACTGTAATATTATAACTGTAAAAAGGAGAAAGGAAGGGGTATTACCGCAGTGTGCCTGCTTTACCATGTCTTGCCAGTTTGGGGTTCAGAGCAGTGTCCAGAATTCTACTTGCCATTCCTTCCTTGAAATGGCAACTCCAAAGACTCCTGGCTTTCTTCAGCACAGGGCCTGTGCTGTAGGTAGGGACAGAGTTCGGGTTCAGGTACATGTGCAGAGTCTTGATGTTGTTGTTGACTCTGCTCCTTCCAGACAGAAGGCCTCTGGCTCACTGGAGATCTTATCCTTAACCACAATGTAGGCCTTTCTTTCCTATCCTATCCTCAGCCATGTCGGCACCCTCTTCATTCAACTTCTCCTCCCTGTGAATTTACTCTATCTTCACCGTTAGCTCTCTCTTCTCCTTCCTCAGCATGGCCATCTCTGATTCTTCCAGGTCAAAGTACTCCTTCTCGTATAAGATCACTGACTTCTTAGATCCGAAGGACTTTCTTTAGGTCCGACGTGCAGTCCTCTCCTTCCTAAGGTGTCAATTTTTCGCCTGATTCTTTCTCTATATGGAGGGCCCATCTAGCCTCAGCCATGCCAGCCACCTCTTAACCCTCTCAGCAGCCCGGCTGAACCAAAGCTCCTTGGAAGCTTATTTGAGGGGATTATCTCCTTGTCCATAGAGGTCACATTATGGTTCTCCTTCTCCTTTGTTCTTCAAGTTATTGCTCCTCCGGTTACTCCCTCTTCAGGAGGAGGTGTTCCAGATTGTGGCAAAAATGTAATCCTGTCAGAGTCACTCTGTGGATCTCAGGAACTTGCTGTGCTTCTCTCTTCTCACCATCTCACAGAGTAGCAGGAAGTCTTTTGGACAGCCAAGACACAGATTGCATTTAGTTGTTTAACAAAATACTGTAACATTATCAGAAAGTTCTAACCAGGCAGATTCTTCATCTATCTTCTCTACCTCTTTCTCCCTGCCAAAGTTTTCCCCTGGTAAAGACATTTTCGTAGAACTTCCAGCCTCTAATGTCGCTTCATTAATTCCTTGAGGAAATTTTGTTTACCGACAATTACCTCAATGGATAGTTTTGTTTTATAATGACCTTTTGTAACTGTTTTGTGTTAAACGGGGCCGGTTTTGCCTGAAAAAAAGGAAAGAAGTGACATCTAAGTGCAGATTAAAGAATATTTATTTATTATTATAACAGACTAGAGGTGAGTATTGTTATTTCCCCACCCGACAGAGCTCTCACTCCAGTGACCAAAATTGCACAAGCTTGAGCGGACTGCAGTTCACTTACCGATCAAAGGGGCCAGTAATGAGAAGAAATGTCTTATTCTTACTCAAAGCATGTCTATGAGAATTAGAAATTGGAATCAGAGAACTTGTCGTTAATCCTCCATGCACAGCAAGAGGGAATGACAAGCCAGTTTCTTCAGCCTAAAGGGGCATGCTGCCAGTCAATTGAATGCCTAATGGCACCATAACGGTATTCCCGGTCTTCCCCTGGCTCTCTGGCTTGGCAAAGTACTGTCACATTCCCCCTGTACTGCCATTGAATACGTAAGTAGTCTTCATCCACCGTACTGGGAGAAATATGGCGGCCTGCTTACACAGATGGCCGGTTCCCTGACTGCATTATCTCTCCAAGTCCTAAGGCGTGTCCCTGCATTTCCAACAAGTACACTGTGCCACCCTTGACCATCCAGCCAATTGCAGGGCAACATGCCTGTCCTGGTGCGTCATTAGGGCGGCAAACACCAGGCCTGTCTGCATTTCCAAGCATTCAGATGCGAGCAAACTCGGGTCTAGTGATGAGCTTTTGTTGAAGCCATTGTAAGATATTTCTCTTCATAAAACATGTGGCCATAATTTCAA
Source organism: Gadus morhua (assembly GCF_902167405.1). Taxonomy (NCBI): domain Eukaryota; kingdom Metazoa; phylum Chordata; class Actinopteri; order Gadiformes; family Gadidae; genus Gadus; species Gadus morhua. Next base: position 10,626,169 of record NC_044055.1, on the reverse strand, counting down.
AAGTCCATCCAATGCCCGGGAATTTATTTAATGATGTGCAAAATGTCGTTGACTGAAAAAAAGTATAGAAAATCATAAAAATTAGGGGTACATTGCCAACTCACATAGTGACAAAAGCAGGATCTTGATTTAAAGCGGTGCAATTTCACAAATTCTTTTTTTATTTAGTATTAATGTTCAGTAACCTGAGAGATCCAATCGTAGAAAAACTTAAAGAAGAAGTATGTCTTTTAAGCATCACAAGTAATTTCAAATGAGAAACCCTGACATTGGCCCTGACAGTAGGCTACAAATCCGTGTTGCAGCCATCATCTCTTAGTGAAATTCCTCCACTCATTGCTCAAGCTCAGCACCTGATGCTGCTGCTCTCCCCTTGCGTTCGTTGGCCTGTCGATGCTTGTGTCCCCTAGCCCTGATTGGGTGTGAAATCTACGTTGTCAGCCTAAGTAACTTAAAAAAAAGGCACCGGTTGGCCCATAGTTCTATCCTGTTTTTAAAAAGGTTCTTTAATGTCAAAAGTTATTGTTGGTGAGGCAGATCTTCAGTAATTCTAGTATTTGGGTGCCCGTTCCGAGAGGGTCCAGGTTGTTGTTTAATGTGTAGTGGATGGATTTCAAGTGTCTTTGTTTGTGTTTGTATTGTGGATGTCCTGAGTGAGGCTCTGTGTTACTGGAAATGTAATTGGGTACACTAGAGGGAGCGAATGTGTCAGGCTGTGGTAGGTTTCCAATGTATGTCTGTTGTTGATGTTCTGTTGTTGTTATGGTGTGAGTGCGGGTGAATAATTGATGCTGGGGAAGTAAATGGTGGCGTTGGAGAATATGATGAGTTTGGGTTGCTGTCCTTATTGTTTAGTCCAAAATAGATGATGATTGTGTGTATGTGCCGTTGTTTTCGGGAGGATGTGTTGTCCTCCATCATCATGAAGTGCTTTGAGCAGCTAGTCAGAGCCTGTCTCCTCTCCACCCTTCCTCCATCTGACACACCCTTTCACTCGCATACCGCCCCAACAGTTCTACGCACACCACCCTCACCCACCTGGATAAGGGAAACACGTATGTGGGATGGAGTTCATAGACTAGAGCTCAGAGCTCAATTAACCCCATTGTGCTGGCAAACCTCTTTCCCAAGCTCAGGATCCTGGGTCTTAACCCCTCCCTTTGCATCCTTGACTTCTGACGGCAGATCCCAGGGGGTGAGAATGGGGAACCTCACCTCCTCTACACTTACCCTGAGCCTTGGGGCCCCTCAAGGCTGCATACTCAGTCCCCTCCTAATTACTTCCCGCCAAATAATTCCCAGCTAAGTTACCTGCTTTAACAAATTTCGTGATGAGGGAATATCACTGCCATGAGGCGGTTCTCAGCAGACCGATTACAGACACTGAATTTGGCATTACATATCCCTCGCAGCTATGGCAATGTTCCAGTTGCCTGCAAAGTTTATGTTATGTTTATTGTATTGTAATGTTGATTATCTAATGGAATTCTTAAATATTAATACCACCTAATAAGCCACTAAAGCGGTCAGATTCGAAACCAAAAGGTTTATGCATACTTCTCCTTGTTGCTTGTTTTCTGTTGCTTGAAATGTGACCAATGCATTTTGACTGCGGCTGAAGATCTACATAAAAAGAAAGGGCAGTTCTTTGGATAGAAAATGTCTTAACTGCATTATGAACCCGGAATGCATCCTTTATTTAATATTTGTATGCGACAGACAGACAGACAGACACACTTCTTATTCACAGAAATTCTTTGTCGTCTTCATCTCCTGCACTTGCGCTTAGTCTATTTCTTAGTCTATATTTATTGCTTTTCTTTTTACTCTAACTGTGTGTGTTTGCATACAATGCGATAGTTTCCATTCATTTTACATTTTTATTGCAAGATTGTTTTGTGTATACGCTAAGAAGGAAATTAAATTAAAATCCATTGTAGTCAGATCGTCTCCATCCTACATTACCTTTAATGAAACAATGCACCAACGACCCAAGCAGCGACTAGGCTGGAGACAATTCCAAGTTGCAGTCTGTTTCCTGAATTTGGTTTAGTTTGAAGTGCACTGTGGAGGAAAACAACAGCAAGTGGCAAATGGTCTCTCCAAGGTGAACAAAAAGTGTTATTTTATATGTCTCTCTCTCTCTCTCTCTCTGCTCAGGTCTCCCTGGGGAGCCTATCTACTGTGTCCCAGAAAGCTGACATGTCCAAGCTGTCCAGAAGGAGAGAGTGTTTGTGTGTCTGTGTTTTTGGGGGGACTGTGTGTGCGCGCGTGCATGCACGTGTATGTGTGTCTTATCCTGTGGTGTGTGTGTGGGCAGGGGAGGGTAGAGAGGGTAGGGGAGTCAGAAAAACCTGGTCTTTCAGTCAGACTCCAGACTCGGAACACGTAAAGCTGTTCTCCTTGGCTGCACTCCGACCAGCCTCAGCAAACCTGCTTGACCTCTCCGGCCACCAACCTGGTTTTCATATCCGTGCACCCAGCAGGGGAGAGCCTTGATGTGTAAGTCTTTAGATACCATGGTGCTGAGGAAACCTGTGTTGGTCTAAGAAGAAACATAATGCTTCCTTTTTTACATTTGTCCATGTTGTTCGACTGTTAACACTTCCTAGTGGTGTGTTCTTTGCGACTACAAATACCGCTACTAGTCTGAAGTTTTTGACTAAGACTACACAGTCTTAAAATGCATCCGATGTCACACACACAAACCACTCTAAGTTCATCTGCATCACACGTCAGTGGACATTTATCCCAGACTGAGTTGCACTATAGAACAGTGAGTCCTGTGTAGATCAAACCAGATTGCACCAGGCGCGGACAGCGAGGCCTGGCAGTTGAATTTAGGACCAGCACCAGCCCTGTCTCCTCACTGCCGGAAGACTCCATTCTGGGAACTTTGAGGAAAATGAGAACCGGGATGTAAATTAATTGCTCCATCATTCACCTTCAGGTGTACCGCTTAAGGCACTATCATAGGGAACCTTGTCAAATCGACTGTAAATCACAGCCCTACTGTAGTGGCACTGCAGTCCTCCTTCTGGTGTTTTTAATATTGGAGGGAATCTCATCATGTCCTGCTTTGGCTTCTCACAGATATAGGACAAGACACATCAGACAGTGGCGATGATGAAAAAAGACGAAGCACAAGGAGATGAGAATTATCATTAAGATCAATTGGATGAAGTCAATTATGATGAATGGGAAGGAAATTAGGAATATGAAGATGAGGATGATTAGGATAAACGTGATGAAGAACAAACAGGAAACAGACCAAACCACCCAGTTTCTCTTGCTCTCTCTCCATATCTCTCTCTCTTTCTATCTGTGAGTCTCTCTCTCTCTTTCTCTCTCTCTCTCTCTCTCTCTCTCTCTTTCTATCTGTGAGTCTCTCTCTCTCTCTCTCTCTCTCTCTCTCTCTCTCTCTCTCTCTCTCTCTCTCTCTCTCTCTCTCTCTCTCTCTCTCTCTCTCTCTCAGCAAATAAAAAGGATCACTTCCCCTGTCGGTAAGGATGGATTGGCTGGGAGGTGAGTCTGACACGTCAAACGGCAGCTAGCCTGTGCCACCGTCCCGGTCAGGTCAATGCAACTTGACAGCTAGCTGACGACCCAATTTCCTGATGAGCTGGCTGACACGACACGAACACACCACCACCACTGCCTTTTTAGCTTTTTGGCAACAGGGAAAGAATATATATAGACGTATAGACACTTTCTCCAGCCGCTGGGCCGCTCCATCTCGCCCGCTTAATTTCCCTGCGCTTGTCACCTGATTATAGAGATGTTCACTTTGTTGTGTCAGCAGACAAGGGGAGTGTGGGGGGGAGGGGGGTTGCTGGATCACTCAGGGAGGCCTCTGTAGAAACGGTAGGTGTCCCGGCCCCTTGTAAGAAATCGAGCTATAGCGCAGCTGACGGAGGAGCCGGTCAGCAGGAACGCTTGAGGGACGGGAGTCTTTGTCTGTGGAAGGTTGAACAGGAGAATGCCCCGTGTACGCTCTGCGGAGGTTGGACCTTCCTGCCCTTCTTGTTTCCTGGGTTTTGTTTCGTTCTGGTTTGTATATGTTTTTAGTATCTGTGTTTTTGTTGGAAAAATGATTGTAAAACTTGTTAAAAATGGCCTGCTCTATTAAAATAATTACGTATGTTTTATAGGGACATTTGTAAACGATTAATGTCAGTGGATGAACTGAAGCTCAGCAGGGTTTTTCCCTTCAAGCTGCCACTAATTCATTGTTTTCATGAAGTCTGCACAGTTTCATTGGTTTTCTTTCATTTCTTTCCCCTGGAATCTCTCTTAGCTGAAAGATTCAATATGGGGCCTTCCACTTGTCTCACTCTTCAGTGTAAGTTACATGATCATCTATGGTTCATATTGAATGATTGGTTTAAACCTTTATAGCATAGGTCACTATGTTAGAAACACCCCCGCCTACCTCCTCTTAAATACCTTCACAGCAACCATTCATGCACCTTCAGTCAACATTTATTCCTTCCTTCCAGGGTTAACTACTCTGATTGATCCGGTCTTCCAGGAATACTTCAATAAAATTGATAAAGTGACCGATGGATCCTTACTGTCTACATTTCAACACCCTACACACACGCCCACGCACCCACCCACACACACACCCACACACACACACAAACACACACGCACACACACACGCACACACACACACACACACACACACACACACACACACACACACACACACACACACACACACACACAAACACAAACACACACACACACACACACACACACACACACACACACACAAACACAAACACACACACACACACACACACACACACACACACACACACACATGTTAAACGCATGGAATCACTCAAAGAAAAAACACGCAGGAGCACATTTCATCAGCAGTTGGGCGCTTCTTGTTTCTCATAAACATTGATTTACGTCGGCAAAACGCCCTGCTCCTAGCGGAGGAACCAAGGACCAATCGGTTTGGGGTTGTTAATAATATTGTGTAGGAAATAAGCGTTCATGTCCTAGAAGAATTTATAATAAATATTAGCACACTTTTTTATAATAAAAAAGGCCTTAAACAACAGCATATATGCATATACACAAACCTGGCGGGCTTCTTTCTATTAGAATGCAACCATATCTTTCAGGGAGCCTCTTCCCTCTAACTTTCAATTATACTTATCAGAGTGTGCGATTCACAACGCTAGATTCTCTAGTGCCGGGCCTGCCTCTTGCTGTTTACAAAGTGAGTACACTGAGATTGAATTGCAAAACATTTTCTCAATTACATGTCCTGTGAGCATAGGTCCGGCCCTTGAGTCCAAGTGGAACATTTAGTGTGAGTGTGTCGAACATTACCATTTACATTTACTGTACACGTAGCATACAAATATTTCTGGGCTGTTTTTATGAAGCGTTTATGGATCACCTGTCAATGAGGACAAAGCAAACAAAAAACATATTAAGAATTATAATTATGGTTTAGAATTCAATCATAGGAGTACCTCCCGGTAATGCAATTTTGAGTTCTGAATTTGTCTTCTTCTGTTTAAATGCAGCACCAATAGTGAAACAATAAAACAGATGAATGATTGAAATTGGCATTGCCTATTCTGTCTCTTATTGTTACCTGTATTCTGTTGGAGGTCTAATACACGATCTGCCAGTGTGAAGAAAACGTTTTCCTACCTAGGGACCACAGATGCAAATAAGGTTTTAGCCAACTCTGGCCCAACTGTGTTGGGTATCCATGTTGAATAAACTAAACCCCATTTCACATTGAACTTTTCACAAAAACATTACACATTTTCTCCTTTTAGGTCTGATCCGTAGCAAATAAACGTAAAAAAGAATATGACATTGTATAGAGTAAAATTTAAACACGCATGGTATGTGCACCGTCCGGTTTACCTCCATGATGTGTAAAACAACTGCTTTCAAATTAAAAAGGAACTTAACTTGGATCACCCAGGGGCCACTCGATGAGATCTACACCAATCAAGGATACTAGTTGGGGACCCTTATACCTGGACAGAGATTCAAACAACATCTCTCGCAGGGCTGCCCTTCACACAATCATGACGTGAACCCCTTATTCCAACCTACATCACAAAGGTGCTTTATTGGATTCAGAGCTGGTGGACCAGAAAAACAGCCGCTAGCACAAGGCACTCAAAACAAAGCTTGATTGGCGACATGACACACCGTGATAAACTACGAGGGGGCGGACCGGTAAACTCTGATCCTCGGGCCTTGGGCATGTCACACCAAGCTGCATCTGACCAGACCCTCAGAGCCTGATGATCAACACTGAGTATTGACTTCCTATAAACTCCACACATGCAATCATTTGATTTGACAGTGGCTCGGTGGATTGGAGGTATCTGATTCAAGTCGTCTAATAATCGATCAATCCCTCGATGGATACGACCACATGCGACTGACTTGGTTCCCCAGACTTAACCAACTTACCTGATAAGCCGTGTATTTTCCTCTGGCGTGCGGGGGGTCCCGGACCGGTCCTGGTGGAAAGGAATTCACTTTGTGGCGTATAATGAGAGTCGGTATGGGGTCCATATGGTTGCCGGGCGGCGAGGCGGGAGCGGTGAGAGTGGGAAACACGACGGGGGCTGGGATGGGGAGGTGGTGGGGGGGGGGGGGGGGGGGGGGGGGGGGGGGGGGGGGGGGTGGATCATGCCTGTTTTAATGAGATGTGGCGCACCCGCACAACTCCAGTATTCCATGAGGATTACTCACTGGAGTCTTGCACTTCCGTAAGTGAAACACTGTTAATGGCACTGCGATGGAGAAACAGGTGTCTTTGATAGAGGAAGCCAACCAGTTTAAAAGCAAAATATATTCATATATACTGTATATATATATAGATACAAATCTTTATAAATCTCTGTTGGATTGCACTTTTGCCAATTGTAAAAACAAGCTTTTCAGGGAGCCCCCTGTATTTATCCCAGCAGGCCTGAAAGTCCCAGATTGGATGAAAGTTAGGGCTGCAAAGCGTTCTCTTGGATCTCATTCGGACACGCTGCGGGCTGAACCCCACAAGCTCGGCCAACTCACTCCCTACAGCTCCCCCCCCCCCCCCCTCACAAGGCAATCTCCTCCTGTATGGGAATCTTTCACCACTGCAGCCGGCGTCCTGTCAGCGGGGAGGGGTGGGCCAATCAGGGATAAGTCCCGCCTCAAACGCCAGGGTTGGTCAGTCATTTTCGCATGCTGTCCTAACCCTAACCCTAACCCTATCAGAGAAATGTGTTTGACTAACGTTAGTTTAATATACATTACAATTTAAATGACCTTCCCTGACCCTTCGGTCACGTGACAGATTTTTGCCTTTTTGGATTGGATCAGGGATTTGAACCAACATGATTGTATAATCTCCGGCTATCCACTCATTAATATTCATGAATTTCCCGGATTCCGCCTACAAAAACACATTCACTCATGGTACAATACTAGCAACACCGCGGTACAGCACTACCAACATCGCGGTTTAGCACTAGCTAACAGCATAGTAGCATACCACTAGCAGCTCCAATAGCAACAGCAGGCACCCTGGTGTCTTCCCTCATAGACAAAGATCAAGGGCGCCACCGACTTAGCTGACGACAGGCCGCCGCGGTTCACACTTTAATAACATTCATACCCCCCCCCCCCAACACCCCAAGTCCCTCTCCCCGACCGCAGAGCTATTATTTCACACGGCCCTCCGACTGGGCCGAATTATCCTGGTTCTGCCTGGGAAATGGGCATTCAAGGTCAGCGTCAGACAAGAACTGTGTGTTATCCTGAGCGTCGAGGGAGCAAGTGTGTGGGGGGGCCAGGGAGGGGGGACTCAAGGAGACCATGCCAAGACCACCCAGGGGCCTATTAGGGGCTACAGATTGCCCGGGTCTTGTCATGCCTTTGCTCTATTTATGCGTCTCAGTTGTCTGTTAAATAATGCATTTCTGTTTAGGCACTGGCTGATTTTTCTCTTTTTCCCTTTTTTCGTTGCTTTTTTTCTTTTACCCGGCACCTGGTGTGGTTCTCGTATTTTGGTATTCTGCGGAATGCTTCCCTCCCAAGGCACAGATCTTTTAATGCTAGTGTGTGTGTCTGTGTGGGTGTGTCTGTGGATGAATGTGTGTCTGCGTGTGTGCTTCTGTGTGGGTATGTGGCGTGCATTTCTGTGTGTGTGTGTGTGTGTGTGTGTGTGTGTGTGTGTGTGTGTGTGTGTGTGTGTGTGTGTGTGTGTGTGTGTGTGTGTGTGTGTGTGTGTGTGTGTGTGTGTGCGCGTTTTCTTGCATTCATAAGCGGCTGCATGTGTGTGTGCATTTATATGTGTGTTTGTGTTTATTTCCGGCTTGGTGTTTCTGTCCATCGTTCATCTATCATTTATTTATATATTTATATACTTTTATCAATCCCAATAGGGAAATTCAGTCTCTGCAGTAACACATCCTATGCTTTGAGCTAGGAGCCGTTGGCTGCCTGCCTCACAGGGCAGAGCCCAGGAACCTACTCCAGGTGTAGGGGCCCTAGCCTTGCCTTGGTGGTGGGCAGGGCCGGAGTGTTGTCTTGCCTGTAACCGTTCTGTGGGAGGAAATTAGACACTCAAATGAACACAGGGACGACGTGCAAACTCCAGACAGAAACCGGAACCGTCTAACCGTGAGGCATCAATGCTAAACCACTTAGGTGTGAGTGTGTGTTAGGATTTGTGTTAGGAGATGTGCGGGGAGATGACTGAAGTGCGAACCACCGCCAAACATCATTACCACCCTGTTATGGGTAGCTGGAGTGATGTTGGGCTAATGTTGAGACTAGATCACACCTTGCATAAACAAATAATCATATATATATATATATATATATATATATATATATATATTAATTCATATTATTATTATAAGTATTTTTGGATTGAGTCCTTGAAAGTAAGACTCACACAGCACCATCACACATACACACTCCAACAGAATCCTCTAGCAAACTGAAATATCTGAGGTATCGAATGTTTTGGTTTATTGTTTTGGTTATCCTTCACTGTAAAAGCTGTATATACTTCGATGATTAGCCTGTTTGGTCAGGCTCTCTTCACCTAAGGTGATGACCTCTGTTTGGACACTAGAACCAGCATTGCTGCATCTCATCTCTGCCTGATGTTAATATACGGGTGCCCCTGCCTCGAGCGGATGATCCACTGAATAAGGATCTTCTGGACTCGGTAAGTTGTCCTTTATTTCCAAAACAAAAAGTGACAAAGTGTGTCCCAGAAAATATAAGAGCGACAGAAACAGGCATCTATACAGTAGTAAAAACTAAGACTCGCTACTAATAATAAGCCTGTCTGAACTAGTTTGTTTTCAAAACCAGAAAGGGAAGACCGATCTCCTTTACAGTATGCGCCGTCTAAGAGCTTGGATGCAGTTCCACAGGGAAGGTGCCTCAACAGACAAGGAGTGTTCACCCCTTGTCTTCGGTCTGGCACAAGGTCAATGGACAGAGGATCTGAGGGACCCTTAGGTTCTGAGTGGCCTTAAAAGTTCTGATTGATTCCGTTTTTTACTGGTCCTCATCTTGCAGATGTTCTCCAGGTAACTTTGAGGCGTGGGAGCTGAAAGCCATAGCTGATTCAGATACAACAAATTGGGTGAAATCTGTGATTGTGGATCGGCGTATACTTCGCTCCGTCTTCACCTCCTTTACAAATGGGAGCAACCTGTCCACCATGACTCAGAACACCTCCTCTGTTGAATAATGGACTCCGAGGTGGAAGGAGAGGCAGAAACGAGACGCATGTCTTGACGGAAGCTTCATCACTTTGATCTTGGCTGCATCTGGCGGTTCCACGACGTACGCTCTCCCGAACCACCAACCCTAACATCGCAGCTGCCCAGGACGGCATCTCGAAGAAGAGGAGAATCCTCCTCTCTGCTCCTCCGACCGTGGCCAGGACAAGGTTCTTATCATCGAGTTACTTGTATTGGTAGCGTGGAACATGCTTCAAATGCTCTCCCTGCTCTGTTTCAGAACGCCAAAGCCGCTCCCTTCTCTTTTGTCTCAGGCAAAGGGAGCCTCCTCTGTCGTCCTACTGTGAGGGTGCAGTGTATATATTCCCCTCCAGTTTTAAATACTTTACAAAGCGTTCCCTCGGCGCACATCAAACGTGCCTGTCACTAGCATTCCACTTGTTGCGAAGCGCACAGCATGATATGTCGCAGACGCCAGAGTTTCGGTCCCCATATTGCATTTTGCTCTCAACTCCTCTTCGCTGAAGTCTGTCGTCGTCTTCTACATTTGCATTAAAATGGAAAATTACCCGATTCATTCGAATTGGGACGGGCATTGCCCTAGCTGGGTTCAGAAGCAACCAAGCCACTTTAATTAAAAAAGAATTAAGTCCCATTTTGCTCTCAGCTCAACTAGTGCTCAACAGTTGAATAGTTATCAATAACACACCATGGGTTCCCCCTTCTCCTCTGGGTTCTGGTATTCATGCCCGACGCCCGGAGACCACAGGAACGCAGTCATTACACTTTTTCAGAGGAGGCTACTTTTCCACTCAAATAAAAACAGAATAGTAAAATGCTGATGGGCACTTAAAATGAGTGTGAGTGTGTGTGTGTACTTGAGGCCCAACTCGGGGCCTTTCGGTGCAGGGCTGATTGCTTATCATAACAGTGTTACATGGCCACTGAAGGGCCACACAGCACGGGGCCCAGGTGCACTGCCAGGATACCAGGGAGCATGCTTTATTGGACTGCCTTTTCAAGCTGTGACGGGGAGAATCAAAGATGGGGAGAATTAAAGATGTGCTGAGTCGTGCTCACGCTTCACACGTATTTTAACACAGGGGTCCAGTTTATTGATGAACCTCTTTGTTGTCTTTGCGGCCGGGCAGAGGGACTGAAGAGGCAATGGGGTTTGAGGCGTTGCTTCAGAGGGGATGGTAATTATTAACCTGTGCGAGTGTGTGTGTTTGTGTGTGATCAGGGGATAGTGAACATGTTGAAATGATGGGTCAATGCAGGGTGGCGAAGTGGGCACACAGATGGCTCCCCACAGCGACCACAGTCACCAAGTGCAGTGTTTCATTTTTTTCACAGCGGCTCTGCAGCAATTTCCGGATAACCACTTTCCATTAGTTAAAGGCCAAAGTAGGTCAGTGAGGATATCTGTTTTAGGAATATAATAGAGCGAGTTACCTTATTTATTTATTGTACAGACATTGTAAAGTTACTTACAGACACAATATGACACAAATGATGGCTGTTGTTAATCTCACACCCGAATATTAGTTTTCTATAATTACAGAAGCGACACACCTGGAAACCACCAGCGGGTGTCGACGGCAACCAAGAATGGTTGCCGACGGAGGCAAGCAGTAAGCACACTATCTCGAAGTAGCACATGGACGCCACTCTGTTGGACATTCATTCACTGATTTCCACGCTACCCCAAAAACACACAAACACTGTCTGCCACTGTCACACTGAAGGGCAGTCTCAGTCTGTCAGTCTCTCATGCAGGCACAAATAAGTATTTAATAAAGTTAATGCAAACAACAATTTTAAGAATTTGCACGGCTAAAATGGCCACGGAACCAGTTAAATCTGCGAGATCATGTTTTATCTGCGCTGGCTCGTGTCAGGCCCCCCTGCTGTTCTGACTGATTTCCAGCAGATATGGCCAATCACAGCGGTTTATCCGATATGGCGCGTGTTTGATATGATGACTTAACAGAGGACCGCCCAATGAGCATCAAACTGCTGATCTAGTTAAAACAATAGGCGAGTTTCAGATCGTCTGCATTGGACCGCATTTATCAACGAGACTTGAGAAGATCCGGCGGAACTCGTCATAGTCACGTCAAGTTCCCATCACATCAAGGCGGACACAGTTGAACTTCTCGTCAACAAGGGGGATGGCATACCAAGTGGCTCTTGCGATCTTCATAGCAGACGAATTCGACGCATTGGATGTCCCCTTATTGATGCAAGCTGAGGAGCAAAGGTGCTGAATTTTCTGCAACCAAGGGATTTTGGTCGCCAAATGTAGTTTCATATTGAACAATCTCCAGCCCCTCATTCAAAATAGAAAATACATGATGAGTTATGAAGTGAAAGTTCACAAAAGCGTCTCTTTTTAATATGCATAGTTTTGGAGAGGGCACCAGGCACGCCTCTCTGAAAGGAGTTATGTCATAATTTCTCACAATGTAAATTCCACGTGGTAATTCCAACCAACCAGGGCAACGGTTTGATATGTTGAGGGGAGTGTCTTATGTCCACACTCAAGAGCAAATGCCCAGAAAAGCAGGCGGAAGTTGTTTTCCTGAAACTACCGCGTGTTTTGAAAGCCAGGTGACTCGTCGCATCGGAAGTTATCACAGGTATTTCTGACGTTTTTCAACCCAGAATGCATTCTGACGCATGGCAAACGAAGCCACATGCCTCATCTGAAGCTCGCCTAATATATAACTGAAAACGAGAACTCACCGGAGAATACAAGGGTTTCTAGCAATGACGGCTGCCAATCTGACAAAGAGCACACGGTAGAGCCAAAGGCCAATTGATGAGGGAAAACACAGGTGAACACAGGTGAGGACAATGCAGGGAAATAAGAGTGAGGGGAGGAAGGAGGACATCTACAGGACTAAAGTTGAAACACTTGAAACAAACACACACACACACACACACACACACACACACACACACACACACACACACACACACACACACACACACACACACATTCGAGTGTAGTTAAAATCTGTAACTTCAAATCCTGATCCTTAGACCATATGTTTAAATTGCTACCCTAAAGACCACTCTGAAGTACAATTAAAGAATGTATTTATATTTTGCTCTGCTTAATCACAGCAGATCATAAATACAAAGAAAATAATGAAAGAGTGAAAACAGCAGCAGCAGCAAAACACCCAGCATATTGTGATAAAAATGAACTTTGCGTTCTTGCAAAAATGGGTTTAGGCGAATTCAATGGTGGGTATGAGGCATATTCCAATTCTTTGTCTTCGCATGATCTAATGATGTCTGTAATTAGCATAATGTTTTTAGCATATAGAGTGTTTCACAACCTCACACTTAAGACTTTTGGGATGGGGGGGGGTCAAAACACCCACAGTGTAGCGGAGAATGTGAATGTGTGAATTTGTCATTCCAGCCTTGTTTTTGTGTTGTATACACACCCATTACACAGTCGTTTTGGTCAAAGACGTCTTGGTTAGGAGGAGTGGGGGGTCGTTTGCATATTCAACAGGTGGCGATCGATGGGATCAATAGGTCACGTGGGTAACCGCTCTTTTCCCGCGCGGCCCGGCTTCTTGCCATTAATTTGCCGCCGTTGACCTCTGGCCTGAGTTTTAGTGGGGGCCAACGTTGCCCGCCTGCAGATTGGACAACAGACGGACATCGGGAATGACGGGCTGATCCACCCCCCTCCGGATCTCTTCTCCGGGAAGTCAAACGCGTGGAGCCTGTGTGGTGGCTGCACATGGGGGTCAGTTTGCTATATATATATACATTTATTACACGGGTCTTCTCAATGCCGTGAAACGCTCTGTTCAATTGCATGGGCCCTTCACAACTTCCGGCGGTGAATTATATTTGATAATTCACCGTTGCTAAGTATAATTGGCCGCAGTCAAGGAAAACAAAGGATTTTTTGCCTATAATGACGTCTTTCGTACCACTCCGCAAGTAGTCCGGTAACTTGTCAACCCCAGCGTCTTCGGTTGCTAAGCGACGTCAATGCCTTTGGCCGACTTTTTCTCTGCTGATCAACACTACGAATGCTGGTAACAAAATAATTAGTAAAAAGACACACCATGTGAGGTTATTTTTTCATTTTGGCAAGTAGCCATGTAAAAAGCGGGATAATGTGTATAGCGCTGCCGGTCATTATCGAAAATAAGCCCCTTCAGGGCGAAGCAAGACACCTCCGCTGCTCTTTGGTGTCCTGTTCCCCCTGTCAGGGTTTATTTTCCCGATAATGATCAGCGTTCTATACATTATCCCTTACAGATATCGGTTTATTTTTGTGCTTCTTTTTCTAGACTCAGCAACATTTCCCTGCTGTTTGCGCTTTGGTCATAGTGCACTTCAGCCACGTTCACTTATTTTTTTGATCTTTTTAAAAATATATTATTTTTATTTGCAGAAGACATATCGTCTCATCTACCAGTTGAATCTTATTTGAGCTTCAGTTTCACAAAATGATCCCCAAGATTCACCAGATGGTGAACCTTTATCGGGCCATTTCTTGTCAAATATTGAGTTTCACTGTAACCATATCATATTGTCAAATTCTATCTATTTCTCTTTTATTATTATCTCTTGTATTATAATTACAATACAAAAGTTTTGGTTAAGACAGTTGGGATTCATAAACAGTTATACCTGCTGTACAAATGCATTGTGGGGGATCCAAGCAACCGTATTGTACACATTTCTTTAAACACTACGCCATCCGCGTGCTTTAACTAAACAGTTTTCCTTTTTGTTTGTGTAAACATGCCTTCGGACATACTAAAAATTGTTCTTGCACGTGGTATGCTAGCTTAAAGTATGGAAAACAGCCTTGGAGCTTGTACATCTTTCACATTGTTCTCTTCGGTTCCACATGAATTAACATTAGTTTTTCTTTTCGTGTCGATTACCTCAAGGCCTTAAACAACAGCACCTGCGTGAACCAAAGTCCTTGAACATCTGTAGCCGAGGTAGAAGTAGCGCCATATGTGATGCATGATGACAGCATATGCTAAAGGTATGCTCATACGTCCTGCAGCTGTCTGCTCGAATTGCAGCTGCTCACTCGCACACGCGTTCCTCAATTAGTGACAGCCAATGATCGCGTCCGCGCTGATGCCTAACGAGACTGTGTTGTTTAGTGACAGCCAATGGCCACGTCCACGCTTATGCCTAACGAGACTGGGTTATTTCTCTGCACAAACTCAACTCAAGAGAGAGGCACACAGCACACACACACACACACACAGCACACACACACACACACACACACACACACACACACACATGCAATCACACACACACTAGAGTCACACACGTGCGCGCACAAGCACAAACACACACACACACACACACAAAAATCAAACACACACACTCACTAGTTGCGGGGAAAGGTTCTCCTCTGTTCATTTTACAGGCTCTCTCTCAGAGACCCCCCATCACACACACACTCACTCACTCAATCACTCGTCATCAGGGATCAGGTGGTGGGCCTCAGCTGATTATTTGAGGGTGCAGATGACAGAGATAGAGAGAACTGGGAAGAAGGATTAGGGACGAGGATTCCTCTCTCTCTCGTGCTTTTTTATAGCCTGTGATTCATTGTTCCGGATGATGGATGGCCTAATACCTGCCTGGGCTGCGCACTCCCTCTCCCTCTCTCTCATGCACGCTCTCTCTCTCCCTCTCTCATAAGTCCTCTCTTTCTCTTTCTCTCAGGCATGCTCTCTCACTCTCTCCCTCGCTCATGCATTCTCTCTCTCTCTCTCTCTCTCTCTCTCTCTCTCTCTCTTTCTCTCTCGCTCTCCCTCATGCCTGCTCTCTCTCTCGCTCTCTCCCCCCGTGGGCTCAGGCTTTATTGAGGTGTTTAGATTCACTTATCTGGGGGCCCCTGGGTTATCTCCCTCCACTCCTTCTGTGATAAGTGGCGTCTCTGTGATGGCCCTCTGTAGATATCTCCTCTCCCTACGCTCTCTCCCTGCCAGCCTATCTCTCCCTACCTCTCTCTCTCGCTCTCTCGCTTCCTGACTTTATGCCATCTGCCATGTTGCACTGCAGGTAGAAGTAGTTGAACTAAGGGCGCTTGGAAACTGTCTCTAAGAACTTGCCTTATCCACTGAATGACATTGCAAAGCAAAGCATTGTGGGAATTGTAAGATAAATACATGGGGAACGGATCTGCTGAATGAGAGCAGAGTATTGTGGGAAAATGACATGGAGAACAGAGGAAAACTTCAAAATTGTGTAACACTTTAGGTTGTTTTTACATGCAGAACTTGCAAAAAAATAAATAATATTAATAATTATACATCAGCAATTATGTGTTATGGACGGTGTAAAAGGGAAAATCGGGTCATAGAACAGGCTTTATAGGCCTTCCTCACAGATGGGATTACACAGGTGTAATTGTAGGGGAGACCACGGTTGTAGGACATTAATTATAGGCACTGTCACAGTACAGCCCCCTAATTAACTTAACGAGATACACTGGTCCCCTCCCCTGCTATTACAACTCTGCGATAAAGACCAATAATTAACGACGGATATTGCTGACATATATATATATATATATATATATATATATATATATATATATATATATATATATATATATATATATATATATATATATACATCCATACATATATACATATATATAATACTTTAGCTCATTATACCCATACCAATTGTTTAGTCACCAGAAAATCCACATCTGCCGTAGACCACTGGCAGCACAAGACAAATAAGGAATCAAACAGACAGACAAACCGGACAAACAGAAAGCAAAACCGTGCACATATTGGATGTGAAGTTGCCTTTACCTCAATGACACATTTCAGCCCATACAGAGGGTTTGTGTGGTTCACCTGTGAGGACGCATGGGGGGGGGGGGGGATGGGGTTTGATAATTCCGTTTATTCTCGTTGCGTGATGGCGACCTTCAAGCTTTTGTCCTCCTCTTATCTGTTCCACAGAGCAGCGCGTTGCGTGTGGACGTCCATACCTATGCACACGTGTTTGAACATCTGTGTTTGGGCTCAGTCAACGCCATGCCAGTTGGACTTGTTTTCCGACGGCGAAGGCAAACACACACACACACACACACACACACACACACACACACACACACACACACACACACACACACACACACACACACACACACACACACACACGCAAGAGAGTGGAGACGGGGAGGGGAACACATTTGGTTCAGTTTAATTGGAATCCATTCATTTTAAAAAACCGAGATGTGTTTTTTTTGGGGGGGTGAAACAAATGGTGTAATCTGGGTGTCTGGTACCGTACCGGTACGGGGAGTCCCAATACAATTATCGGTGCCCACATTCCAGCTGCACCGTACTTTGGTCACATGCTGTCGCCTAGTTGGGTTTTCAAGACATGGAGGGAGGGTTCTGATCTGTGTTTTTGGTCTAGTATGTTGCTTATTTTTATTTAGGTCGACTTGCTGATGTAATAGAGTGCAATTGTGTGAAGTCATGACATGATTTGTTTCGGTGTTTCAGTGGTGTGTTTTTGCATGATTTATTCCTTGATTTTTACCTTGTTAGACATGTATAATTCTGACGTTTCAGATGTGAAAGGTGGGTTCACACCCATTCATTCACTCAAATCAGACATGAATTTGAACCGGCTGATGCTGGACCAAATCATGGCAAATTCAGCTTTTGCAATGATCCCTTTACAGTCGCATATCAGCTATTTTAGCAACTCTGATATTCCCTGATATTAGGTCTCCATCATGCCATCCCCCCCCCCCCCCCCCCCATCGTCCTGTCACTCACATGAGGGGCCCCCCATCTAGAGGATACCTCTAATCTTGACCATTTCTAATCTCAATAACCCCGGGGGGGGGGGAGTTGAATTACTTAATTATACAGGATCAAGTCCAGAGCCCAGCCGCCCCCTCCCCCACCACGATCCAGGTCTTGATTGAGTATTGACTGAACACTGAGAACTGCTCCTTCACTTCCCATGTGGTGGGGGGTGGTTTTGTGAAGGTTTATCCCAATACAGCAGTTACAGCTGGGAGGCAAATGTCTCCCAGAATGCAACATTATTGCCTCAAAAACGCCCTTGTGATTCTACACTCGCGAGTGGTGTAAAAAAGCAACCTTACTTTTAACTGCTGCAGCTTTCCTGCCCTTGTCTTTTTGTATTTTGTAGTAAAAAAACGCTTGTACTAAGATCTTGATGCTAATTTGACAATGTTTCAATCCGATTCGAACTCCGGCCCTGACTCTTGGTCTCCAACCTCACAGGCCTTGTAATTCAGTTCATCGGTTTTCCAATATTGGTTGTAAACTTGGTTCAACCTCAAACGAAAGTTTCCTTTCTAAAAATAATGTTTTTTTTTGTCGAAAGAATGTCACGGCTGTAATTGGCTTGTATTTTGGATTCTCCACTGAAGGTTATAAGAAATGCAAAATTAATCATTCTTTTCAAATGTGGATGAGGAAAGTCTTGGAATGTCTGTCTGTAAATTGGAAAAACGTTAACTTGCGGCTGGTGATTGGATTTCGGGGGAAGCAGGGATTGTGGGTACTGGATGATGTACGCTAAACGCTGCTACACCAAACCACCATCAGCCTAGTGAAGGTGTTTCAACTCTTAGTTGGTTGGCAGTAAACAGCATTTCACCCAAACTCTCCATGAGGTTTTTTTTGACGATAACAGGATTTGATAATCAGAAAAGGATGTTGGGTTTTCTTCCTTGTTTAACTGCCCTGTTTTCACCCGCACATTCAAATATTTGGGTATTCTGTTATATTCTGGCATTTGTACGAAAGGTGCAAACTAATTCCTACCAAATCTTATACCGTTCTTTGAACTCAATCTTGATCAAATATGTATTTTTGATGTAGAAAATGAAAACTATTTAAAGCTTTTTTTCAAAAGATTTTTTTCTTTTTAAAAGCGGTGAACTTAAAAGGACTATCACAAATTATTAGGGTCGGCCTACTCCTATTTATTTTATATTGTTGATCTCTCCTAATCTCCATTCCATAAACTGCTTTGAAGTGAATAAGCGCTTGCATATGCTGTGTTTTCCCTACACCCAAATCTTCTAGAAAGTTGGTACACAAAAAATATTTTCGGGAAAGGGGAAGATGTACATAGGGATTTTGTAAGGGGAGATTTGTGTCAGTGTTTTGCCCCCTGATCACAAGGAAGCATTGAAGGTGAGTATCTATTTCCCTTTGACTAGAAAGTCAATACTAAGAGCATGAGCACGTTGTTGGTTTGGTGTTTTATGAAGGGTAAGAAAAACACAAAATATCACAAGCCTTGATGGAAAAGGGCCTCCGTGCCTTATAAAAGTATTGTTCTTACAGAATCCTATTATATTACTTGGAGTCTAAATTCTTTAAGTTTAAATCGAACATTAAAAATAGTAAAAATAAGAATAACTTATATTTTAAGGTTCATCACGTATTTAGAGGGAAAAATGCCTTAGTCAGATAGATGGTTTGGGCAGAAAGTGATTATGGAATGTAAAAAGCAATGGCTTAGGATACAGCCATTGAGGCACAGTGAATCAGCAGCATTAGGAGAGTAGAGTTAGGTTAGATATCAGAATCTGGCCTAAATACGACCTCAGCAATTACGCTATGAGGCTAACGAAACGGAACAAAACAAAACCTCAACACGTCTCGTCTCTCGCTCACTCTCTTTGTCGTGATCGAGCAGGGCTCGTCGTGGGATTAGGCGTGAGTCGTGCCACCTGTGTGAGGCTGTCAGTAAAGTTCTGCCAGTGACGCTGGGTAAATGTATGTCACTCATGCCTGGCGAGGACAGAGGCACCCTGAGCGTGCTGTCACCTGGCCCGACGCACGTCAGATGTTCTGGCTTCGTACGCGGCGCTTCAGACGGAAGATGTTCCAAGGGACGCCCTCCGGGCTGTACGGCGCAACAAAAGAAGTCCTCAAAATAAATAAATAAAGTGCTACCCTTGACCATCTCAAGGGCGCTCCTTTGGAACTTCTCCCCCTTGAAAGCTTTGTCACATCCAAACTGTGAAACAATTGCTTCTGCCCCGACTGTGCAGTGTTGGCAGCATCATCAAAAAAACTCTCAGGAACATAACTATAACGTACGCCCATATAGGCTACCGTGAGCTCCCTTAAGTATGAGACTTTATAGTTAGAAAAACCTACACAAATAGATTTATTAAATGTGTGTTCGCTTTAGGGCACAAAAAAGTCATGCTCTTTTGTAAGTCTTAATCTGCCCTGTTTCACAACAACCCCTGAGTTATGGCCTTGTTGACGTAGTCACAATAGTTGCAGTCATTCTTAAAGTGTTCCCCTATAGTTGCCCAACTTTATCTTCACAAACGAGGAAAGAGGTGGCAAACACCTTTTAACACAAGCCAATTAACGTGACCGCGTTAAGAGTTAATTAGCATCGCCTCAGCCTCGTCTGCCAGGGTTGCAGCCTTTAATGGGCCTCTATCGGCATTTGATGAATGTTCAAATGATGGACGACAGAACATAAAAGTGCCAGTTAAAGGAGTTAAAAAAATAATGAGTCTCAGCATCCGTCTTAGGAAGCCTTCAGAGCCGACAGGACTGAAGGGCTGGCTGCCTCAATTAATTATTATTATTTTTGTTTTGTATTTAGAATATAAACTACAATCAACAATATCTTTCTATTTTTATACAATGACAAGAGTGTAAAGTAGGCGTGGAAGACAATATTACATTTTTGTCGATCCTGTCCAACAGCTCCTGACGACAACCAAATGGAGCGCAGGACAGAATGGGTTCAGGATGTTAGCAAACATCTTACATGCCTTATATAACACCAACAACAAGGGACGCCGTTTGTCCATCAGAGCAGGTGCTCCAAAAATGAAAGCCCTTTCTTTTTTACATTAGCCCCAACTCGGCTCCATTCACACCTTGACATGGTCTATTGTGATCCGGATTATCAACCTTCAATGCTGCTTTCTCATTTTTTAAGACCTCGTCCGATCACCGTTCCGTGAGTTCAAGGCCTCAAATTCATCAGACGCAGAAGCACTACGGCAGATGAAAACATTAAGCCCTCCATCTGCTTGCTTTCCTGGATCCCCCCCTCCCCATCCTCCTCCTCCTCCTGCACTCAACCCACACCACGTGCCCACCTTCTCCTCCCTCCTGCGTTGCTCCTCTTCGGTTGGGAGGAGAAAGGAGGTGATTGCGGTGGTTGTAGTGACCTGCATATTGCAAGTACAGGGACAGGTGATTACATCGTCTGGACTGAGAGCTTTGCTTGTGGTGCTGGGATCCCAGCTGTAATCAATATCAACCCGCCAACCCTCCACCCTCTCCATCCCGACGACACCCCACCCCCGCCCCACCGTGCCACCTTGCTAATGTTCTACCCCCCCCCCCTCCCCCTCCACCCCAACTGCATGTTAAATATCCTCGGGCAACAGCTCAGCCTGCACTTTAATTATTCTCTCAAAGTCATCAGTGGCCGCCAACCGACACTGAACTTGAGAAAACTATCAATGAATCACGTTTTAATTTATGGATTTATTTTGCCTTTTGTTTTTCTTTGTTTTGTCGATGGGCCGGTTGGTTTGTTTGCGACAGCTCTCCGATAAAGAGGCGTTTGTTTTGAAATAAAAAAATGAAGAACGTACGTCGTCTATGTTTTAGATTCTCTATGCAATCATTGGATTAGAAATTAAGTTTTCAGTATAGAAACGACTGTTGTTTTTACACTTTCGATGAATTTCATTCAAACAATTTGGCAGGATCAGGATGTTACTTAATCTTTGCACGCAATAGCTGTGTCATTATATATGTATTTTTTTTTTTTGTGTCTCAATAATAATAAACTTTGGCACTTCTATTAAAGGTGAGCTCTCCCAGGCAGGTGATAGAAACCATTTACTCACATGCTAGTGGCTCATGGTGTAATGAAAAAACAACACACACATTGACAGCCTCACACACTCTCTATCTCTGGACAATCCTCTGTAATTTTCCTAGAAGATAATAAGGTTTCCAAATGACCCATGCATTCTCCCTGGTCCTTATTTTAGCACCAAACTTGGAGAGTGATGATGGAAGAGACGGTGGCTATATTTAGTGGGCTGCCTATACATATTTTATCTCTCTTCGTCACGTTAGTGAGAGGTCAGCAGTCTCGCTGTAGTCACACAACTTCCGCTTCCTTTTTTTATATGTATACATCCATCATCTTCTGCCCTAGTTGATTATATAATTCCAAACTACTTAACTTAGTTCATATCCCAGAATCAAACCTCTGCAATTGAAACACTCTGAATGGATAAAGTTGATCTGTTTATCGGTCAGCAGGACTAGTTGAAGTCTTATTATCGGTTTGTTTTATATGGACTTCCTTGACTCAGTAGTACTACTTTGAAGTATTGCATACCTTTCTTTCTCTGAGCTATAGGGAATATCGCCAAACAAACCTGTTTTGGCAACCAGTTGGTCATAAGCGTTCAGTTATTTAAAATGTATCAGTATTTATATATATTCGTCCACATTATTTTTTTCTCTTTGCAATGGCTAGTTCAACCCTTGCAATTGCTATTCAGTGAGTGTGTGAGAGTGTGTAAATTGAAAACGGTAGACAAAAAGTAAAAAAAGATAAATGAATACTAAACCAAACGAGATCTGTAATTGGGGGAGGGGATAATGACAATTACTCAGGGGGGGACGTTTGGCTCCAATTCCCCGTCCAAATAACATTTATTTCCCTTCCCTTTCCCAATCTTTATTTATGCTGTTGCTTCTATTGATCATGCACACGGGAAATGATGTCTCCAGGCTTGAATGCCAGTTGGGGGGTGAGGAGGCAGGCGGAGTGGGGGGTACATTAATCACCAGATCCATCGTGCTGTCGATACGGCCTGCGCTCTGTTTGGAAATGGATCACATTCCGAGACCACGGTGGGGGAGCGTGGGATTACAATACAGTGTTGTGAGGCCAGGATATTGGGAAGCCAAAGCCAAAATTCCAGAAAAGCACAATAAAGATAATCTACCGTAATGAAATCAAATGTTATCTAATGTGACGTAGTGATGCCTAATTTCATCTAACGCACATGACACACGCACGCACGCGCGCGCGCACACACACACACACACACACACACACAGTTCAGAACAACAGGGCATGATCGGTTTCCAAATTAAGCATTACTCAACACTATAGCAAATTGGATTCACTATAAATGCTATGTCGATATACTATATTGTTTTCTATGTATAGTATCCGCGTCCTATATTTATTTCCTTCCCATTGTTTGATGGACTGTGTGTTTTTGTGGTTCCCTAGTGAGCAATGGTATGATTCTTTTCTTTAACAGACACAGGCGGCTCTCCCAATAGTGGGCCTTTGTTGATCGTATGAAATCATACATTGACATTGGGGGAATATTACTACAGAAGACTGACCCGTGCACACACACACACACAAGTGTACACAATGCAGAAACAGACATGTGTGTGCCAACATGCACACACACAAACACACACTAATGTCTCTAACAAACACACATGCACACACGCAAACACAGACACACACACATATGCATCCAGTAACACATACAGACATGTAGACTTCACGCACGCACACAATCATAAACAGACACACACACACACAGACACACATACATACAGACATGTAGACTTCAGGCACGCACACACACAAACAGACAAACACACACACACATGGTGGGAATAATGATTATGATGCAAAGGGAAACAACAATGCCAGAGTTTGGGCTTGGAAGATGTTCTTTATCCTCTGCAGGATAGAGGGCTCTTTGACACATTTTAAATCTGTCTTGTCTCTCATTCGTATAGCACCTGTCAATCAATGTTTCTTTCTTCTTTGTACTGTCTCTCTTCCTAGATGGCCGTCTCTATGCTCTTCTTTCACACCATAACTTTCTATTCAATTGCTGAAACTCATGGATAGTCAGTAGTACAGAAAGAAAGTAAACAGCCTTTTAAACTATCGTCAATACTAGTTTACGTGTATATCGATAAGTCATAAATCAGGGAGTCGAGGCAGGGCATTTTAAAACTCAATTACCCTCAACGGACGTGGTAAATAAATTATGTAAATAAATTATGCACTGTGGTCTTCGTTGGCTTTTACTGGGATTCAAGTTACCTGAAGATGCCCTTGTTAGTGTTGAACGTGCAGAACTGAAGCAAAGAAGCAAATCCTTGGGAAGGGTTTGTTTGGTGCCTGGGGGAGGGGGGGATGAGGGGGGGGGGTTACCAAGAAGATTTTGATTGCACTAAATCTTTCAGGTACGATCATTATCTCCATAATGTTACCCACGGTGAACAGCTGGGTTATTGGCAGAAAAAAAAAAAAGAGAGAAATCTTCCCATCTCGTTGTATATGCAAATGAACCCCTTTGAGCGCCACTCTATGGATGGAGGTCGTTATGGCTGTCAATCAGCTGACAAATGAGACTCATCCTCGTCACCTTGTCTGCCAAAACAGAGGAGACTTCTCGGAAAAGTCCTATCAAATGTTTATCCTAGGCCCACATATATAGACAACGAGCTACTTCAACGCTTAGCACTGGGTATTGGTTTGGATCTCAGGAGATGATGCCACTGTTTCAAAGCCATCAATACGGAGAGATTTGTTCCCATGGTATCTCTCATGACAGGGCTTCACAGTGAGTGTTCTTCAAAAAACAAGTATTATGATCTGGATAGCTAGCTTAGTTGATGGATGGAAATTCAGGCAGAGCTTAAGGCATTCTGAAGTGCTACCATTGATAGACTGATGCATGGATGGATGGAGGGACAAACAGACGGATGGTCACTCTGACAGATGGATAAACATATTTGATCGGATGAATGCAGATGAATGTATCGGTATGTCTGTGTCCAACTTGACTTGGACAAGCTTATTTATTTTAAATGTATTCTGTGGCTTCACATGCAAGAATGCTTCATAACAGTTTTGTAGCTTCGTCCCTCAACTTTCAAATGTTGCCAGATTTGTGTGTTAGGCTTTAAGATATGGCAAAAAAATTGGCACTGTACCATGCAAACCAACAAGGCAAGCTCTGTACTTCTGTACCTCGCTATCATTATTTGAGTTGAGTAGAAGAGACCAAAAGTCTATCCTTTTTGTCCCTCATGCGATCATTTAACATCATATATTCTTCCAGTTGAAGAAAACATTTCTGAATGCCATCAACTGACAAATTCATAGTGATTCTCTGGGGTTTCTTTGACATGAAGGGGCAAGCTGCTTTTTTCATTGAAGCTTTTATATTCGTTTGACTGTGACATATTTAAAATGTAAGTGAAGAGTTTGATGGGTTTGGCTCTTTTTGCATTTTCCATTCTGCCATCTTGCGAGTGATATCACTGATAGTATCCTAGACATCCGCCTGCCTTAAAAGAAAACATTCTACTGGGGGTATGCAGAGTGGTGATGTTACAACCAAGTTTATCGTAAAGGTTTTGTATAATGATAGACAGATGGTGCTCCATGTTGCCATGCAGGAGATCTCCCAGAGTGCGTGGGGATGGCTGGTTTAACCTGTGCTCATTGATTACTCAACAGGTGTGAAGCCTCACCCCAGCCCCAGAGTCCAATCAGTCTCACTCAGGATATGTGAGGCTGCTTAAAAACAACCACACAAACACAATCCACACCTAATTGAGGCCGGGGAAAATCACCTCATGAAAAGAAGACCATACCTAAAAAGAACAATTGGACTCTTTCCAGAGTTGCCAGGACTAAAATAAAACAACCCCCAAACGACATTGTCCCACACCTGCCCAGTGCGACACGCCAACCCCCCCCACCCCAGCCCCCCTCCATCCTGGAGACCGGAGGCCTGGGCTGCTGCCGCGACAGGGGGAGGTGTCGCCGGACATGGCGGTAGCAGGGCTGTCTGGATGGGCTGGGTGGAGCTTGGCTGCGGCCGTCGCTCTACAGTGGGCCCAGAACAGCCATCGGTGACTGGGCACCTCCACTCTAACCCTAACCCTAACCTCCATGACCAAGACACAGGGTGTGGATGTTTGAACCATGTTTACTGCCAAGGTTGTATTTACTGCCATGCCAGAGATCTCCTTGAGTGTGTGTGCAGATTGCTGGTCTAACCTGTGTGCATTGATCAGTCAGGTGTTTGTTGTGCATTGTCGTTGTGCATCCAGAGTCAAATCAGTTTGACTCGCGGCCAGGAGAGGCTGCTTAACCCAGCCTTCCACCACAGACAAGCCACACACATATTATTGTCTCTTCTCTCACAATTGATTTCTAGGTGGCTTTCAATTGACCAGCTTATTCAAACTTGTGCTATGTCTGTTTTCACCTTTCACTCATTCATTTTCTCTGCTGTATGGCAGTCTGCTATATGCAATTTATTAAGAAGGACGTGGTTCAAGTGATTTGGGAAGTAGAATATTATCCTTTATTAGACTTTCTTTGTGTAGATAACTTTCATTTCAAATGCTGACACCCTGAATTAATCTCTAAAACATTAACATCTTAAGTGATTGGCAGGATGAATTGATCGCACACACACACGCGCGCACACACACACACACACACACACACACACACACACACACACACACACACACACACACACACACACACACACACACACACACACACACACACACACACACACACACACACACACACACATACCATGGAAGATGAGACTAGATGAGTAAGAATGAAAAGGCTTTTGTTAGCACACTCCCAGTCGGAGCACAGGCAATTACCCCAAACCTGAAATCATTTTGGAATGTAAATTTCTTCAAAACGCCATCAGTTCTATCTGTATATTTGTCTAAGATAATGGAGTAAAGAAAAATCTCAGGTAGGAGAGCTACTTGAGCGAGGCGTCCCAGTGGAGTTTATCTGGTGCCGGGTTGTGTTCACTTTGTTATGTTAGGTAAACACACTCAGTATTCCTGATGATTCATCTGCTCAATCATCTCCTTCTGTTGCCTTTTTTTTTTCAAACTCCATTGTTTGGAGATTTTCGGCACATTGATTGCGGTCGTTTGCTCTGCAGTAATACCTCAGACCTCCCGACTACAAACCGAAAATCGATTTGCATAGCGGTTTGTGTATGACCATAACATGAACCAACACATGGACCATTTCTCAACATAACTGAACCCAGAGAACCAAGATAAGGCCTTCTCATCAGAAAACCAACCTTAGCATTATGAATTAAAAATATTTATGAAATAGAGGGAAAGAAATTGGCACTGTACCATGCAAACCAACAAGGCAAGCTCTGTACATTCTCGCTATCATTATTTGAGTTGAGTAGAAGAGACCAAATCCTTTTTGTCCCTCATGCGATCATATATTCTTCCCGTTGAAGAAGACATTTCTGAATGCCATCAACTGACAAATTCATAGTGATTCTCTGGGGTTTCTTTGACATGAAGGGGCAAGCTGCTTATTTCATCAAAGCTTTTATATTAGTTTGACTGACATATTTCAAATGTAAGTCAAGTTTGATGGGTTTGGCTCTTTTTGCATGTAACACAAAGCGTGTGTTACACTGATATGGGCCCGGGAAACATCTGTGAACCTAGGGCATGTAACAGAGCCTAGTTACACGTTAGAAAATAATTAAAACATTTCTGGATGTTTAATTCCAGAGTCCCTACTCAATAATGACCAAATGACAAGGAGAGGGATGCATGAGAGAGAGACAGAGAGATAGGGCAGGCCCCACGAGGAGGAGGAAGGTGAAGAAGGGAGGAGAGATGGGAAGGGAGGAGGAGAAGCTGTAGAGGAGCAGAAGAGA
The DNA here is from genome assembly GCF_902167405.1 of Gadus morhua. Lineage (NCBI taxonomy): Eukaryota > Metazoa > Chordata > Actinopteri > Gadiformes > Gadidae > Gadus > Gadus morhua. The sequence continues at coordinate 10,598,590 of NC_044055.1, read as the reverse complement.
GAGGAGTGGGAGAAGTCATTAATGCCAGCCCACTGATGGGCCAGGCACTCATTGTTAGCCGCGTGCTAGCGCTGATATTATGGCCATGTAACACAGGGTATGATTACTTCATCAGACTCTTCAAGTCATTCAGCGAGTGCTTACAGATGAGACCCACCCCACCCGAAACCACTTCCCCCCTCCTCCATCCTACTTTACTCACACCTAATCGCCTCCTTCATGTTCTCTATCCACCCCATCTCCCTCTCCATCTCTCCCTTTAATCTTCCTCTCTTCACTCTCTCGTTCTCCTCTGAAAATACTCTCCCACCATGCGTCATCTCTCCTACCCCCTCAATGGTTCCTTCCTGCCTTCTTTCTGTCTGACCCTTCTTACTCACTCCCTTGCCCTCTCCATCATTCCCTCCTGTTGATGAGCAATATGTGAATCTTCCTAAATCTGTCTCGGTAAATCTGAGCATCTTAGCCTAACCATGGTTGCCCAACTGCCACATTTTTACAATGTATGTTGTTTTGCTACAGTGAATACTTATTTGTATGAAATACACACACACAAACACACACACACACACACACACACACACACACACACACACACACACACACACACACACACACACACACACACGCAACATGCAAACCCCATACACACCCTCCATACACATATCCTCCCCAGGCACCGACCTCCCCCGAAATGCATACACACACACACACACTCACACTAAGACACACAAACACACACAAACATTGATCCCAACCGCACACACAGACAATTGAGCAGGGGAAGGGGAATAAAAAACAGAGTGTTTAAAGAGCGATAGAGAGACATAGCAGAGGAAGAGTGCACACTCGTAACGGAGCAGGAGTGAATCAAGAGAAGTGGCGGAACGTGTCGCGGCGTTGTGTGTCCACCTCCCATAAGCCCCGTGCCTCGAGCTTAACGACGGCCACAGGGCTTCCCGCTGGCCTTCCCCTGCCTCGTTACCTGTGATTGGTTAGCGCCCAGCCTCTCGAAACGCACCCCCCCCCCCCCGCTACAGCGTCCACATCCTCCACCCCTGCCTGTGATGCTTAAGCGCTATGTTCAAGGTCGCCGCTTATGGGCCCGCAATAACAGAGAGGGAGAGAGGGAGAGAGGGAGAGAGGGAGAGAGAGAGAGAGAGGGAGAGAGGGAGAGAGGGAGAAATACGGCAGAAAATGAATTCATAAAAACAAATAAATAAAAACAACTTCAACTCAGAGGCGCTCACACCAGCGGGGTCAGAGTTCACCGGCTCCCCCGCGGTGACATCGACTGAGAGCGGAGAACCAGTCGAAAACGCTAATACAGGAGTGGTCAGGTGTAGGAAGACACTTCTCTGGATAACAGCAGCGGTGGATAAAAATAATCCTCACAGGTTCACAGAGTGAGAGTCCCCTGCCATGTTGTTATTCCAACCCTGCATTTTGCCAGTTCATTTGACTATAACGTTTTTTTCTTTTTATACACCTCTCCAAGCCTTTGTCAATTATCAAACCCAGATGGTTGATTGTAAATACTTGGGAGGGCTTTTATTTTCTGAACCTGAAATTTCTAGCCCATTGTGCGAAAGCATCTGTGGTTACAGAGTTATACAATTCAAAGTAAAGGTCACACAGGATAGTCTTAAAGGGGGGGAGTGCGGTAGTGCCATTAGGAGGTATTGTGTAATGGCTATGGGAGATGTCTTGTTGACATCTGAATGGACCTGTTTGATGCTGCTGCTTGGAGTAGCAAATGCACAGTGGAATCGTTTTTAATTGCATTCATCTTGTATATTTTTTATATACATTGTATGTTCATCCTATTGATTTTACTGCTTATCAGAACACTGAAAGGTGAGTCCGATGCACTATTTGACCAATGGTCTTCCTCTGCACCTTGCATGTCGATCGACATTTTCAGGGGGCTTTGCAAAATATCAGAATAACAATGTTTTTCCATGACTTATATTAATTCAGCACAGGAAGGAAATTAGTTTGTAAAAGTAATTACGTCGGCGTTCCAGCATATTGTTGTCTCGCCTTCTATTTGTCTGCCTGGAAATGAGATCGACTTGTGTTTAAATTATTCCAGTCGTTTTACATATCACCGGTATCGTCCTCCCAGTGTGGATTCAAAAACACGTCCACATTTCTTGCTCCTCTCCTTCTTCATTTTCTTTTTCTTCCTTTTTTTATTTAAATTAATGAATGGATAATGAAGTTAATCTCTTTGGACCACTTAAAAATCCTTAATACCTCCCATTTTGCATCAACACTTTCCCTCGACAGGATATGTTTGAAAAGGAATAATAATAAATATATAAATAAATAAACTAAAAGCAATAACCCATCATTAATTCCCAGCAAAATAGCTTGTGTCGTCTTGGGTCGTGGCTGTGCGGTAAGCGGGCCATGTTGGAAAACAGGCGGTTCGCCTTAAAATGTGCAAGATCAGGGAACCTCCCTTTTAATATGCAATTAAAGGGTAGAAGGACAGAAGGACGCAGAGCTGCAGTCTGGGAATATTAAGCAGATTGTATAATATATATACATATATATATATATATATATATATATATATATATATATATACGTTCACAGGGGAGAGCGCGGCTCCTATAGAATAGAGAGGTGTCCGAGCCTGCTCTGCGACATCTTAATCCAGTGTGGAGATTAAGGTAGAGAGGATCTCTGCGGTCAGGCAGGACAACCCCAGGCTGTCATCACCCCCATTCAGCCACACTGAGCACATGCTGAATGATGCATTCTGCAGCCTTTTTATTTTTCCTTCATTTTTTAAATGGCACATCAATACAGACATTAGAAATGGGTTAAAGGTGTGTCCATGTGTAGGTGTGTGGTTGTGTGTGTGTTGTTGTATTTATCTATATATCCATCCATCCTATACATCAATATATCTGTGGTGGCACTTTAGAATAACTGACTTTAATGCTATCCATCCCTCCATCCATCCATTCATCCATCTACCTAGCTATCCAGACCATAATACTCTGGGCGTTTTTGAGGAACACTAAATGTGAAGCCCTGTCAGGAGAGATACCGTGGGTACAAATCGCTCTGCTGTGATGGCCTGGGGCGTTCAGAACCCCGCTCCGCTATCAACATGCTAGCTGCATGTATTTGTAAGCCTGCCATTATTCAAATGTTTAACAAGGTTTTTTGCCAAATGCTTGCAAAAAAAAAACAACTGGATTTTTTTAATCAAATCCCCCAAGTCTCAGGTTACACTCTGCTGGCCCACTGGAGCCTGGTGACAGCAACCCGACCAGTCTGTTTTTTACATTACTTTTGAAATTGAAGTTGCTCTGAACCAATTTTGGTACATTTTGTAGACTCGAAATACCATATCTAGGTGCACTGCATCAATAAATATTAGGAAAATTCCTATTCAAATTCGTAGTGCTAAACTGCTTAAAATGACTTTTGGACGCAAACATCTATAAATTGGTGTCTGCCTTATTAAAACTAGCTGTTAACAATTTATATATTAGGTTTTTCTTAAGTTTCTACGGTTTTATACGCTTTAATAACATTATACTGACGGTATACTTATGTACATATAGCAATCTATTTTTATGTACATTTAATATCAGTTAAATATATTTAGTAGTACGGTTAGTAGTTCAATTGGAGGAATTCTTCAGGGATTGTTTTCGCAAAGCATATCAAGCCTCTAATCACGTAAAAGGCTAGAAAGAAAGTTTAAAATAGTTCGGAGGCAGACTTCAGACAGAAATAGGCAAAAATTTGCGAAACACACACAGACGCACACACAAACTCATGGTTAATCCCACTCTCTGATGTCAGCTTTTCCAAATGTCCCTTTCATCATAATTGGACTACCAAGCAGAATCCCTTCCTGCATTAGACCTTTTCTATGTCCAAAGCCCGGTGCCTTTAGTTTTCTCTCTCTTACTGGAGTCATGAGGAAGTAACATTCATGTGTATTACATAGGTATAGCATTAGCCTTATTAGCAACAGAAAGGTCCATAATAATTCACAAACGACTTAAGATACTGTACTTTATCTGACCTGTACCTCTCCTCTTGTCAGGGATATTGCTACTATGACATCTGAATTTCCGTCCGGGGATTGAAGGTTTATTTTGTCTTATTTTAAAATGTTTGCCGCAGAGGTTTGTCCAGAACAGAAATGTGAGTTGTTGCATGTGAGTGTCTTTGTGCGTACGTGCTTCCATATGACAATGTGCTGTCCTGACAGAAGAAACAACTTTTCAAGTGAATAAATTAGGTTTCATTTTATTCTCAGAAAAGCAAGAACATTATAATGGGTTGTCAAGAATGCCATTGTTTAAAAAAAATGCTCAACTTAGATGTTTCTACAATTCAGTTTTCTTCTGCGCTATTTAATTGAATGAGTCAGTCAGGAATTGCGTGCAGAGGAGCTCTTTTAGGGGCTATCTTTCCGAGGGGTTAATAGCATATTGGCAACGTGAACTTTGAATATCCCTCTTGCCCTTACAAGATAGGATGCTGGAGCTTATTTTAGGGATGCTGTTTTGTCTTGTTTGAGCAGGGAAACATCAGTACACACACACACACACACGCACACACGCACACGCACGCACACGCACACACGCACACACTCACGCACGCACACACATGTACACACCTCTACACCTACACCCCTTCACACTCCTTTCTTCCTCTCTATTCCGCTTCCACTAACCTTTGTCTTTCTCTCTCTCCTCTCTCCCCTCTGTATTGCAGTACTCGGTCTGCCTCTCGTCCGTTCTCCTGCTGTGTTTTTCTGTTTCTCGGTCTCTCACCTTCACTGTCTTTCCTCAGCAGTGTGCAGTTAGTGATTCCCATGGGGTCAGACCATACCACTTCCTTTGTAACACAGCGGCCTGTCTGTCGGCCTCGGTACTGACAGGATGAGGACAAGCTCACCCAAACAGGAGTGTGTGTGTGTGTGTGTGTGTGTGTGTGTGTGTGTGTGTGTGTGTGTGTGTGTGTGTGTGTGTGTGTGTGTGTGTGTGTGTGTGTGTGTGTGTGTGTGTGTGTGTCTGTGTGTGCGTGTGTTTGATTGTTTGTTTGCGCTCCAAGGTGTTTGGGTGTGCGTTTGTTTGGCTAAGCTGGTGCGTGTGTGTGTATATGTCTGCACACACGTGTGTGTGTGTGTGTCTGTGTGTGTGTGTGTGGGGGGGGGGGGGGGGGGTGCAATCTCGCCACGGTCTGTGCATGAATGGGAATGAGCTGAATCCTTGGTGTGAGTTTATACACACCCTGAAAACCATCCCATCACAACATACTAACTGATGCAAATACAAAACATGCAGGGGAACACGACCGGAATACGCTACATCTAATTATTTATGAATCCACGTCTTAAAGACCCAGCCCAGTGGTCTGCAATATCATAGATCCCCTCAGGGAGGCCTGCATCGCACAGAAATACTACAGTTAGCTGCATTGTGAAGGAATTGTGATGGATCATATACAATTACACATTAATACGCAGCAGGATCCATTAGGGTTAAATAAAAAATTGTCAGACAAGGCATCTAGCAAAGCTTCCCACAGTCTGCAAAGTCCCTGTGCCCCAACAGAATGTCTCATAAACTGACTGGGGGACTTTGTTGTATTTCTCAGCTCTCATGTTGGGGGGGGGAGGGTGTGGACCATCTCTGAGATGTATCACGGAGATAGAAGTATTATTTAAAATAAAACTGCCTCTTGTGTAGTTGGTTTTGGAAATAAGTGTCTGCTAAATGTCTTTGGATCTGTAAAATGTAAATGCTTTGGCACGAAAACTGAAGACAACATAATAAGTTGTATAAACACCTGCAGTTAGATATTTTTCTTAAAGTCCCGTTTCTGGTGTGGTTGAAATCCTCCTCTATTCAATAAAAGTACTTGCGAAGTATTTATTTAAAAATAAAGAAATCCCTACAGGACTTAAAATGGCTTATATTTACTCCAGATCTTTTCCCTCATCTAGTATGCCACGATCCATGAATATTCTAATGTCTGACGCCCCCTAGAACCTTCTAAATCTCCCCAAAAACCTTCTGCCTTCTGCATAAAATTCTCAAAACAGTCTGGAGCAAGTTATTCACCACAGACGGTATCTATTGACATGAGCAGGCACATCAATTTGATCTTTGAAGACAAAGTCTATGTTGGTGGTAACAGCTGTGATGGCAGCGAAGAGACCAGCCAACCATGTTTGAAGTCAAGCGTTTACCGAAAACATAGAAAAACCACGATTGTTGTGGTTTATTTCAGGTTCGATAATGAAAGATACCTGCTTCATCTGCAAAAGCCTGTCGCAACCGCAGGAGAAGAAAATCACGTTTAATTTCATCCCAAATTTGCATCCTGAAACAGTTTAACTGAGATTAGCAGCACAAGAGGCAAGCTTTCGGATCGTCAGAGAGTAAGGTTTTCCTGCATATGTCTGAGTAACGTCTAATGGTCGGGTAAAGAAACGACCAATGCATAGTGCTGCGTAAAATCATGCAAATTTGCAGCTCAAGACTAAGTCAATGCTTTGGAGAAGAACAGCACACATCAACCTTTGGCAAATTTAGCAGTTTATATTCGCTTTTTTATATAATCGTTTTAATACTGGCAATTTTTTCATAGCTTTACAATATGTACATATGTGTATGATCATTGAATGTTTGCCTACCTCGGGAAATTGTCTTTAAACCAACAGATCACATGGCCAAAAAGATAAGCCAAGCAGGCTGTTGTGGTTCTTGGCTAAGGGGCAAACATCAAAGTCAGTCATTCTGATGAACTGCTCAGTATGGCAGTTAACAAGAAAGGTTGGTTTTATGTCTGGCCCTCTGATGGACAATTTGAAAAACATCGATTGTCCAACAATTTTCTTATTACCTGACAATCTGACAGGGCCATCCAATTTGTTTGAATCCGATATAAGAGTCCAAATGGACAAATTAATTATTCATGAATGTGTAGAGCGCGTGACGTGCAGACGCTGCCAAGAGCAAAGAGTGTGGAAAAAAACAGACAGTGTATCATGTCATCGCAAAAAAACATCCTCAGAGCACCTCACTATCTCTAAGCCTACGCCACACGCCTAAGCATTGTGCGGTCGCCTCCCGGCTTTTATGAACAACTCAAAAAGCCATTGTCTTCCTGCAATTGCATTTTTTCCCTACACCCCCCCCCAACGGCCCCAAGCAACAAACAGCGAGCAGAGAAAATAAAAAAACAGCCCTTACTGGCAAAAAAAAAGAGGACGGAAAGCAAATTACCACATTGACTTTCCCCCGGTTTTCCCTCTGTTCAAGGACGAGCCTGTCCTGGCGCCGATATACCTCCGCCAGTCGTCTCGACAGACTTGACTGGCACAACAGAACAAATACGTTGACACCTTGTTTCAACAAATGAGGAATGACACGTGAATAAATCATTCATGCTCTGGCGAGCGGAGGGGGGCTGCGCAGGGTTGACGCGGTCGCGAGGTTGGAGTTCTGGCGCCGCTATACATTGATGAAGATTTCCCATCAGAAAAAACAAAGAGAGAGGTTTTTTTTCTCTCACAATTCAAAAGCCGCCAGCTCTTTCTACATATATATATCTATACCGCGGTGGGGCTGCCACTCTCCAAACAGGCTTGTGATATTCCGCCATGCAAGCACATTGTTTGATAATGTTTTCTTGTGTGTAGTTGCGATGCCGATGACCTCTTTGATTAAAATGACTCCAGGATGAATGTATTGCAGCCTCTGTTATTAATCATTCATTATGTATTTGTTTTGTCTATATAAATACATTATTATAAGGTTTTTGGTGCTTGACATACCCCTGAGTTTGTGAATTTCTCATAATATGTCAATCATATGTAGAACTCAGGCTTTTCCAGTGGGAGTAGAGTATATTAAAATGTGACACTAAACCTGTAATAATGCGTTTTTAGCTTGTGTCCTATGCAATGAACCCATGTGCAACACTGGCTCAGCATGCGCCCTGTATATATTCTCAAATCAGACCGAACGTGTTCAACTTTTCTATTGTATCTATCTACCATAAAACAATGCTATTTGATTAGCCAATGGAACGGGGTGAAATTAAATATTCCAATTGATTTGGTCCTATTGGACACAGCGATGCAGACCTTGTAGTTTCCAGCCACAAAGCGTGTCTGAAAGGCGGTATTCCACAGATGCATTCATCTATCGCCGAGCGGGGCCCATCCAATTATCTATCCAGCCAAACGTATAATTACTTGTTTGTATGCCAAGACTGTGTGTTAGGATTCTATACACACAAAATAAATTGGCCCATAAACAATTAAGGAGCCATTAGAGCGACTCAAGAAATGAGTCATTTAATGAGCAGTGAGGAAGGTTGGGGGGGGGGGGGGGGGGGGGAGTCGGACTAGGATCGAGGGCTTTTCTGTGCGTGTGTACGTGTGTGTGGGTTCAACGCTCGTTCACATGGGGGGGCGGAGGTTGGGGGATAGACCACCAGATCCTCAAAGCCCACAATAGATTTGTCGGGGGGTATTTATGAATCAGTGTTAGTCTCGCAGCAAACATATCACTCAATGTAACACTCAATGTAACAATTAAACCACTCTACACCCGCTCTGGGGAATGGGTGCGTTCCAGTTCACAGGACGCTGTGACCCCTCCGGCAGTCTGGGGACTACTTGCGGTTTGGGTGGTCTTTTTGTGGATGAGAATTTTTATTTTGGAATTGACAGATTTAAGAAACTGAATATGTTTCGCAAACTACAATGCTTCATAAAGCCCCTATCAAATTTAAGAAACCTTTAAACGAAAACCCGAACCGATGTCTTTAATTTATACAAAGTAGGCCTTCATGGCCTGTATTACTTATTTAAACCACTTATGTCCTTTTTAATTGATGAATTAACAATTCATTTTCTGGGAATGGGAATTTCGAAACTTAGGCTAAAAGCAACTACAAACTGGGAACGTGTCAAACATCTTCCAGGAGATTCGTGAGGAACCCTTTTCGGACCCCAAGTGGTATTGCCATTACTTATTCCCTCACAAGTCAATGTCATGTTTTTGACACTCGACTTCAAAAGATCTGGATTCTGTTTCATGTCGGTGTCGGAGCGAGAAGTCAAACAGGACGTCAAATGTTAAAATATATAAAATACGTTCACAAGGTCAACAATAGTGTCGTCCCAGCTATGACACTGGCCCAATAACCGTCGGTCGTCATTTGTCAGTGACCAACCGTCTGTTGAATCCCTTCTGGCATTAGCTAAGTCGGTTCTCCCTAATCCACCATTGCCGATTGTCCTGTTCGTCATGGTATATTTTCTGACCTGTTATTTGGCAAAAAGGTAAGGTTTGAAAGGGAGGACTTGAAACATGGCAGAATAGAAGACTTTGTCTTTCATTGCCATGACGTCGTCATCGTCTTCATCATCATCATCATGGTGCTCCTTCAAATGAGAACGGCCAGGATCTCTTTGATGAACCTGAATGTGCAGCCACCCTTTTCTGTGCGAGAAAACCCTCAGTAGATGATCTCCGCTAATCTGGATGACACATATATGACTGTGAATTTGATAGCAGAATGTGCCCTAGGTCAAAACA
>NC_044055.1:10381491-10583991 GCF_902167405.1 Gadus morhua | reverse complement strand
CGTCTGATCAACATAATCTCCCCCTTAATAATCGAGCCAAGATCGCTCCATGACACTTTGTTCACCCTATCTTTTGATGCTTAATCGCTTTAAGTTCACGTTTCGCTGTGTCCCAGTATTAATGGCCTTGAAAACTTACCCTGTGCATTTGCACAAGATGAGGAAGTCCCCATACAAGAGATTTGCGTAATAGCAGTATAGCAGTAACAATCTCATTAAAAACAGGGAGTGGAGCACAGGCGTGAGACCATTACCGCCTCTAATCCACTCTCTTACCAAGAGATATTCATTAGTTTTGGCTTGCTGGAGGTTTCTCTCATCAGCCGCTTGTTTAAAAGGTGTGTAAAGAGAGAGAAGAGAGCGACATGGAGAGAGGGAGAGAGCGAGTGACAGTGAGGGGGCGGGGGGGGGGGGGGGGGGGGTAGGCCTGTGTGTGTGTGTGTGTGTGTGTGTGTGTGTGTGTGTGTGTGTGTGTGTGTGTGTGTGTGTGTGTGTGTGTGTGTGTGTGTGTGTGTGTGTGTGTGTGTGTGTGCGCGCGTGTGTGTGTGTGTGTGTGTGTGTGTGTGTGTGAGTGTGTTTGTGTGCGGCAGAAATAGAGAGTCCAAGTGGGTTAGAGAGTGGGAGACAGAGAGAGAATTAGGAAGACTGAGAGAGAAAGTGTGAGAGTTGACATCTACGGCTCAAGGAGTGTGAGAGAGGGACAGAGAGTGAAAAAGATAGTTAATGAGAGAGAGTTAGAGAGAGAGAGAGAGAGAGAGAGAGAGAGAGAGAGAGAGAGAGAGAGAGAGAGAGAGAATTAGAGACACAGAGACACAGAGACACAGAGACACAGAGAAGAAGACAGAGGGAGGGAGAATTAGAGAGAGTGAGAAGGAGAGAGGCAGAGTGTGTTAGAGTGATTGTTAGACAGGGGGACATAGGGAGAGTTCACAGGGACAGTTCTGGTGAAGTGAAATCTCAGGGAGCTGGAGAGGTGCTCCCTGGGTGACAGCGGTGGCGGTGGCTACGTTAGCGGTAGCAGTAGCGACGGCGAGGCTAATGGCCTGGCTCGGGGGTCCCGCCAGGCACAGCTTGTCGATATAATTCTCTTCCGCCTCTCCGGCTTGCCAGTTCCCATCTGGAGTGGATTCATGAACCGGGAGGGGGGCGGGGGGGTGGTGATGGGGGGCTGGGGGGGGGGGGGGTGGTGTGTACCTTTCCCACGAGGTCAACGCCTGTCTCCGCATAACACTTAGTCCCCAATCCTTCTCTCTCCTCCCCTCCCCTCCTGCTCCTCTCTCCCCCAGCCACCTCCTCCCGCCCACACTCCCAGCCCTGTCGATTTCCCCCTCTCGCTCCGCTGAGCTTTGGTTCTGGTGACGGGCCCCAGAGTGCAGTACATTACCCAGAGTTAACCTCCTGCTTACTGTACTGCTGGGGCTCCAGTTCAGAGCGAGAGGCAGGGGACGATGGGAGTAGAGCGGGGAAAGAAAGAGTCAGCGTGACCGTAGGAGCCCTTAATCCAATCAAGAACATACAAATATAAGACGATACGAACAAAAGAGTCTAAGTTGCAGGATGCTCTTAGCTTGGTCACTGAGGGTAGAGAGACAGAGAGAGAGAGAGAGAGAGAGAGAGAGAGAGAGAGAGAGAGAGAGAGAGAGAGAGAGAGAGAGAGAGAGAGAGAGAGAGAGAGAGAGAGACGGAGAGAGACAGAGAGAGAGAGAGAGAGAGAGAGAGAGAGAGAGAGTGATAGACAGAGTGATAGACAGAGTGATAGACAGAGAAAGAGACAGTAACAGATATATGCAGAGAGAAAGCGAGAGATAAGAGAAGAGAGAGAGAGATTGAGAGAGAGAGTGATAGCAGGGTTCTCTAGCCAGCCAGTCAAGGTGCATAATCATGGACGCCACAGCACACTCTGGTTTCACAGCCGGCACTGCGTCTCAAGGGTGCGCGTCAGACGGACATAATTTCAAGGCCATGAGCCGCTGCCTTCTCATTAACATTCTTGAATGTTCTCCCATTTCAGATGAGGCAAGAACAGGTTGCTTTCAAAGGTAGCCTTTCAAACCCAAAACCCATTGGGTATGTGTATTCAAATGTATAGAGTATATATAAAGTGGCATTAGACTTTTGAACATATTATTGTGTAACTAGGACTGAATTAGACCGTTTAAGTTCCATTATCTGGCACCTCCCAGTTCATCATATAACCAATCAGATCATAGGAATGTGTGACGTAGCACCAAGATTAAATGTAACCTTTACCAAATCCTGTCGGAAGAAGTGCAAGCAGGAAGTAGTACTTCTTCAAACTAAGAGCTTTAAGAGCAGTTCACAGTTCTTCTGGAGAAAATGAAGGCCAGTTTGTCTTACTGTCATACTGTTGCAACACCGCAAAATACTTTTTCCACATCAGCTGCAGCCATCTTGGTTGTTTACGAAAATTTTAGATAAACAGTTGTGATTGGCCCAACCTGAGCCAGGTCCGCAGGAAATCTGTCAGAACGGGGGGGGGGAAACCATCTGCCAGAGCAAATAAAACATGAACTCTAAGATTCATCTGGTTCCCAGGCTAGGACTGAGTGAGACTGCACCTAGAATCTAGGCCAAGTAACCAATTTAATTAACTACCTGATTAAAATATTTGTATTTATATTTAATAACAAGATTTTAATCACATTCCTGCTGAAGCCACAAGCAATGCATATTTCAAGCGCTGAACACCATGAAACCCAAGAAAATCTGCAAAAGGATTTCTAACTCATCAGGTAATTGAAAACAATGATCCACACTGCGATGCACTTGTGAAATCCTTTCTTATGTTTTGTTGAAGGTTGTGTTGACCTAAACTTCATATTCACATGTTGTCCAGGTCAGTATTCTTTGGACGAGAGAGTCTGGCTCTCACTGGGACTAACCTTTTTAAATAAAGGTCAATCAAATAATAAAGTAAACCTGTTGCCCCTCATCAAGCCTAACCAGGGACAGCATTTAGCTATTTCTCAGAAAACAAAACTAGTTGCGAGCCAAGGGAAATGGACCAAGGTCCCCATCATGCGCCATGGTGATATGCGTGGAATATCACGTAACCAGAACTGCTGTTTATTATTGTCCACAGAGCTCCATCAAACCTCAATGCGCCCAGCTGACACAGGGTGTCAATATATTCAGCAGACGTCTGGTTGGACCCCGCTCCAGTGAGCCCAGAACGACAACAACAACAACAACAACAACAACAAACTAGCTGCCATATTAAACAGAGCATACATACATATTCAGTTTAATGTTGTTCTTGACCGTCACAAGTTGTGAGTTATCTTCTTATGTTAACCGAATATGCCCTAAATACATGCAGTTATGTTTGTACTTACAGGTGGTTTAGCATCTCAAATTAATATAGTGGTTCACATGCTTCTGTGAGTTAATGCTAGTGCTGCAGCTGCTTGACCATCTGACTGTCTGTCTGTCCGTCTTCCTATCTGCCAGCCTGTCTGTCTGATTGTCTTTTTGACTGCCTGTGTGCCTGCATCCTTGGCTGGCTTCCTTCCTATGACAGCTTGCAGGTCTGCCTGCCTGATCACCTGTCTGCTTTACTCCTTTTCTACCTGCCTGTCTCCCTCAGTGACTGTCTGTGTGCCTGTATCAGTATTTGTCTGTCCGTCTGTCTGTCTGCCAGTCTATCTGTCTTTCTGCATGTCTGTTTAACTGTCGGCCTGCATGCCTGCCTGTTTGTATTTATGTCTGGCTGTCTGCCTGCATGCCTGTCTGTTTGTTTGTCCATCTGTCTATCTGCCAACCAGTTAGTCTGTCTGTCTGTATGCATTACAGTTTGTCTGTCTGCAACCCTTCCAGTCTATCTGCCTATCATTTTGTCTGTCCACTTTTCGGGCTACCTACCAGTCTGTCTGTCTATCCGCCTCTCAGCCTGCCAGTCTGTCCGTCTGTCTGCCTCTCACAGGTGGGTGATATTAGAAGGAGCCGTTCTTCTTTTGTGTATGTGTGTGTGTGTGTGTGTGTGTGTGTGTGTGTGTGTGTGTGTGTGTGTGTGTATGTCTCTATGTGTGTGTGTGTGTGTGTGTGTGTGTGTGTGTGTGTGTGTGTGTGTGTTTGTGTGCGTGTGTGTATGTGTCTCTATGTGTGTGTGTGTATGTGTCTCTGTGTGTGTGTGTGTGTGTGTGTGTGTGTGTCTGTCTGTGTCTCTACGTGTGTGTGCGTTCGTGTTGTCTGTAAATCCTGTGGGGAAATCACGCGAGGCCGGTCACCGCGTTCGGTGACAGATGGAAAACCTTTCCAGCGGGGGATTATGACGCCCCAGCCCCACTCTCCTTCTCATTTCTTTTAAAGCCCGGGTATTAGGACTTCGTCAGCGGCAGCCGTCGCCTTGACAGCGCCGAGCGCATCTCCACTTGGCACACCACCGCACCCACACCGCCGCTCGCTCCCCACTTCATCAGAGAGCCCATAGGACCCCCCCTCCCCCCCCCGTCCCCGTCCCCCCGTCCTGCCTCCCTGATGACCTCTATGTCTCCCATCATTCACCACCGACAGGGGCGACACGGTGACATGAACGAGACATTTTGAATAGAGAGCCGCTAGACCTCCCCCTCATCCCACACACACACACACACACACACACACACACACACACACACACACACACACACACACACACACACACACACACACACACACACACACACACACACACACAAACACACACATACCCGTGCAGGCCCAGGAGGGCTTTAGTGGCCCGTTGGAACGAGTTCCCACGAAGAAGAGGGAAAGACGGGGGGGGGGGATTAACATTTAAGAGAAGGGTTCCACGGCGATGCCATCCTCGGGAAATTGATGGAGTGCTCAATTACAGAGAGCTCCTGGTATTGTTGACTTTTCCTCTCCATCGAGGAAAAGGTGTGCGTGTGTGCGCTGCCGCGAGAGATGGGAGTTGCGCCACACACACTAAAACGGGGCTATTCAGTTCGCGATGTCAACATGTCTATAGGCTCATTGTTCATCCGTCAGGGCATCAAACACAAACGGAGAAAGAGAGATAGAGAAGAAAAGCAAATGCTAAACAAGCAGGAGGAGGAAGAAAAAAAATATCCGGCACTGGCGAGTACAGCGCATGGCGTTTATACTGATTACCATTTTCTCCCGGATCCTGTTTGTATTTGTTGCCCGTCTTGCCGCCGTGCTCGCCACTCATTTCCTTCTGCTTCCCCCTTCTGGGATTGTTGTTGTTGACAGTTACTGAATGTGTATAAAGCGAGCCTCATCGCGGGCGCGCCCAGGGAATCGCTGCATACACACACACGGACACACACACACGTACATACACACAGACATACACACACACGTACATACACTCACACGCACGCACACTGACACACACACACACACACACACACACACACACACATATACACACAGACATACACACCCAATACACAGACGCACACATACACATGTATACACATGCACACGGACAAGCATGCACATTTGGTATCTTTTTCTATTCACTATACCCTCATCCGCAGAGGCACACCGGCAGCCCTGCTAGAGCCCGGAGGACCTTAAACCTCCGCTTTGTGACTGACAGGGAGAGTACTTACCAGGGCCCTGCCGTCTCTAAACAGTCCATGAAACAATTGAACCTTCTTTTGTGCACCAATGACATGAATGGAGCAAAAGCGATTTGTCACTTATTCTTTTCGGGAGAAATTGTCATGCATTTTACTCTTTGCACCTACTTGTTATGTCTGTTGGATGTGTCCTCTCATGGGTTGTGAACAACACTTTGTATTGAAGACGTTTTTCTGCCTCAAAACTTAAATGAAAGAAAGGCAGTATTTGGTAAATAAAACGGTCTACAATATCCCTGGATGATTTGTATTTGAAATATAATATTCTCTATTCGGAAAAACATTCTCAACAACGACGTTCTCACTTACTCTTGCAAATGCCGTGAGCTCAATTATTGGTGTACGGGCAACCAGGAGTGACAAATTGCCATGCCCAAAGGCACATCAACAACACTGGAATGAGTTAGCAATACACCGTGACCCAGATGTGTCCCTATTGGCTCTAAATGGAAACTATTTTCCTTGTATTCACTCGGAATGAATCAAAGCCGCGCAATGTGATGTAAAGATGTAGATTTCAGCAACTTAACAACCGTAACAAAAATACACTGAAGAAGACAAAGGTATGGGATCACCTCTGCTTGAACCCGAGGTTAAACAAAGTAGAAGTGGAGTGACTGGAGTAAGGAGGAGAAAGACAGACACAAGCTTAGATTCTTAAAGGTTACCTTTGTATTCGTACAAATGTATACAGGATTCTTTGTGAATTAATGTTTTCTGGACTATACTCTCAAGAAAATAAAACCAGTAAACCAAACCATCTTTGCTATTCATTGTTTACTCGTCTGCATCACCGGTCCCGTGCAAATATAAGCATTCGCTCATCTGGCATTCAGATACTGTGCCGTGTCAAGAACGTTTACCCTCCTGGGAGCTGTTGGTCCAGCTCCACTTAGCGCTCAAGACAAGAGAAATCATCTGTGAGAAAAGGGTTAAATTATTAACCATTTCAACGGCATATCCGGCAGCAGACAAACATGTTGCTCTTTGTATGGCATGTACCTTCTCCGCGGCCACTTGTTACATACATAACCCTTTCAAATTGTGCTATAGTAAGAGCAAGCACAAACAAATACGAAGGGAATCTCCAAAGATGTGTTTTTTATATGTTCAGTACCCTCCAAACCGATGAGATCACGAAAGGTGATAGAATGGGAGAGTCAAGCAACCGTAGGATAACTCTGGAGAGAGAGTTGTAATTTGGCTAAGTAACTCATCAATGATATTCATTTAATCCCAGATCTGTCCCAAGCCAAGGGGGGCTGGTAGGGGCTGTTCGGGGGAGAGGGGGGGGTTCCAGAATAACTCTTTTGATCAGCAAACGAGGCCAGTGCAAAAAGGGCCTCCAGAGAAATTGCTCAAATCCGTTTTGGGAATTAAAGGTTATTCCTGGGGAAATAATGCAATCAGCAAAATGACAAGTGTGCTTTCAAACACAAGCATAGTCTAATTCTAAGTCATTTAGTCTATGCACCATAGCACTCTAGTTGAATCAGCGCATCGATACAAACAGCAGGAATATATTTTCACAGATTTCAAAGAGAAATAAAGTCTGACAGAACAACAGCAGTTGCAGTTTTCTACATAAGTCCTTGAGTTAACAAATCACAACTGTTATTAGTGCAATCCAACAACAGCAGGTCCTTAGAATTAAGTCCTAGAATTAACAAATCACAACTGTTATGAGCGTAATCCAACGACAGCAGTTACTTCAGTTTTCTACAAAAGTCCTTGAATTAACACATTCCAACTGTTATGAGTGTAGATTCTTCAAATTCAAACATTGGAATGGTATCAACTGCATTCATATACTGCTATTTGAATGCACATGCATGTACGCACACACAATCACGCATGGATACATACATACACGCCTGCAAACACACGCAAACACACAAACCAACACACTCAGCATGATACATTCACACACACTAACACACACACTGATAAGCAAGGTAACAACAAGTTTATCGGTTATTCTAGGTAATCTCACAGTTTTGGTGGCTAGATTGCAGACTGTCTGGTATCACGAGACCAGTTTGAGACTGAATGAGATGACGAAGGCATCAGATTCAATAGAGGACAGATTGGCTCATTTTGACAACTAGCAAAGCATTGTGGGTCATGTAGTAGATCAATCACTCTCTAGTGGTTCAGTAGATGTTTTAACTCTGGTTTATATTTATTTCATGTCCCTGTCTAGGCTCTGATCGTGTTGTGAAGTTTCCTGTGAAGCTAGCATGATAAGTCGTAACATCCTCTGTAAACCCTTTGGACTTGTTGGGAAAAACAACCATTCGAAAAAAGAGGCTGCCAAGGTTTTCCTCTAACTGGTTGTAATGGGGGTAACACCGGTAGAGTGTTGGGGGTGAATGAGTGTGGGTCAGGGGGACATCTCAGAGCCACTCTCTGAGTGTTTGTTGTTAAAAACGTGATGTTTTGTGACATTCAACTTTATAGCGAGCGCCTCTCTGTCGCACACTTTAGAAATATCAGGGCATTCGACAACCGTCCTCAATTATTGAACGGTGAGAGTGAAAGCGGGGAAAAGAGGGGGGGAACCTGCAGGTGGCTGCAGCGTTTAATATTTTAGAGTCTTCTCGGGATTCTGTCACCTTGCCTTGCATACCGAGCTTGAAAACTTAGGATTTCTCGGCACATTTTGCCCTGCCAACCTATTTCCCGCCCCACCACACACACAACTACACACGTGTATCTGTTCACGTCTTTCACACCTTCCTCAACCCCTCAACCCAATCTCCCATCTCTTATTCCTTGTTCCCTCCACCACCACCAGCGCGACCACCACCACTGCCGCCGCCGCCGCCGCCGCCGCCGCCACCGCCGCCACCGCCCCCACCGCCGCCCCCTGTGCCCTCCACCGTCCTGTCGACCATTGGAAAGACCCAGTGTGCACCAAACACTTTTGTCCTCATGCCTTATTCATTTTCCACAACGTGAACGTTGCAGAGAGCCCCCCACCCCCACTCCCCCTCTCTCCCATCTGTCTGCCAGTGCAGCCCCTGCACAGGGTTAAGGAGAAAACCAGACAAACATGGAGTGGCTCCACTAGCGGCTGATAATGGAACGGTGCTATTTGGTTATAGTCATATAAATGCCACAGACTGGTCTGTAACTGAGAGAAATGATGCTGCTGCTGCTGCTGTTTCTGCTGCCTGTTCGGGTTGTACCAGACTTTTTGTTTTCTTTTCTCATTCTGCCACCGCCAAGGTATAACTCACAGGGGACAGAAATGTAATGCTTTTTCATTTTCTTTGCAAATTCTTTGGTTTTTCCTGAAAAAAAACACTCCTGCCCATTACCTCATTACCGTGCCGAGGCAAACAAGGCGTGGTCCGACCTCCCTCTTGAGCTCGTCCTCCCACAGCTTCTCAGCTGGTGGTGGTGTAGGGGACTGGCAACTCCACAGATGTGTTTGATTGCTTCATTCCGATGCAAGAGAGCTGTTCTCGTGCCTGTTGGGTGGCTGTCACTAGCTGTCGGTTTGTCTCATCATAAATAATGCAGCCTGGTCCCCACCCATCAGCACCATCACCACCTCCACCTCAACCCGCCACATACGCCACCCAATCCAGCCCGCACAGCAACCAGCTAAATGAAGTCGGTCTGCATTGCAGATTCTGTAAATGAAGAGAAGGTTACCTCAAGGAGCTTTCAGGGGAAATGGAAATGAGAAAACAGCACGAGACAGAGAGAGAGAGAGGGAGAGAGAGACAGCAATATATTCAGAGAGAGAGAGAGAGAGAGCGAGAGAGAGAGAGAAATAGACAGAGAGAGAGAGAGATAAAGAAGGTTGAAAAAAAGAAAGGAAGAAAGAAAGAGAAAACACGCAGATTGCTTACTAATAGGTGTCACTTCTGCACATATCTTTTAACACACTGTGTACTTGTTCGATACGTGTATTTGTGTGTTTGTCTAGAAGATGGGGTGGAATAAATCCCGCGCTACAAAAGGTGTCGATAGTATCGGGAGGACCGCAAAGCACAGCTCCGTGGCTGAGTGCCAGCGGGGAGAGAAACATACAGTAGTGGCTGCTTTTCTGCCACAACATATAGCAGAGACAGGGAACCGAGCGACAGGAAAATAAAACAATAATGGCAGTTGTCTAGCTACATAAAAGCGTGCCGCTGCACAGTACTCGAGAAAAGTTGAGGACGAGACACCCGAATTCAGGATTCAGCTCCCCGCCTCCCCACCCTTTAATCACAGGGCTCGTGATGCAACGCCTGTGCCGGGGGAAAAGCGGTGAGGAGGGGGTCATGCAACAGGGGAGCGTGGCGGTACCACCACAGCCCTACATCTGAATGAGTACTTTCCTTGGAATGCATAACCATGCTATTGCCATCTGACCACAATTTATTAAAGAAATACCCATGATATTTCTAACTGGGTTTGCCATCCATGTGTGCTTTAAAGTGCAATACAGGTTGGCAATAGCTTGCCAAATGTTAGCTCAGAGCATGCCATAAAAGGCGTATGCATAAAAGGACTGAATATCCTGGTTTCTCTCTCTCTATCGTATTGTTATTATAATCAAGGACAGGGAGGCTTTCAGTTATAGAGGCAGGGAGGCTCCGTTGATGTGCACATCCAACTAGGTTACCCTCCATCTAAAGTAGATTAGGTAGAGGTCAATCGGAGCCTTGTCTACTGCCAGAGGGCCATGTTAGACGTAATGAACCATTCTCCGCGTGGCAGACATAAATAGCATGATGTATGTGGCTAATGCAGTTAGCGGCCTGCACCGCCTTAATTGATAGCATGGTGATTAATAAGGCAGAAAGCTACAGAACACGAATCAATTAATAGTCTCTAGTATGCTCGATCTATCCCGCATGACACTTCCTATGGAAAAGAATGAAAGCCGCATAACGGAGTAGGCAAAAACACTTTTGGCACTTTTGTTGGAGGCCTCCCATGTCGCTCTGTTGCTGGTTGCACTCACAGACTACAATTCTTTGTAATGAAACCCAATTTTGAAAAATAATTGATTCTGGGATGAGTGCCATGTTTTTGTCTGCCTTCTGGGAAGTATAGCCTGGTTGTCACATGTGCTCCTGCTAAACAGAGCTACATGCCACAAATATCGGGGCCAGGAAACAGTATCTTGGCTGGATCAATTCATTTGCTTCTAATCATTTGTTTTTCATCCCCGCTGATACAGCAAGAGCCTTTCATAAATGCTGCAACATGCTCCAAGAACTGACCCATTGGTTTTCAATAATCATGCTTTCAGGCTCATTACATGCAGTCATTGGAAGAATAATTGTGCTTTGACAGAATTAAACACTAATCTCTTTGACATTGATGAATTGCGTAGTTGTTGAGATATGTTTATTATTAAATCTCACCAGAATGTTGAGAATCATTAGCAACTTTTAGCACACCTTTTAGAATGCCACTTACCTTAATTTATACATCTAATATATCTTTAATGACGAGTGGCACACAAGAAGTATCATAATTTGCAGTTTGAATATGCTTAGCAGTGAAGTGTTACCGATGACTAAACAAGATTAATAAAAAAATGTGTCCATTCAGAGAGGAAAAGGTTATTCGATCACCCCGGCTAATAGAGCTTACTTTTCTCAAATTTCATATTATTTATTTTTTTCAGCCCCAGGCTTTTGTTTCTTCCGCAAGGTCATCTCTGTGACAAGTTGGTTAAACCAGCGGCTAATGTGAAGTACTCTCCTCTGAGTGGGTGCTTATTACACTAAATAACCAGGCGGGACATAATCCCAACGTCCCTCAAATGAGCCCCTTGTTGAGATGAGATAAGTCGCTGCACCTCACACACATACACCTACACACACACACACACACACACACACACACACACACACACACACACACACACACACACACACACACACACACACACACACACACTCACACCTTTTCCCACACACATTCGCGCCATCCAAATATCACCCAAATTTGAAGGAAATAAAATGTGAGGGGTGCCCTTAGCGAGAGTGTGCCCCTGTGTGTGGGGGAAGGGAGTGAAGCTGCTGATGCGCTGATTGGTTGTTAAGGTTAAAACTGACTTGTGTCGTCCATCATGTCGTTGAAATGTAGAACGGCTCCCCGAGAGGCTGGCGGGTCGCCCGCTCTTCTTCACACTGGGACCGCCACCGCCACTTCTTCTTCAGTTGATGTTTTTGTCCCCGTTTCCATGGCACCATTGCTCCCCCCCCCACACCGACACACACCGACACACTCCCGGTTGAGCTGACGTGACCGTATGTCGACTTGTTGAGTTAATGTGTTTAAACAGACACACATAGATAGATATATAGATATGTCTGTCTGTCTGCCTGTCTGTCTCTCGGCCTGTCTGTCTACCCAACTGTTTGACCCTCTGTATGTCTTTGCACTCGTAGACAAATGTTGTGAGTTTTCGTCCTTTACTTTGAAGCATACAATACGTTGAATAAACCAAACATATTGATGCCTGATAGTGTTTTCACATCAACATTTCACACAGACGTCACACAGTAGCCCACCGATTTACTTCATCTGCAATCAATTTGTTCTGAAGGCTGGATGAAGCTGGGAGTACTGCCAGGTAACTGTTGGTTTGAGGCTGGCCATGCAGACATGTTTAATACCAGTCTATTAAAAGGGCCACTGATCATAGAGTTAAGAATCTTGAAAGCCAATTCTTAACTATATGAAAAGAATCGAATTGGCAACAGGTCTGCCTAGCCTGGTGGAAGACATTGGTAATGCACAATGAGCGCACGGGCGGAACTCACGCAGGTATTTCATTCAGGTTGAAATTAATTATTGTCCCTGCTTATTAAAGGTCTGCTACGGCCACATCAACCAGAGTTTTGATTGCTGTCGGGATCTAAAGAGAATTTCATCAAATATGACAAAAAATACCTTGAAATTAATTGCATTCCCTTTCTTTCAGTCTTATTTAGGGGTTATAGTCAGGGGATTAAACCTAGTGACCTTAGAGAAAAGTGTGGAAACATCTGGTGACAAGTAGAGGAGGTGAAGATGATATGGTCAAAATGCAACCGTCGAATGGATTGCAAGGTAGGACAACGCGACTCAGGTGTCAAGAAACAGGTGTGTGAGCAAGATAAAAACTGATTGTTTTATTGGGTGCATGTCGATGATAAGAGAAACAGAACTGGCCTGGCCTTATATTACGCTATACGTTACTATTGTGGACATGCAGGCGATGGAGCTCTGTCTGGAGAGGAGCGATAGGAGGGGGGTAATGCTTTCGCAACATTATGTTAGTATCACTAATATTTAGTATGTATGTTCTTGGAAGCTAAGGTAGAAGTGGACCATTTTATGTTGCGGCTGTTACCCCTAGGCGGTTGCATCAATATATCCTTTCCTTACTTATAACATATCATCCGTCCAAAAAGACGAACCGTGACCACATCCTACATCCGTTATGATACGCAAAACACCATGAGGTTTATTAGACTCGCTAGGCTTTCATGCACAATGGATTGAGCTTTTATAAGCCACTGTGATACCTAACATTATTAATGCCTTTGGGATCTTGGATTTATTCATAAATTCAAAGTTGAGGTTATTATCACGCAGCCAAGCTTGGGTGGATAAAAGATAAATAAACAGTGGCACAATACTACTTTAGAAAAGCAGCCATCATGCTCATCATAAGGTTGCCCAGGACAGACTGGGCGAGGCTGTAATATTGTTTTATTATAATATTGGTCTGCACCCTCTGTCAGGCAAGGAGGAGTCGTGACCCGTGCTCATATAGACTGCTCCTCCTTTACACCCACATGCAGGGGAGGAAGAGAAAAGGGAAGGAACTGTTTACATTCACCGATTGAGAGAAATAATTATATGGAAAGTACTGAGGATGTACTTTATGCCAACAAGTATTAAAGTCATATTTACAAAGCCGTTTAGAGACATCGAAACACAGTCAAAATGCAGTTTGTTGCAATGCTCTTTATCCTGAAAACACACAATTTAACATGCACATATATCTTATATGGCTGCTGAACAGACCTCTTATTATTTATCTATTGGAGGTAAAGTGTACCAAAACATGCAGTTGTGATCAAAGAATTTGGCTGGTTCGCTGAGACCCCTAGGTTGTTAATGAAATAATCTATGTGAAGATATAAATAATCCATGTTTGTTGTTCCACTCACCCTGTCATTCGAAAATACATGAAATTGGCCGGGTGGGGAGCCATTGACTTCCATTATATTCAAAATAAGGGTTGAGCAGCCTCCATATCTGTATTCTTGCTTTGTCCGACGTTAAGGAGGTACAAACTGCCCTAGTGAGGTGGTTTTCTGCCAAAGTTCCCACAAATGAAAAAATACACAAGTCTTGGTTCTGCAAGGGCCTACTTACTGACTTAGTGACTTAGGTTAGTAGACGCTTTGAGCAAAGATGGTGACTCAGAATTGAATGAAGTAGGAGGATGTGTTTTTTACTGATTGGAATGCAATCAAGCTTTCACCTCATTTAGTGCTCCGTTCTCAGTTGTATGAATGAATGTAGAACGAGACTGTAACTTTTAAATTTCAGTCCACTGCAACCAGTGCTTCTAAGCAATAATAAATCCATAATTCAATCCAATATTCACCACCATGCTCAGGCTAACCCAACATTTAACATTCAATAATTCTGGTAGTGCATTGGCATGTTAACACAGACTTGTGTATCTTTTTCTAACTAACTAACCATTGCAGTTTGTATTCACAGTTTTGTGACGGACTAAACTTTTGTTTGGAATGGGATGTATGTCAATGGCTCGCCCACTGTCCAATTTTCGTAATGAGCAAACACCACAAAGAGGGGATGAGTTGAACATAAGTGATGGCTGATTTATATCTCGCGTAGACAATGTCAATAACCAACCTGGGGTCATAGCAAACCAGCAAAACAGCTTCATCAACACACACTGGTAGCCCTTAATCACATTCACCGTTTGAATGGGCTTCACAGGCCCAATTATATGGCACCCCCTAACCCTAAGCCCATGAGGGCAAGGGAAAACTCCTCTCAATATCAAAGAGCATTGAGAAGGAACACAGAGCAGAGTTCCCTCCTTTGAGGGATGGATAGGTGTGCAATGCTGGCCTAATGGGCAGACAATGACACACCATTCTACGGGTAGAATGGTATGTTGTTGTATTGCCTTTTGGATATGCCCGATTCTGATGATAGTATCTTGTTGTCATGCCTCTATCGCTCGTTCGTACACCTACAAGGTAAACTCAGACACACCCAGACAAACATAAATACAAACAATCATCCACAACCTCAAACAGTCACAATCCGCCCCCAAAACCACACACACTCACACAAACGCAGTCAGACAAAACAGAATCTCGCCTATGCATAAGAAACGAAGGCTCCTGCCAGTCTTCCTTGCCGTTTCATCGACTGTTCGTGGCTCTGTTTACTGCCGACTTCAAGCTGTTGCACCTCGCTGCAGTATAGCTGTGCCACGCTCCCCCGGAAAAAGTTGCACATCATCCCTGTGTATGCACTCACTTTAATGTGTGCTCCATGGATTCACCCTGACTCCTGCACACTTTTAAGAAGATACTTTTTTTTTTACCCTCACAGAGAAGGAGCTTGACTCTCTTTTTTTCGAATTATCGGTAGCCTATCGGTGACCTTGTTAAGTAAAATAAACGCAACCGTAAATAACCATTGCTGAAAATACATGAGTCATGTTTATTATGTTTATCGCCAGGACATTCCCCTTATATGCAAGTGCAGCCACTGTGAGGAAAACTATTTCAAGATGTTTACGGGCGTAAAAAAAGTATCAAAACATTGTGAAAAAATAAAAATAAAAAGCCTGATGCATTTGAATACATAAAACTTTCCAGATCCACAGGGGATGCAGGAAGCCATCAAATATTTATGTTGTCCCTAATTGCACGCATTAATTACAGCATATATGCCTGTGGAGAAGTCTTTTAAACGAATTGAATTAAATAGCAAGATATATATGCTGGGACCGCCTCTGGAGGCAGAGCAGAATAAATACAGATTGAGTGTCTATTAGGCAGATAGCGATGACCTCATGAAAGGAGATGCCTGGGAGGGCGCTGAGTCGAAGCAAAACAACCATCGTCCAAGACGCAGAGCGGAGAATCTCCCGGCGCATACTGAGACGCTCAGCTTTTTTTCCAAGCTGCTCTTCTCTCCCATGCGCACACGCACGCACCCGCCTGTGCACGCGCACAGAGGCACGCACACGCATCCGTGGACACGCAAAACACATGCACATCTGTTCACACACAGATGCACACACACATGTACGTATGTATGTTGGTGTGTGTGAGTGTGTATGTACACACACACACACACACACACACACACACACACACACACACACACACACACACACACACACACACACACACACACACACACACACATACATGCAGGGGGGGAGAATGGGAGCCTTGTCCTGGGCTTGTAGAGGGGGCTACTGCACATGATTAAAGCCATTGGCGGTGGACTTCCCTCTTTGAACCTCTCAATCCTCTCTGCAGGAATCAGAATCAAACAACAAGACCTCTATCGTTGTCTGTCCCCATACCTCGATGTCACCCAGGGAGAGAGAGAGAGAGCGAGAGAGAGAGAGAGAGAGAGAGAGAGAGAGAGAGAGAGAGAGAGAGAGAGAGAGAGAGAGAGAGAGAGAGACAGCCAGCCAGACAATGCCTCTCTGTCCTCTCTCTGTCGCTCTCTTTCTCTCTATATATATACATCGGCAATAACCAAAAATATAAAAACCAAGACAAACAACACCTGTTGGCAGGAATACCTGAATGGGGGAATCTAGCAGGCATTGTTGGTTCTTTGTAGCGACCCAAGTGGCCCCTGGACCCATGTGGCCCCTGGTCAGCACAGACAACAGCGGCCCTCATTCGCCACTTTGAAGCTGTTTACAGACACAGGGAACCACAGAATAAAACGACTTTATCCAGGCACACACAAATAAGATATAAAGCTACGTCTGGATTGATTCATTAGATGGAAGAATTATTTCTGTCATTGAATGATTCATTACTTAGTCTTCAATGGCATAAATAACGGCAAGAGAGAGTGTGCAAGAGGCCAAGACAAACAGAAGTATTGTTTGATTATTATGTCACGATCAGAAAAGAGCAAAACTATGCAATGAGATCTGGCTATACTACTGGCTAAACATAAGAAAAAACAATGGATCCATTATAAAAAGCATATGAACAATCTTCTCTTGATCGACTCATCAAACACTAACATGATTGCATTATGGATTTCAAACTGCTTGCTCAAAACATATTGATATTTAGGTTAAATATGGCTTCAAGATCAATCTCTGTGTCTATCTCTCCTCTATCTATCTGTCTATCGGTCTGCCTACCTTGCCTGCCCGTCTGTCTGCTTTCCTTGTATTTGTCTTTCTACCTATCTATCCATCTGCCCTGTCTGTATGTCTTTCTACCTGTCTATCTATCTGCCCTGTCTGTATCTCTTTCTACCTGTCTATCTATCTGCCCCAGTCTATCTTTCTGCCTATCTTTTTGCCTGTCTGTCTATCCATCAGCCCTGTCTCTATGTCCATCTGTCTGTATATCCATCTGCCTATTTGTCTTTGTCTCCCTTCTCTATGTCTTTGTGCCTGTCTGTCTGACAATCCACCTGTCTACATATCAGCCCCTTCTCTATGTCCTTCTGCCTGTCTGTCCACCTGTCTATCTATCAGCCCCTTCTCTGTGCCTGTCTGTCTGTCCACCTGACTGTCTATCAGCCCCTTCTGTCTTTGTGCCTGTCTGTCTATCTGCCTGCCTGCCTGTCTATCCACCTGTCTACCTATCAACACTTTCTCTATGTCTTTGTGCCTGTCTGTCTATCTGCCTGTCTATCCACCTGTCTACCTATCAACACTTTCTCTGTCTTTGTGCCTGTCTGTCTATCTGCCTGTCTATCCACCTGTCTACCTATCAGCCCCTTCTCTATGTCTTTGTGCCTGTCTGTCTATCTGCCTGTCTATCCACCTGTCTACCTATCAGCCCCTTCTCTATGTCTTTGTGCCTGTCTGCCTGCCTGCCTGCCTGTCTATCCACCTGTCTACCTATCCGCCCCTTCTCTATGTCTTTGTGCCTGTCTGTCTATCTGCCTGTCTATCCGTCCATCCTGCATGTGAGGATATTTCCTCCTAACCGGCAGAGGCCAGGCGGTGTGTCCGCGGGCCGAGTCGCCCCCCCCCCCCCCCCCCCCCCCCACTGTGATTTAATGGAAATGTCAAGAGCAGCGTTGGCTGGGAGTGGGGTCTGAGCGCCCGCCATGCGCCCGCCGTCCCCCCGCTCCTCCGAGGAATAAGACAGAGACACTGGTTGTCATTCCTGTCCAGCCGTCCGCCAAAGCTGGCTTTATTAGCATGGAAATGACGCTGTAAAACTTTAATGGGGTTATGGGTGTTTAACTGCATATTAATTGGCATGTGATCAATACAAGTGTTCATCTGGTTTGAGGTCATATTTCGGCTAGACCTGAATTACGCGAACTGTCGACCAATCAAAAGAAAAAGAGGGAGGAGAAGGGGGAGACGGGGGTTAAATGTTACTTTTACCGTAAAGCCTTCGTTGCAAATGAGACAGGGAGGAAGAAAGGGCGGAAGAAAGCATGGCAGAGGATGACGATGATTATGATGTATGAACATTTTGAAGGAAATAGAAAGAAAAAACAAGAAGATTTTTTCCATGTGCTTTTAATGAATAGCTATGACATTCTTTTTAATAATAATGTAATACCTATTCTCAATTTTCGATTACTTCATATCTCACATAAGATCTGTGTCATTGGTCACTTACAAAACCAGTTAGCCAATAAGCAACATATGCTTTAAAATAGACTTGATAGGATTTTCGACTTTTTTCCCACATATCCTATTCCTATATCAACAACGTCACACTTGTAAACCCCTTAATACTGTTGGGTGAATATGCTTTCATTCATATTAAGACAAAAACACATAAACCTACCACAAATGATACACTTTCAAAGAACGTATGGCACCTCAATGCTCTGATAACCTTCAGTAGGGTGCGGCAGCTCTTTTCATGCTGTCTTCATGAGTTGGCATTAAACCAAAATTAAAGTGCTCGTTCAAAACGACCCGTCACGACATTTGTTTGCCATGCGGCTTGGCACCCTGTAGGTGCGCGTGTGACATCAATGACTCCTCACTCCTGGATCAGTGTGAACGCGCCAACAGCAACGCTCCGCGTGCAAAAGTCTCCCAATGTTACATCAAGACCGGTCATCCATTAAGGAGTTTTCCTTTGCATTTACGCACGCTTCTTCGGATTTACAGACGCAAGGTAAGGTTTGTTCTAAAGCGCTCGGTGATTTTGGTGTTGTTCTAGTGCCTTGCGTATCCGTTGACTAAAAAAAAACCTGACATAAAACAAATTCCATTTATTTGCACAAGTGCTATTTAAAAATTTAACAATATTGTATCCCACTCGTTGTAGGAAAAAATAAAAACGAAAATCTATTATGCTTGTTTGTTCTGCAAGGATGCACGGCTATAGCTTTACAGATTATTTCCCGCGTACAATCCTCTTCACTATTCTAAATCTGCCTTTCCCATTGTTAACGTGCGTATAATAAACAACGGGACATAGCAATAAATAGTGGTCAAATTGACAAGCCACAGACAACAGGGTTAATTGTTAGGCTCTAGGACCCCGCGGATGGGTAGTGTGTAAATGGGCATAGTGTTAAAGGAAGATCGCTTATCTCTCCTCTCCCTTACACAACTCAAATGGGGGTTGAAACACAGGTACGCCTAGCGCAAACCATCCCGTGTTTTTTTTAGTGCAGCAGCAACAACAACAGCAGCTCAACCTGCCTGGGATACCTGTTTCCTAAAGTGCATCCATCAATGTTGATTGACTTTCACGTATTCTGAGTGCATGGACTCTTGAAGGCGACTTAAAGTATCTTCCTCGGCATTCCGACGTGCTCCTCAGCCGCAGCAGCGATCTGTGGGTGAGAGAAACCCGCGCATTGGACATCAGAGGCTTGTCGGTGCGGCGCTCGCGAAGGAAAATAAAAGATTCGCGCCCAAACGAGTTGTAAGTAGTGCGATAGAGTCGGACGAATGAGCAAACGTTACTTTAAAGTTGAATTGTTTGAAGTTTAGACAGGGTTTAGTTTTGGAATATTTTAAATGAAACACTGAGTATAATCTTTGCATTATGCGGAAGAAGCATGTGGCAGGTCGGGACTGTTCTATAAACTTGTTGCACGGCTTCGGTGTTGCCCGAGCCTATTTAAAGTGTAAGTATTCTCGTTTTCCTTTTAAATAATGTAGCTTACCTGTGTTAATTTTGTTTAGGACACAGCGGTTAACTAACGTAAGCATAGCAGGTGGTTCAATGCGCTTTACATTCAGTGTAGCCTATCTTGTTAGGATTGGTGCATCGGCTGTTGAACACTATAGCTGCAATACAGGAGATATAGGTTCTGTCTGAAATACTTTCGACGTGCTGTCTTGGAGCGTATAGCCATCATTTGTTATTCAGAGCTGTTCATCTTGATCGTTTAATATTTAATCTAGGTCTATTTTGAAAGTTCTTTGAACCCTTTACTTCCCCCCGCCCCCCCCCCCATATAAATCCATTGTAAGTAGACCATAATGAGCAGGTTATGCAGTGATTCGGACCTGTTGCGCAGCAGGTCAATAAAGTCAAGGTGTGCCTCGCCTCTGCGCAAAATATGACGCATAAATAATATATTAAGTTACTAATTGTAGATCAGAAACCTTTTTTCTCAATTATTCTATGTGAGTCACGCTGAACTCGAGATCCAAAATAGCTAGTCAAGTTTCACAGCTTTTTCACAGTACTGTACAATTCCACACCTCAGATAGTTAGCGACATGTCTACTGCATCTTTACATTTTTCCCTCATCCGAAATATATGTTTTCAATTATTCATGGGAGCAGCTATGTAACATTGGATGGGGGACCTTGCCCCTTCGACAGCTTTATCCCGGGAAGGGGATTTCTCCCCCAGAGCAGATACAACCAGGCTTTGTGCTAGTAAGTCGGATAATGGGATTCTCATAGCCCTCTGACTGCCCTGGGTTCGGGGTTCAGCTCCCGGACATTAATTGCATGGATTCCTTTTTCCCACACTGTGTCCGGCGCAGTAGTGCTCACGGAGAGTACTATACCTACAAGACCCTATTGAGGGCACTTAAAGGTTACCACCCCTCGCTCTCACTCTCACTCTCTCTCTCTCTCTCTCTCTCTCTCTCTCTCTCTCTCTCTCTCTCTCTCTCTCTCTCTCTCTCTCTCTCTCTCTTTCTCTTTTTCTGTCTGTCTCTAGATAAAGATATATATATATATATATATATATATATATATATATATATATATATATATATATATATATATATAGATGCATAGAGAGAGAGAAAGAGCGAAACAATGAAAGAGAGTCAGAAAGAGAGAGAGAGAGAGAGAGAGAGAGAGAGAGAGAGAGAGAGAGAGAGAGAGAGAGAGAGAGAGAGAGAGAGAGAGAGAGAGAGAGAGAGAGAGAGAGAGAGAGAGAGAGAGAGATATGCTCAGTGGAGAAGAGAAATAAAGAGTGACGAACAAAGGTATGGAAAGAAAAAGACCAGAGAGAGAAAAAAAGGAGCAAAAGCCCCTGGCTGTCAGACATACAGTCACACAAACAAACAGACAGAGAGCCAGGCCGGGCGTGTCTTGGCCTGCCAATGTTGCCCACTGTGGCTCACATGAAATGGGTGTTTTTTGGCCAGGAGAGGGGGGCTTGTTGTTGCGGTCCTCCATGAGGCTCAGGGCCGCTCCTATTGGAAATGGATCATGAGCTATTGGCAGCGAAGTTAGCCCGATCAATAAACACAGGGAGACGCGAGAGCGGAGCGATAGGGCGCACAGTGTCCTGAGCTGGCGCTCGAAAACAAACAAACCGCCGAGAAAAACCTTTGCGTTTAAACATTCAACCCCACAACACTGACACAGCTGTTCCCCGTACCCCGCCCCTCTCCCAGTACCGGTTTATCAATAAGCTGTGTTATATTTAGGGAGTATACTGCTCCTCCACCTGCTAAAATAATAATCTATTTTAAGAGGAGTTAAAACAGCATATCCAGGCTCGTGTGCAGGATTGTGGATTTCAGCACCTGGACAGCTCCGTGCTCAGGACTGGCTGCCCAGTCCAATAAAGGAGCTATTAGGTGCAACCACAGCCATAGTCTCTCGCTACCTCACTCACTCTCCCTCACTCGGAGAGAAGGAACGGGGACAGAGGAGAGGAAGGATCCGACAACAGTTTAGCCCGATTACAAGACATGAATTGATGCCTTGAGTTGAATATTTCCCTGTTAGCTTTTAAACGTGTGTTTGTGTGTGTGTGTGTTGTGTGTGCATGTCCGTACATTTGAGTGAAAGACTGTGTTGCTGAGCGTATTGGCTGCTTGCTGACTTTGAAAACACACTGGCGTGCTTGAGAAGCCCAGGGGTTGCAATGGAAGCGGACACAAGGGGCTGTTTCACAGGCTTCAAAAACAAGCAGCAAGGAGGGGGGAGAGAGGGAGAGAGAGAGAGAGAAGGAGAAATCGACACAGAGAAACAGCCAGAGAGAGAGAGAGAGAGAGAGAGAGAGAGAGAGAGAGAGAGAGAGAAAGAGAGAGAGAGAGAGAGACATCAAGAGGAAGAATCAAGAGAGAGGGAATTGATAAAGAAGGGGGAGGAAGGAGGAAAAGGGTGGAGATACTTCTTCCTCTCTTTCTCTCTTCCTCTCTTCCTTTCTCTTTCTTTGACTTTGCTCCTTTAGTAGGTCGGCCTACGAGGTTTGGTGGGAACCGTCTTAATGCGGAAGGCTTGGGGTGTTGACTCTGACCCCAAGCGTATAGCCCCCCCACCGGCCCTCCTCAAACCGTCTCGGAGGGCGTGGGGTGGAAGGTACGCCACACGCTACAAGCAGCATTAAAGCCCAGCCGAGTATTAGTATTTCATTAGAAATCATCCTTTAATGCTTTGACAAACCAAATCCATCGCAATATACACCCCTCTTTATGAAACCAGGGCAAGATAGGCATCGTTCTGAGGAGGCAGACATTTTTCGAGGGGCTGATATCTCTTTGAGACGAAAGGAAAATAAATAATAAACCGTCACGGTGAATGGATTAGCTCTTCGGAAGGCTGACAAATGTGTCTGAAAACATTCATTTATATGCAGAAATATTGTCTAGGTGGCATAACAGCGCTTAGGATCCTGTTGCTTCCCTCTCCTATTTTCTCTTTCCCTGCGTCTTGGCTCTGCTCTCTGTGTGAGCCCTAGCCTCCGCATTCCTCTGATGTTGAGCACATCTGTCCGAGGCTGTTCACACAGACATTCACGCGCCTCTCTTTTATCCACACAGCGTTAGCTCCACACCATGCAGCCTTACCGCAGGTGAGAAGAGACACCAGATCCCTGTGTTTAAAGTCCATCCGCTTATCATTCTTATTAGTATTGAATGTCTCTCTATGAAGGCGAAATGAGATGGTGGAGCCCATACCGGCTTCCTCCAGTCTTCTTATCTGGCTGCCTTTGTAATGAAAATCATCCAGTGTTATGACAGCGCAATCATAATGTCTGTGTGTGTGTGTGATATGTGTCTGTGTGTGTGTGTGTGTGTGTGTGTGTGTGTGTGTGTGTGTGTGTGTGTGTGTGTGTGTTTGTATGTGTATGTGTGTGTGTGTGTGTGTGTGTGTGTGTGTGTGTGTGTGTGTGTGTGTGTGTGTGTGTGTGAGAGACGTGTTTCTCTTGACATAATGGAAAACGTGTGTGCTTGTGTGACCTCATATGCATATCTTTGCATCTGTGTGCGTGATCGTGTGTGAGTGTGTGCGTGAGTGTGCGCTTCGTGTACACGCACACAAAACCCAGGTGGGCGTTGCCATGGGTTTTTTAGGTTGCCATGGCACCGCCCAGTAAGCTACGCCCGGAGACTGACATGTGTTTAACAACTACACTCGATTCTCGCACGGCGATAGGAATTGCTTATTCATCAATCATCATCGTCCCGCCCCTGCTATCAACGGCCCGTAATTCACATCTGCTTAAGTGTCTCGTTGATTGACTCCATAACATTTACAGAGTCAAATTATTTTACTCGAACATGTATACTCCCTCTCCTCCTCTACACTTAAGGAGAGGAAGAGAGGCAGTCTCCCATCTCTGCCCTCCAGAGATGTGTCAAATCAGATCTGCCATCCTCGTCTCCCAGAACGGCCTCGTTCTGAAGGGTCTGGCTGCCGAGAATTGCGTTGCAGATCATTTCTCGTGGCATAAGTGAACATCCTCTTTCATTACAGTTGGCATGTTTGAGCCCCCTCACCTCTGGCTGTTCTGAACAAATGGCCTCTATATACGTTTAAGGAAGGGAACGGAGGGAAGAGTGTTCTTTACACAAGATTATATATATCGTTTCATACCTGACATCTTGGGCCCCATTCCCAGTGATTAACTTGTCATTAAGATTTCACAAGTCTTAATGTCGAGGTTTGCAGAGTCAAAATATAAAGAAGAACGCACAAAGCATGCTCTGACACACGTCATCTTGCTTCCCCTCATTTATTTGACTGTGCGTGTAATTACATGTTCATTAACATTTGACTTGGTGTAGCATAATATTTAATATATGTCAGTTTGACGTGCAGCCCAAAATTGACTTGAGGCTTCTTTTCTTTTTAAGAAAGAAGCCCCTAGTGATACAGTTTCAGTAGTCAGATTATATATTATTAGCCGGCTTCTTGTATTTGAATACAAAAAGGGATTTTCACTCTATGCCAGAGGACTTCTGGCCAAGAGTGGGAAAAAAAAATCCTTTAATATCCATGTTGCTCTTGGGGTTGTCTGCTCTTTTAGTACTAGGACGCGAACACTAATAAAAAAATAGACACACTCTGCCAATGATATCAGCAGTGTGACACTGACACTGATGTGTCGCAGGGATTTGCTAAAATAGAGCGTGCCCTGTGCTTGCTTGGTGCCTTCCTTCTGCCAGATTACAAACGATTGAATTCCAAGCTGCATTGTGCTAAATCCTGCTGCACCGCGAGAGCGAATTGAGACATTATGCGTCTTCCGAATCGACTCAACTCTGTTACCCGCTGTAGCTCCCCAGTGTTCTCTCTCGCACGTCCACCGATGAGCTTGTCAGGGGAAGGCTCAAGCTGTTCAGCCAAGAAAGTCATTGACCAATCACAGCGAAGCGCTCAGAATAATGGGAGGAGGAGCCTACTGACAGCTTTCGTCGTTATTGTTTCGGAGAAGGGAATAGCAAACGTTTCTAAAACAGCAGGTTAAGCTACTTCAACAGAGACCAAATATCCACATTCTGAAGGCCAGCGACATAGAACATAATGGAGACAAGGCGACAGATGATAGTGTCATGGCTTTGTTTGAAGCAGCTGTGTCTATTAAGACCCACCTTCTCCAGCCCTGTTTCACCTGTTTCACCAACCCTTCACAATTTCATCCTAGGAGGACCCAGTTTCTTTTATTGTAAAAGAGGGTTCTCTGCCAAAACGTTGCCAGCCACTATTACCCGACAACAAGGGCCTTCTGACTGATGGCTTCTGATAGCTCTGTAAGCCCTTCAATCGCTCAACTAGACCATTTCTGTCTCTCAATTGTACTTGAATTTTTCCCTCCTCCGAACACTCTCCACGTCTCTCATCCTATTGGCCAGGAGACGAGATTCGGATCTTAGGAAACAAGTGACAGGAAAAGCTACACCTTGAAAGCAGTTGAGATGACAGGCTGGAATAGGCCTATCTGTATGAAAATCACATGGAGATTAGGCCTTGGAGAACGAGATTCCATTTGAATTGCATGCAGTGTATTTGGCAAGGTTGTTATTAGGTGGGTATATAACAACTCATGTGTATGTTGATGCGATGCATTTAGTGTGCATATTTGTGTGTAACCTCCTTAACCAGCATGCAGCCGTACAGTGTTTATGAAACGTTGATAGTTAACAAAAGTGACATTGTTTCCTTTAATCTTTGTGTGTAGTGGATATTTGTGTGCCTGTGTATTAAACCTGAGGTCAGATGAAATTACACACGACTATATTTACACCAGTGTTTGCCCCATCGGTTTATCTTCATCGCTCATCAATTTCCAGTTCTTGTCAACGCGCTTACACATCACCCTCATTATCCACGGTGTCTCCTATCTGATCTATGGTATTGAACCGACATTATATCTGCTTCCATAGGAGAACGGAGGAGAGACCCGCCCCTGACTTGAAGAAGATCAGAAGGCCCCGGAAACCCGATGAGCACCCCAGGCCCGAGGGGACCGTGGACGGGGAAGGACGTCTCAACCCACAATCACTCCTTTCCCTCTGCTACAGCACTAGCTTGACCGAAAGCTGACCCTCTTTTCACCCTCGTCAACACCCCACCAACCCCACCCCACCCCCTGCGGGAACTCACCGCTAGCAGCACGCCAGTCACACCTATCGCAACTGAAAGGGCAGTCCCGCGAGGCTAACATCACTAGCGAGCGGCGGGTAGCCCGAGGCTGTGACACGCATATGAAAAAACCTCTGAAACAAAAACACACATCAAAAAAAAAGGGAAAATGCCATTGAAGTTCTGGACCACGCAGCTGCGTTTTTCGAAACTGAGGTTACTCTAAAATAATAACTCACGCGTTTGCATCTGCAGTGATTATCCCCTTGTAAAAAACAAGGACACTAAAGAATTCAAACCAACCCCTAAAAAAGAAAACAAGTTCCGAAAACCTCGCCGAGGACGTTGAGGAGACGGCGTGGACAAACGTCGGAAAAAGAACGTGAGGGGAACAGAAAGAGACGCAGCCATGCTGTGGGCTGCGCTGCTCGCGTTGCAGGGCGTGTGTGTGGGCGCTGCACACGGCATGCAGCACTACCCGGCGGCGTGGGGCCACTACGACGTGTGCAAGTCCCAGATCTACACCGAGGAAGGCCTGGCCTGGGACTACATGGCCTGCCAGCCGGAGGCCGTCGACATGACAAAGTACCTGCGTGTGACCATCGACCCCCCCAACATCACGTGTGGCGACCCTCCGGAGACGTACTGCGCACTGGTGAGTCCTTCGCCACTGCACACCCCTCCCTTTCCCCACCTCGTCTCCCCATTTTCCCCCCCTCCCCTCCGGTGCCCTATGATGGAGACGGATGAGGCTGTAGGCAGGAATCACACCATACCACATACTGGGTCAACGATGGAGTGTCGTGTGTGTGTTTGTGTGTGTGTGTGTCTGTGTGTGGGAGTGTGTGTGCATTCAGTCTGTGTTTGTGTGTGTGTGTGTATGTGAGCAAAGCAATGGGCTCCCCGTTGCACAGATTAATGGACACATAAACGGAGTGTGGAAGGAAGTATTAGGATTACATGGGGCTCATGCTCAGTCATGTGCTACAGGAGCACACACACACACACACACACACACACACACACACACACACACACACACACCACACACACACACACACACACACACATACACACACACACACACACACACACACACACACACACACACACACACACACACACAAACACAGACCTAAAAAATAGCAAACTTGGATACATATTTAGACAATAAAAGGAATAAACGTTAAACCACCATCAGTAATTTCACACATGAACCCAAACACACACATACAGACACACATTTTCACATAAAGACACACGCACGCACACACACATATTCTCACACAAAGACACAGAAGCAAACAGACAACACAGCTTGGAGACATATTTAAACAAACAGGCTCTGATACAATCAGAGAATCAAATATTCAATGGCATAATAACGCTCACACAAACGCACACACATGCGCTTATTGGATCACAGCCTCAGGGCACAATTACAAGAAACACTCATGGAGAGAGACATACGTAGCCATCAACACATTCACATACATATTTGTACACAAATATTCAAAATGCACACAGTCTATCTGTTATCTATTTTAAACGTCTGCCGACACGCTCAAGTGTACATACCAACACACACACATTTGCTCAGCCACTCACACAGACACACACAGACACACAAACACCCCCTCACACACTAACACATACCCATACTCAATCATGCACGCACAGATACACACTCACACACACACTACCCCATGCAGGCACACAAATGTGTCTCTCCCAGAACAATACACATTTTCTCAGTGACACA
Source organism: Gadus morhua (assembly GCF_902167405.1). Classification (NCBI taxonomy): domain Eukaryota; kingdom Metazoa; phylum Chordata; class Actinopteri; order Gadiformes; family Gadidae; genus Gadus; species Gadus morhua. The sequence continues at coordinate 10,556,108 of NC_044055.1, read as the reverse complement.
TACATCTTCGCTCACGCACAAACACAAAATCCCATAAAAGCCCACCAGAAAATAACAGAAGAAGGCTAATTATTCAGTGACACAATGGTTGATCCGGCAAAGTGACTTCTTGTCTCATGTACGCTGCAGTGTTTAGTGGTGCGCGCCGCTTATCAAACATTATCAACAATTCAGACCCCGGGTTGCATTTGTTTGAATCCGCCCCTCTCAGGAAGCCGGGGGAGGAGGGAACTCCAAAGGCCTCTGATACGCAGCTTCATTAGCAATTAGCTCGCCCTCACCCAGAGCCACCGCCGCATGTAAATATTTACCAATTAAAACGGGGGGTTATTCCGAAAGGCTGGGAGCTTGTAGTGCACGCTGTGCCTCGCCAGCAGATGACAGGGAGACGATAACAATACGCCAGCGCTTGGGTGGGTCGGTGGGTGTGCAGGGGGTCGGGGGGGGGGGGGGGGTGAGGGAGAGGAGGGATGTGGTTCAGGCCATGTCTATCAAATCTATGTATGAATGTGTTAAAGGCGCTAAACACGATGTGCGTTACAAGCACAGCAGAGGTGGATTACATACAGAATCGAGACAAACAGTAAGGAGTAGTGTGAGTCAGGAGGGGCTCTGTGGATTACAGATGTGCATGTTTGCAACAACGCCTGGTGGATTAAAACATGATTTAACAGAGGTGTACATTATTTGAATATATCTAAAGCACTCCACGTTATGTAGGATTTGCAGATTTTCCATCGACAGACTTTTGAGCCTATTGTATTCAAGTAATCATATCATATCGTATCCAGAGACTGTATTCATATTTTCCGTCAAAGGACAGAGAACCACTTTGCATTTACCTTCCATGCCAATTAGACAATTTCTATCCAAGCTGGCTCTCTGGGTTTGGAACGGATATAGCCAGCATATTTTGGGAGCCAGATTTGAACATAAGGAGGATGCTGCTACTGGCATACAGAGGGTTTGTTTGACTTATCTCCCTCAATATTGCTTAAAAAATAGATTTCAGGGGGAAAAGACCCGACAGGCACAGATTTGGACCAAAGCAGCAACATGGCTCTTCGAATTGTTCAGATGGCGTTCTAGAGATATGTCCACTTCGCTGAACACTTTACAGATTAGCAGATTTGCAACCCTAAATTGAAGAACTTGGGGTCTAGGCAACCGAGAAAACAAGAATTGTGCCAGCCTTATCAACAGTACTTGGTTGAGGTTGATTTATAAGGATAATATAGTGGTAAAGTCACTTGATATGATAGCAATATAGGAGGAGCCAATGAAATAATGATTGTCATACCAAGGAGCCTGGAGTCTTGAGTTCTCATATTCTTAGATTTAGACTACAGCGAATGCAATACGAGATCACCACTTTTTTGCTGCTGCATCAGACAGGTGCTTATCGACCATCGTTATCCCTTTGATGATCTGAAGAACATGCGCAGTGTTAAATAGAAGTACAGTTGTCTGCTTCCTGGCCTGCCGCTGTGCCGGCCAGACTGACACAGCTGACCTTATCCTCTGGTGCTGCTGCCGGAGAGGAGGCTGAAGGATGAGCATAGCATGCAAATGAGCTCTGGCAGCCAATCGCCTGCAGACGCCTGCCTGAGTCTTAATCAGGTTGGAAAGTCCTCCATGGCACACATGCCCAGACATCCCCCCACCATCCAAACTCGACTTCGCTTGTTCACCCCTACCCCCAACCTGCCCCTATTCCACTTCCCTTGCACCCCAACCCCCCATTCCAACGAATGCATTCCCAATGCACCAGCGGGCATAGCCTCCACCTTCTCTGTCTGCTCGCGCTTTTCAAAGCTGTGCAGGATTGTTAAAACACTCAGCCCAGCTTGGTGTTGACTTCCATGACGTCGGCTGTTGTTGAAAATAAATGGGGTGTAGGTCACAGAGAAGGGACACTGGGTGGATGGTATTATTTGTCGGAAGGTAAAAGTATTCAACGTCAGGATATTTAAAGCCCGGTCCAGGATGAATAGGAACACTTTTCCGTCCTTGCTTCTCGTGCCACTAGGCTCTCTGGTCTCCCAAAGTAGCCTTGTGTTCAAGACAGGTGTTTTATGCAACTGGGAGTTAGCCCTGTTTTTATTTTTAGCTACCGAGCTCGAGGGTTTCCTCGAAAGATGTCCTTTGTCTTTTTCTCCTGTGGTGTGCTACCACATCTGTCACTCACCACTGGCTTAAAGGTCTCGGTTGCGACACACCAGACGACTGGCAGGTTATGCAAACACGGCCTGGGCCTCGCTCTGGGATCGTACAGCTGGAACGTATCGCCGACACTGCCTTGTTGTCTACTTGCCATCGACGCGACAGCTGTTCTTCTTGGGCAAAATGCGTACTTTCATTCTCAGTACCTCTTTCAGTCATGATTTATACTTTGCTACTTTTCATATTTTACAGATTGATACAAATTATCTAATTAGGAGTTTGTGGAGAGGTAAAAGGCAACAGCAGCTATAGCAATGTTGCACCACATGGGTCTAATGGGCAATGACTGTAAAGAAGGATATTTGTTAAAAGATGAGAGCATTTAAATCCTGCCATAATCATTTTCAATTTAGTAAGGAGACATGCGTTCATAGTTTATAGAGCATTTATAATTACTCCCCCCCCTTACCCTTCCCCCTCTTTCTCTCTCATCCTCTCTCCACACTTTCTCGCTCTGTCTCTCTTTATACTCACTCTCTGTGTTGCTGTAGTGTCGATTGACTTAGTAGTGGCGGATTTAATGACAGTTCCCCCATAACCACGTGCCGTTTCTTTTGCTTTAATGAAGGAAAGTGGTTTCGCTTTCTTCAATTAGTTTCCTTTGAGAATTGAATCACCTTGTTTGCAGTTATAAAGTAAAGGGCACTAAGAAAATTAGTTAAAATAAACAAACAAAAACATCAAGCAATTGTCGGATTTTGAAGTCTTATGCCTAAAGTGATTTACAATTTAAAAATACATTTTGTCTGCTAACGTTTCACATTTCAGACATGCTATAGAGATCAAATAGTATTTAATTAAGTTGAGTATCATTTAAGGAGACCTCTGTAAGTCATTGCTACACACTAGACAGCAGCAGCAGACCCCCCCAACACGTGATGTTGGGGGGGTCGATGGTCACACGCAGCAGTTGCCATCTAATAGTTCCAATGAAAGGAGTTAATCACTTTAATGACATCCCAGACAGTGAGAGGCACAATGAGAAGTATGCATAGTGTATCAATATAAGATGTAAAAACAACCTCAACCACAACCCTATTGTGTTGCTCGAAGGAAGTGAACAAGTCAGAGTCTTGCTATCCAATCACTCATCAACCACAGCCGAGATGACCTTGAGCAAGGAACTTAGATTCAAAGTTAAGCGACAGGGGGTACGTTGGTGAAGGCCTAACATTTGCGAGTTATGAAGATCCATATCAGTTTGTCAAGCCTCGAAAAAAGGCAAAACGACCAAAGAAGATTTGTAAAAGTGACGAAGAACTCGGAATAACAACTCTGAACTTTGTAGTTTATTCCTATTTCTTCAGAACTGGGATGAAAGGAACATCAGCTGTTTGTTCCTCATGAAACCCCCCTTCCCAGCGGCGGGTTTGGATGGGAAGACGAGATGAGCGCTCCCACCACTAAGCTGCTCGGAGACCGCAATGCCATCGACAGTCATCGCAACGGGCTTATCTTAGTGGCCAATGGTGGCAGCCATTGTGTACGTAAAATCAGTGTTGCCAGAGTCCACAAAAGCTGTTCAAATCCTTCTTTATAAAGTCGTTATACACATTGCTTTGTATGCAGCCCAACACTACTAACCTTGACCGCTGTTCATGTGATATGAGGTCATTTTGGAGGGAAGTTGTGAAGTGGGCGTTATGCCATATTTATAGTTACCCTGGCTGCGGTGGCACTTGCTTGTGACCTACACTAAGAGGGAGATATTTATAATCAGCGTACTGCGTTATATTGAGGAGGAAGGGTGATAAACGTAAATAACATCACAAAAAAATGTTAACCAGGGAAAAATCACTGCGGTTGAAACCGTCTCACTGCCAGGCGGGTCCCAAAAATCCCAACTCCAGTGACACCTTTTTGAGTCATCGCCCACCACCGTCCGGCCCGTTTATCCTTGGGTGAGCTCCAGTCACCCGAACGTTTGTTTGAAGACAGGGAACAGTTGGAGCGTTTAGCCCGGGCCACCGTCCCCCCTCTGCCCTTGACTCCTCGCGGTGAACCTGCCCTGCCCGCCACATCATCCCCGCACTGCTGCACAGCGACACGGCGGGATGACACGCGACACGTCCCCACACTCCCTGAGATGAAGGGTGGGTGGTTAGAGGGGCGCCAGCGCGGGGAAGATTGGCGGTTGGCTCGTCATTTATCCTCTAGGAAGGTGCACCGCCCCCTTTTTTTTGTCTGGGTTCCTTTTTAATTTCCCTGCACCTTGTTTCCTGTCAGCCGATGATGCATAATACCAGGGCTTCGTTTAGAACAGGGTTTGGTACCCTGTGAGAGGCCTACGCCCCTGACAGATAAAGATATGCTGGCATTAACTTCAACTCCTCACCACTCCCCTCCTCGACATCTGTGACAGGTTAATTCTTCGAGTGTTGTAAATACAGAGATGGATGAATTATGCATGTGGGGACATAAAAGAACGAGCAATGTGTTTTGTGGTCACACTACACCAGTGTTTGCTCGCACAGCAGCTCTGTGGTTGAGTGCAGGTTTGTTGTCCATAACATTTCCATTCTGTCACACGCTTGACTGTGTCGTGCTGGGGATTTCTTTTTCATAGTACGCACAATGCTTGAAAAGTCGATTTGGTGTAATTTCCCAATTTGTCTAATGCATATCTTATTGCACTGAAAATAGTAGAGAAAATTATTGTAAAGTACTGACATTTTGACCCATATGGTCAGAACAAATAGCTTGAGGACACTACGAATAACAATTTTATATTTTATAAGTCACAGTGTAGCTAGGCCAGTTACATAATACAAGAAAGAAATACGATTTTCTAATTAAACTGTCAAAACTTTATCCATTTTGATATCAAAGCATGATACTCTAAAAGCAATTTATTTTCGCATTTTTCACCTCACATGAAGCTGTTAGTAAACTAAGTCTTAAACCAATTCACTTTTTTTGTTGAATGATGAATTAGACAATGTCGCTCGAACAAAGTATATACTGCTGGGAATTAAAACTATTGAGCAACTACAATATCCATTATCTCTGAGGAAAGAGTAGTCTCATTCATATTGTTTTTAAGCATTCCTTTATAAATGCCTTCTTTGCTTGATCCTGGTGTGGTGTTTAATGCAAGGGTTATTTAATTGCCCGAACTACATTAAAAGTGAATATGTTATTGTTCATAAGCTTCCGAGGGGAGGTGTCAAGCCTTAAACTCTGTAAAGCAAAAGTGATAACGTTGCATTTCAATGGTATTCACAATGACAAGTGACAAAGACATTCTGCAACGGCCCAACCCAGACTGAGGCAGATTGAACCCTATTAATTGTATAATGCAGCCACATCACGCCGGTCTTTGGTGAAGCCGTGCAACGATGAGACGTATCTGCTTCTTTGTCTTCAAGGGCCCAATAAAATGCATGAATCTTTTATGGGCCACTCTCACTGTTTTGTTTCGCACCTCCAGCACACCCGGAACAATTTGTTATGTCACACCGGCCTGTGTGGCTTCCAGGCCCCAATGAGATGACTGCGTTCAGAGAGCTGCGGTAATTCAGAGCTTCGTTGAAGCTGACACAGATGACGCGGCACTTCAGCGATAGTCTAATGATTCCATTTACCAAAACGTCTGCGCAGGGCTTTTTGCTTTTTTGCTCGTGCAGAGGCTTTAGCCTATGTATTTGCGCCCTGTGCCCTTCTGTCTTGAATCGATGTGGTGCTTTCCTCTCGAATGATACGAAATGGAAGTAGTAGATTGCTCTGTAATAATGATAAAAAAAATATATATAGTGATTTATTTCATCTTTGTGTGTTTCAAACATGCAATCCTCAGAAATATAGGGGCTGCATCATTCATATTTCACAAACTAGACAGGATTATTCATAAAAGAAATATTATTTGAATTTCTCAACTGTTTTGGCTTGTTTACTCAGTGCTACAGCCAACATCTCGACTTGGCTAGCAAAACTGCCAACAGTGGAAATGCAACTTGTGTTTCCATTATTTATTATTAAACACCAGAGAGTCTTTTCATGTATCATCATGTCAAATTGCCCATAATGATGTTTAGTTGCGTATCACAGAAAACAAATTAATTAAAACAGATGCAACAACACATGCATTTTCTTGCTGGTTCAAGGTTAAGGTGTTTTTTATCAATGTGGTATAAAAGCTTTGAACACAAAAAGTTAATTAAACCTGTGTAACATACAAATATATACTACTTCATTTCTACCCCCAATAATGGTCATTATTGGGGGTCTGTTTCTCAGCTAGATCGCCGAATGTTTGGGGTCATTGCACTCAGGTAAAACAAAACAAAAAGCTGTTGCAACCCTTTAAAACACCCGAGTCAACTCCTCGCCAGATCGTCTCGAAAGGGCAGTAAGATTAAGAAAGTAAAAAGAGAAAGTGGAATAGCGGAAAAGAAGGGCACAGCACACGAAAGAAAGAGGGATGCCAAGTGACACAGTGAAAGGGAGGAGATAAAGACATGCCGTAAAAGAGTAGGAGAGAGAACGAAGGAGAAGTGTGGGTGGACGGAGAGAGAAGAATGTTGCCTTTCAAATGCTCCGGGAGTGATTTTTATCATACCCGGTGAAAGGGTGACATTTCAGCAATGCTTCATCCCAGACTTTGGCATTTCAAATTAATAAAAAGCCTCTAATAACGAGGCAGATTCAGGACATGTAGAGGATGAGCTGAAGCACTGTGAGCCACCAGACCGGGCTCCTCTTTTTAATTCTCTCCTTATTTTCGCTCTATAACCCCATCCAACCCCCCACCCATTCTTTGTGTCTTATTTTCTATCAAATTCTGAGCCGTGACCCCCCCTGAATTTGATTGGGAATGGCTGAACACTGAATCTCTGTCCTCCAATGTCTTGTGGTATAGAATGCACTCACACCCCCACCTCATTGGCAGGCCTTAACTTGTGTTAAAGCGGCTTATAAGCAGCAGGCGTCCAGTCAACATTGATTCTGCTTTTTTCCCCCACATCGCATTGACATTCAAATGACACCTTCAACATGTCCATACATTGAAACCACTAAGGAGAGACGTGACCTAGTAGCCTACTGTTAGTTTGCATTTTCTATATGTTATTAATCAATGCTTGTTCGCTGCTCTGAAAAGGTTGTTGCTCACTACCTGAAGCTGCCCATGTTGCAGAGCAGCAATTACGAATATCTACTCTACCGAAGACGTGTTCGGCTTCATCTTCACTTGTGTATCACCACATTTTGTATCACCTCACCTTTCAGAGTGACTATTCACAAATTCAAAATGTTGCCGCAGTATTTACTTTATTCGCCACTCTTTTTTTTGTGATTTAACAATGCCAGATTCGGCTCAAGATATATCACAAGCCAAATTGAGTGTCAATAGCAACATCCATTCACATTCATTCACACTCACACTGATTCAAAACCTTAACGAAAACATCTCTGCTGCTCTGATAGAGTTGTGCTCTGTGCTCTTGGGGGCACGGTTATAGTTCTGCATGCAACAAAATGAACCACTTGTTCTGTTTATACAGGAACGCAAGAGATGCCTTTTCCAATTCATTTGATGCCTTGGGTTCGTGTTTCTTAAACATTTCCCCGACTTCATTTTATATGAAGGAAGTGCTCCGCCAGAAGACATCTCAATTTCAATCTCAGGTGCAGACCCCCCTTCACCCAAGGGACGCGTGGAAATACCAAGCATACCAAAATGTGGGACTACCAATAAAGACACTCATGAACCAACCACTCATTATGGCGCCGTGTAAAGCTGTCACTTGAGGCTTCACAGCAAAAAGCTTCCCATCCATCAACCCTTCAACACACACATGCACGTGGGCGCATGCAAACACGCACATGCAGCACCAGCACTATCTGTGGAGGACTGCTCACGGGCAGGGGTACTGTGTTAAATTTTAGGCCCCGCGGGACTGCGCCGCATGGGACAGATAATGTGGCCAGGTGTTAATTAATGTGGCGTGCACTCTGGCTCATCTGCCAACGTCCCGTGAATCCAAATGGAGACTGCGAGTGGTAGACACGTGCGCTGTTGATTTGCAAACCCGACGGGACGCCACTTCAAAAGGGCCAGTTACGCAGCACCGTGGAAACTCAAAGGGACTGGCTTCGCAAGGGCTTTGCTCTGTAGGGCGGGGCTGGGTGGTGTTTGTTGGCTGAAAGGGGGGGGTGGGGGAGGAGGGGAGGGGTGGTGTGAACGCCAGGCCATGTTTTGTTTTCCCGTTGATCCGACGTCTAAGCCACTTAAAATTACTCTTCTAAATGACAAATTACACAGCACAGTGGCGCCCACAAATGTGCCACTTGCTTTCATCCCGGCTTCTGTTTTGATTTCTATCTAAACGTGTCGCGATGATGGTTTCTGACAACCCGACCGATAGCACATATAAAAAAATCAATGTTCTTCTTACGTTCCTATTGGTTTTTCCTCAAAACGTCCGACGTGCCGACTGCAGCCCTGCAGCATTCGTGTCCGAGGGGCTGCCAGTTTGTTGCCATGCACTGTCTCTGACTCCCAGAATGCTCAGAGACACTAATGTGATATGATGGAGCCGGCACTGGGCAAGGTGTGTCCTACCTCGCCGTCCTTCATTTCGCTAAAGGTCAACCGAATATAAACCCTGGCTCTTTGGTGAGACAGACGTTGGCCCTGACTGCCGGTCATTAAAGCCCTATTGAGTTTCTGCCAAACGTCTGACTCCCTCAATATCTCACCACCGCTCATCTCAGCTGTCTCTTCCATCAGGGCTTATTTCCAGCCCTGGGAGGGATCAGCACTCCTCTATCCACTGTACACTCAAGAGAGCACGAGAGAGCCTTCTTAAAATAAATAAATAAAATACAGCGGGGAATCTAGATCTGTATCTCTAGATCTCATTGACTGGGCTGTAGTTCAGCTGGTACATCAGCAGTAGAGGATTTTCTGTACAGTATTGGTGTCATGTTACTGTTCAAACCAATCTGTCAGACTAGCTGTCTATCTATACATCTGTCTATATATCTACCTATTTCTAGCTATATATTCCCATCAATCTAGCCATCTGTTTATATCTATCTATCTATCTATCTATCTATCTATCTATCTATCTATCTATCTATCTATCTATCTATCTATCTATCTATCTATCTATCTATTTAGCTATCTATGTATTTAACTATCTCTCCATCTTTCGATTTATTTATGAATCTAATTTTTTTTTCATCTTCCATCTATCTAATCATGCCCACCATTATCATCCTTATTATTATGATTTATGGTTTGTTCTGGTGAGCGGTCGCTCGTCCCAGTTTCTTTGTCCAATCCCCTGGTGCCAAGTGACATCACTGACTAGTCCACCATGTTCTTCCTGTGCATGAGGAGGTGTGACAAGAGCCGGGTGGGGGTCAGTCGAGGATTGGTGGGTGGCATGTATCAGGTTGCAAAGGTGTAAGGCTGAGCAGGCTGACTGGCTGATTAATCCAGCAACACCTCTGCTCCGACGGGAGTCACTGCTCCTGCTGCAAGGTGCCCAGGCCCACAGCCTACCTGAAGCTGAGGAACAGGATACTGGAAGCTCTGATAAAATCAAATATAATATATATTTCCCCAATAAACAGCAGCCAGTTACAACGCTCTTACGCTCTTCTGTGTTGGATTTTTTACTGTCTTTATGCATTGTTGTCTCTGTATGTTCCAAGTATGTCTATGCAGCAGTAGCCTGTCTCTAAACCAAATTTCTCCCAAGGGAGACGAATAAAGGAACTTCACTTGACTTGACTAGTATATGATAAAGTTGTGATTAAGTGAGCCGCCAAAATCCAGCAATAAAGAATAATAAGTGAACCACAACTTCTCATACACAACATACAAAGAACATCAAAAGAAAATGTATGTGTGAGAGAAAAAGAAAGAAATGATAAAACATGGTCATCAAATATTTATTAGTATTTTCTAGGGTAGCCCTTGAGACTAAAAAACGATTTTCCACGAAAGACCTGGCCAAGATGAGCATTTCAAGATACAAAAAAGAAGACACATATGTAAATATCAAATTAAATGAACAATAGTGAAAAATAATACTCAATGTATAAGTGAAAACAAATACATTTTCCAATAGTTTCTGCTGACTGAATATTGAAATAATCACATGCGCACTATTCAAAATAATCAATGGATGCAGAGGTGGTGAAACAAATGTGAGCTCTTTCAAATGTCTGGCCAGTTAGTAAATCGCCTCGCACATAGTATACGATTTAAGGAGTAAAGGCTAAAGTGGTAATAAAACAGTCTTGGCAAGTTCAATCTCTGACACTGAGTTTGGAGTCCAGAAATCTGTCAGCCAAACTGCTCGGTTGGATTGCTTTTGCCTATCCATCACTGCCGCCTGTCATTGGCCAGTGAATTTATCTCACTGGCCACACTCTGTGTCAGACGGCACATCATCTGGGGGCTACAGCTGTCAGTCTGGAAGCCCGTATGTTATCCTGTTTTAAAATATGTTTATTTCACATTCAGATGTGTGAGAGCCTGTGTCTTCCCTCATGCTTTGATGTACGAATGTACCGAATCTCCAATTACATTGTACCCAATTTATTTCATATAAAATGTACCAAAGGTACCAAAAGTACAATTACTCAATGAACTTTTTAGTAGAGATTTTTATGTGAAGCGGCATTCCAATGTTAGGCAGCTATCAACGATCTATCAAATCTTCATTCTCTTTTATTCTCTTGGTCCCAGCCATCTATCTGTGTGTTCCCTCAGTCCCTCCATCCATCTGTGTCTCTCAGTCCCTCTGTCTCTGTGTGTCTCCCTCCCAATCTCCCTGTGCTCTCCCTGTTCCCTGCCTTGTCCTCCCCCCTGCTTCGACACACTGGTATTGGATTGACCTCACTGGCCGTGGAGTGCAGGACATCATTAGTTGCAGCGTTCAGCCTCACCGTCTTTCCCTCGCCACTAAGCCACTGGCCCCCGGACGGAGCTCCGTTTGCATGGCTGGGAAAACAGCTGGGCTCAATTACAGGGCAGGCTCTGGTGCCGTGCCAATACAAGTGTCAGCAATAACAACATTAGGAGAGCGACAGTTCAGATCCTATCAACCCCCCTTTGGCCTGCGTTATGTTGCGTCGTGTCCAACATAATGACTCTCACGTGCCGTTGCCTGCCGCTGTGGAATTATTCAGTGAGGACCCTTTTGAAATCGCATACATTCAACAAGCAAGCGTGTTTAATCAATTTACTCACTGATACAAGCTTGATCATGCTCATGATAGGGGTGGATATAGCCCCAATTGAAATGCATTCAGAAGGATTTGCATACAGATTTGAATGCAAATTGTTAAGATGAATACATGTACTATTTATATTACTTACTATAATCATCCATCTAAGAGATTCGATTTGTATGCATACACAGCAAGGGTTTCTATCTTTGTTTATATATAATTATTTCCTGAGGTGCCAAGGGGCATGATTCATCCAAGCTCTGTACCTTGAATGACCAGCAAGGGGAATTGATCTTCATAAGGCACCGCTCCTGCCCTGCTGTTAAATAACCGTGCCGAAGATCCAATGGCAGGTCTTGACCTTTCAGCCCAGCCTCCATCTCTCCTGCGCTGACAGTGGCCAATAGAAAGGTGAAGCCCTACGGCGGGGCGAATCAATACAAATGCATGTGGTTTAATGTGCGAGTGGAAAATAGTGATTTCGCCTTATCGGGTATTATTGATGGTGATCTGAGGTGGGGGGGTGATTTTATGGGAGGTTTGCCCACAGCCGACGGCGATCCACAGAGAGATCTCTGGGGGGGTTTCCTATGAAAAAAGCTGGGATATCATGGCATGGCAGCTGGAGACTGCTTATGGATGGGATTCATTGATATGCTTTTTGACTAATGCGCACACCTGTTTTTCACACCGATTTTCTTCTCAGCCAGTATCGTGAGAAGTTTCTCTCTAAAAATCGACAGTTTTTGCTCGCAACCTTTTTAATTCCAACTAATCAAGAAAAAAAATCGAAAGAGTCTACCAAGAGAACTTGCCTGACGAGCGTATAGACACCTTTTATTTAATTTCTTGCCGGCTTCAGGCGTGATAGTTTTTTCCATTATTCACGGATACAGCAATCTCGAGTACTTTATATTATCTGCAAGAGGGCAGCCTCTTGATGTTTCTCTTTAACACAGAAAGCACTCCAGGTCTGCCTCTTAACTGCCACGTTGAATGAAACGAAGAAAGAATGCAAAACTTCATGCTCTCTAAGGGGGAGCACCTGGTCTCTCCTCTTTAATGTCTGCATCTCTCTCTCTCTCTCTCTCTCTCTCTCTCTCTCTCTCTCCCTCCTCCTCCCTCCCCCCCTCTCTCTCTCTCTCTCTCTCTCCCTCCTTACTTACCCTTGTCTATTTCCCCCTCACTTCCTCCCTTTGTAATGAGCACACATTGAGAGCCAGTCCAAGGTTGTTAAGGAACAAACAGGGAATATGATGACGCCCCACACAAACACAAGGGGGCTAAACGGTGGATGCTGCTGCAGTTTAGGCTCCCTGAGGCCTAGGGAACAGGAATCACAGTATCTGCCTTCTATTCTCTCTCTCTCTCTCTCTCTCTCTCTCTCTCTCTCTCTCTCTCTCTCTCTCTCTCTCTCTCTCTCTCTCTCTCTCTCTCTCTCTCTCTCTCTTTCCCTCTCTCTCTCTCTCTCTCTCTCTCTCTCTCTCTCTCTCTCTCTCTCTCTCTCTCTCTCTTCCGATCTCCATTGAAAATGTGTGTTGTTGAGAGGGTTGAACGTTTAGTGTTTTGTGAAAGAGTCTTTTAAGTGTTTGGTTTCATGCATTTTAATGTCCCATGAGAGGCAATCAACCAAACTCGCCTTCCCTGGTCTCTGTGTCTTCAGTTTTCTCTCCCCCTCTCCCCCCTTCTGTCTGTAACTCACTTTTTCAAGACCATCATTAGGACCCTATCACTTATTTAGCCCTCTAATTGGTTCACAAACAACGTTTTTTTTTTCATGCCAACCAGGCCCATTGATCCACAATCCTCAGTCGTGTGGTAGCGTGCCATCTTGTCATCTAGGAGAATGCTTGTGTATGCTGCACTGATAGTGTGCTATCACCGTTATACAGGAAAATAAAACGAATGCTGGTAGATGACTATCTTTAAATAGAGCCAAAGTGGCGTTTAGGCTTTAGCAAGAAATAGAGAAGGATTTGTACACAAGATAACCCACTGAATAGAAAACTAAAAGACAAAGAAATGCATTTTTCAAATATCGGCAAATCAAATCCCATTCATCGTTTTTTTTCCCCTTTTGCCGCGGAGGATAATTGTATTCAATCAACAGTATTTTCCATCCAGTGCCCTCTATATTACACAAGGTCTGGCTGCGATTCATGGCAGGCTGTGTGACAGATTACAAGGCCACAGTTGCGCCACAATACTGTTTTCACCTTTAGATAATGTTACGTTGCAGACTTTCAGATGATTGCTGATTATCGAGCTGCTTTACAGTTGATCTGAATCTCATCAGCACTTAGCCTCACTGTTCCCGGAGCAGAGGCGAGGTGAATGTCAATTGGATTTGGTCTTTTGCTTTCATTTTCTCCCTCTCTCTTTCTCTCTTAGCATAGCAAGCACTCAACACACACGCACTCACCCATGTGCACACACACGTACACAAATAAACACACACACACGCACACAGATGCTCAGACACACACAAATACAGACACACACTACTCTAGACACCTGGACTTAGACGATTGTCTGTCGATGGCACGGGGGCAGACGCAACCACATGAAAAATGCATGTTCCCTTTGCGTGATTCATAAGAAGCGCTCATCGAGATTCTTCCCGCATCTCGCTTGGCGCACCACACAGGAATATCAATTAAGCTGGCAATTTTGGTGGCAGCAGCGGCGGGGGAATATGGGATGCACAATGTCATGTTGATGATGAGGGGGAGCAGTGTTTTGTGCAGCTGTTAGGGGCTAAACAAGACCTGTGAAGATAGGCAAAATTAGAGTATGTGTGCAGGCCATGAAAATAATTTAAAACCTTCCTTGTGTTGAAACAGCCAATTTTCAAGAAAACAGGAGATTAAAATAAACTAAACTGACTCTCATTTGTTAAACACAGCTAGAAATTCGCCAATCAACACTCTATGGTCACGCATTTTCTGAATCTCTTACGAAGACATCTTCTGTTTTCTGTTTCCTGTTTCTGACTGGCCCTTTGTGCTGTCATCCCACAGGAGAATCCGTACATGTGCAACAACGAGTGTGACGCCTCCACGGAAGAGCTGGCCCACCCCCCGGAGCTGATGTTTGACTTTGAGGGCCGCAACCCCACCACCTTCTGGCAGTCCACCTCGTGGAAGAAGTACCCCAAGCCGCTGCAGGTCAACCTCACCCTGTCCTGGAACAAGACCATCGAGCTGACGGATGACATCATCCTCACGTTCGAGTCGGGCCGTCCGGAGCAGATGGTGCTGGAGAAGTCCCTGGACCAGGGCCGCACCTGGACGCCCTACCAGTTCTACGCCACCGACTGCCTGGACGCCTTCACGATGGAGCCTAAGACGGTGAACGAGCTAACGCAGCGCACCCTGCTGGACATCATCTGCACCGAGGACTACTCCCGCGGCTACGTGTGGAAGAACGACAAGACGGTGCGCTTCGAGATCAAGGACCGCTTTGCGCTGTTCGCAGGGCCCCGCCTCCACAACATGGCCTCTCTGTACGGACAGCTGGACACCACCAAGACCCTGAGGGACTTCTTCACCATCACGGACCTGAGGATTAGGCTGCTGAAGCCCGCTACCGGAGCTACCATGGTGGACGAGAACAACCTGTCAAGATACTTCTACGCAATCTCCGACATCAAGGTCCAGGGCAGGTAGGAATCCCCGGCCTGTTCTATATCTTGTGAAAGTGGAGAGGAAATGTTCTGAATTTAAGGTGAAAAGTTTTGATTTTTTTTATTTGGGAATTTGGCCTGGATTGGGTGTGTCAGTAGCATTCATTGATTTAGCTGGATAAGGTCCAAACCCGAAACAAAATAAAACTTTACCACTAACAATAATGTTTGCAAGTCAAGCGCAACAAGGAAGGCAGCATAATAATATCTTTCCAGTTCTGATCGGTAAAGACCTTTTAATGCATTTCTGTTTGTAGTGTTTGTCGTTGCAGATTCAACAAAGGCCTTTTCTGAGTGCAAAAGTCATTACTGTGGGATCAATATTCTTATTTTTTCATTTACATCAGGCCTACCATTTGGTGGTCTTGAAAAGCCATAATGAATACAGCACTTTACAATAATCCTGTTAAATATAACTCCTATTAGGTTTAGTAGATTTCCACCTCTTTAAAGAATAACTTTGACATCAATATTACAGCAAGCCTTTATTAGGCTAGAGTAGAACATTTGTATGAACAATCCAAGCTCCCATATTTACAATTATAAACATCTACACAAAATACGCAACACAGCCAACAAACACAGTGTTATCTAACGGAATTCATAAAAGGGTTGTTATTCATGCTTCACGTCAGCTATCATCGTTGTTGTGTTTATCTCTAGAAAGGCCTCTTTGTTTTCTTCTGGGAACTCTGTGGTTTCATGGCACATAGAACTGCGGTGATAAAAAAGAACCAGGCCTAAAGCCCTTTACGGCTGCTCTCCAAATGGGCCCTGTGTTGGTTGACGCGGTTGGTTTATGAGGATAACTTAGCTGGTAATGACCCATCAGATGGGTCCGTGGTGTATTGAAACAGCTAGTCCCTAATTGGAATTCAGGCCCACGTCAATGGTGGATTAGATCCATTAGCATGCCGGCTAATTGGTTGGAGACTAATCTTGTAATTAAGAGCGTTTGCCGCTGATTAAATGGTAACCATTGGGGACGTATCAGCAAACCGGAGGGAAGTTGGAAAGGTGCTAAACAGACAGGCTGTAGAATCCAAATTTAGCAATGTGTTGTTAGATTAAGCAAAGGGTTTCAGTCCTTGAATTGTTATGTTTACGGGGCATTTAAATGTTTTTGGTGTTTAAATAGCATGCATTCTTACGTAAGGATTTAATCAGCAAATTCAACTTTGGATTTTAAACAGATTTGCATTTTGCAGCCTTTTGATAATTGATCTAATGACACAGGCATTGAGCAAGCAAAACATGTTAAATAGTTCAGGAAATGTGATATTTCTTTTTTGTATTTCAAATTCACAAAACAAAACCTTGTAATAAACCTTTTACCCCCTTTTCTCCCCTCCCGCTGGCGGCCCCTGTCCCCCCTACCTCCCTTGACCTCAGTTTAGCCGTACACTAAAATGATAACAAAGTATGTCAATTCTACGTTTTAAGTAGGTCTGTTATTACACAGGCAGCCTCCCGGAAATGTGATATTTCTGACCGTTTTTCTTGAGCAATGTAGGTGCACTTCTCCCTTCTGTAATGTCAGTCAGGCATGCTTGTTTGTTTGTTTTAGGTTTTCAATCCAGACGCACGTTTCCAATATTTACACTGCTAACATAAATTGATGGGTTCTAAATTGCAAGCACTAGTAGCCAGGACAACAGACCATCTCCTGTAGATATCTTATTTCTCCATTCATTAGAACGAGTCGAAAAAAGTGGAATGGGAGGAAAATAAGCTATGTTGCCCAATTTTCCTTTGTGCCCTTGGGCGTTAAATTCAATTTTCCGCCAAAAGTTTCTAGTGTGAGAGAGAAAGAAAATAAACATACGATTTCGGTCCAGAGTCCAGAAGGTGGATCGGTAACTGGCTTGAAAGAGGGGTGAAAAAGGCCAGCGGCTAGTGAGTGATTAGAGTCTCAGCAGCCTCCTGGCTACAACCAAATGTGAAAGCCTTATCACAGAATGGCCATCCTATCCTGGAACTCCCCAGAATGCTCTGCCAACGCTGATAAACTTTCCGTGACACACAGACAGATTTTTTTGCTGCGTCAGGTAACCTGAGGGCTTGTGTTCAGTATTGTGAGGTAAGGAATGCAATCGTCAATGCCAATTAAGGGAATATGTAAATGTATTTGACCGGATAAAGTATTTTTAGCAGTTGCAATATGGGTTTTTAGATTGCGCTGAAAGAAATTGTCCCAGTTCTCTTTTGGGTCATTATTAATTGTTGGACTAAAGCAAAAAACTTGTTCTACATGTGAAACCATTATTCAGCCTCATATATATATATCAAGTGAATAAGTACAGCAGAAAAAAACACAACTACCTACAAACAAGGATTGAACGGTCCAGGAGACAGTGCTGTGGCATCCATACAGAAGATAAAAAAAAGCCCTTGCACAATAATTGTGTCCTATATAACAACATAAGTAAAGAAATTAAGGTCCTACAGAGACACACGAACACACACACACTCCCAGCCCGTACCTAAGTGCTAAGTCATCAGAGCATAAAACGGTATTCGCCGCGCTATCGATCGCTTACGGTATTCCACTCCCAGCAGCGGAGGTGGAGGACAGGGACGGAGAGAGGAGTCAGGCTTCGGGAACGCCATGCGGGCAAGCCGCTGCACCTCCACGCTTTCTCTCCACGCTCCTCGTCTATTGATCAGCTGTCTGCCTGTTGATTAAGACATGAGCTCCTGGGTTTCTGGCTGTGCGGTCGGAGCGCCACATGCGCAGGTTCCGTAGCAGGGCCTGGGAATGAAAGGCAGATAATCCATAAGTGCTAATGTAGCTGCTTGTGCTTCGCCCTGCTGTCTCCCTCACTCCCTGTTTTTCCTGACCTTTCGCCGTGCCCCCCCGGGATTCAACTTGAAGCGTATAAATGGAAGCTTAAAACAACATGCCACTGGAAACGTCCAGGGAGGAATGCAGTGGCTCAGTCCGCGGGGAGGCCGAAGAAGGCTTTTAGAAGATGATTGAGTATGACTGGTGCTCACCTGTGTCTGACGACAGACAACCTGCCATCTCAAGCCACCAAGAACACACGGGACGGTGTCCTACTTTGGAAATGCTTTTTTGAGTGCAACTTTGCAAAACAGTAGACCGCAACTCGAAAGAGTCAACTTTTTTATTCAAACTTTGCTGCGAGGAGTGTAACCGTTCAAGGGTTAATGCAGTATGAATATACAGTATATATATATCAAATATATATTTATATGAAGAGCGGGAATGTTTCACCCTCCCAGTGAGGTCATACAGGCACAGTGCCAAGTGCTTCACCATGTCTCTCTCACTTCAAAGGGCACTTTAAAGGATGGCTCATTCGAGGCGCTCCTTGGCTCATAGGCGTATCGAGCCTAGCATCCAGCTGAATCACAGCCATCCGCAACACCTTGTGGATATCTGTGCACACACATGCTTGTTTGCACATTTTTTACATTAAAATTATACTCGAAAAAATATCTGTTGATTTATAATGCACCTTTCATGGTTCGCAGACGATTTAAAAACACACACAAAAATAGCATTTGTAGGATGGCATTTTTGCGCTTCTACTGGGGATGCGCTTCTAGATGTCTAAGAAATTGCTCGTATGTGAGAGGGTAGGGACTATAGTCAGACTTGGAGGATACAAAGCGCCGACATGATGGGTTCTCACTGTTACTCGGATCCTTGGAGAACTGTTCCGTGTTGGATGATTCAGATTGTTGCAGCCAGGAGGTCTGGCTGCAATGTGTTGCAGTGGCATGGTGGTCAGAATACGATGCCGTTAAGAGAAACTAAAGAAGATCAGAGTGCAGTGGAACTCTGGAGGTGCTGTTTGGCTCATTGCAGTTGGCTCATTATTATGTCGTTCAGCTGTATTGAGGATAAGAACAGATTGAAGTCATGGCAAAAGGAAGTATTTCTTAAACATAAGGTTGACCAAACTGTGCAATGAGATAATTGTTAGTTTTGAATTAGTGCTGTAATGCTACTTTTTATTTGAAATAACTAGTGTTGTTGACTTTCAGGTAACCCGCTACAATCTCGACGCACAATACCATGGATGAATGTGTGCAAGCTCACATACACACACTCTCTATATTCTGTCCTTTCTCTCCATCACAATCTCTCTCCCACACACACACACACCCACACACACACCCACACCCACACACACACACACACACACAATCAACATCCACCCTGACGGTGGTCTGCTCCTCCGAGAGCCTCGCTGCCCTGTGAACCGTGACAGCTGTAGCGCGCTTGATTGACAGATGGAGAAAGTCAGGGTCAAGTGCAGGTTTAAAGCAAACCCCCCTGGCCTGATGCGCTGCTGGCTCTATCCAGGTCCTTCCATCCCCCCTGGCCTCTGCTCTCCATCCTATCGTGGACCTCATGTCTGTCACGCACCATACACTACTTCTGCCAATCATCCCCATCTCACGTCTCGGACGTTTAATTAACGCTGAATGTGAGCTCAGCTATTTCTTTGTAAATATTAAATGGCCGTGGGGAAGTAAAAAGTAAAAAACAGGGAAAAGAGAGTCACCATAAGCTGCCTCTGGAGGAAGGAGACCACCGTGAGCAGGAGATAACACATCGCTCCACTCTGTGTTCTACCTGTTTCCCATGGTGTTCTGTGTTGTGTTGGCTGGTGTACAGGGACGACAGGTAGGGGTGAATGGGTTTATGTATGCAATGAGAAAGAATAGCTGGTTGTGTACAGGTGACGGTATGCATTTTCCTCAAAGCACTAAAGATGCATGTATGAATGAGCGTGTATGTGTGTTTGTGTGTTTGTGTGTGTGTGTGTGTGTGTGTGTGTGTGTGTGTGTGTGTGTGTGTGTGTGTGTGTGTGTGTGTGTGTGTGTGTGTGTGTGTGTGTGTGAATACATGAATATAGGTATAAAGGCATTTTCCTACAATATGGTCCTTCTATGTGTGTACGTGTGTGAGTATGCATCTGCTTTGTGCAAAGGTACTCCTGTGCTTTTTTTATCCCTACTGGGGTTCTGAAGTGACGTGGGTGGGTGGGTGGGGCTGAGTCATTGTGCCAAATTCACCTTAATATTGTAATCCAATAATGAAGTATTATTCAGAATTTCTGTCAGAGATGAGGGTGTACACTTAACCAAACACACAATAGACATGAATATACACACACATCCACCCTTTCCATCTGCACGCATTTCCATTTTAATATGTCCCTATATTTCTGTGTCTCTCTCTCTCTCTCTCTCTCTCTCTCCCTCTTTCTCTCTCTCTCTCTCTCTCTCTCTCTCTCTCTCTCGCTCTCTCTCTCTGTCTGCCTCTGACTCTCTCTCTGTCACTGTCTCGCTCTCACTCTGTCTCTCTCTCTTATCTTTTTCTGTCTGCCTCTCTATCTCTCTTACCTGTCTCTCTCTCTTTCTGTCTGTCTCTGTCTCTCTCTCTGTGTCTCTCTCTGTCTGTCACTGTCTCTCTCGCTCTGTCTGCCTCTGTCTCTCTCTCTGTCTCTCTGTCACTGTCTCACTCTCACTCTGTCTCTCTCTCTTATCTTTTTCTGTCTGCCTCTTTATCTCTCTTACCTGTCTCTCTCTTATTCTGTCTGTCTCTGTCTCTCTCTCTGTTTCTCTCCCTCTGTCTGTCTCTGTCTCTGTCTCTCTCTCTCTCGCTCTGGCTCTCTCTCTCTCTCTCTGTCTGTCTCTGTCTCTGTCTCTCTCTCTCTCGCTCTGGCTCTCTCTCTCTCTCTCTGTCTGTCTCTGTCCGCTCTCTCTCTCTTGCTCTGGCTCTCTCTCTTTCTCTCTGTCTGTCTCTGTCTCTGTCTCTGTCTCTCTCTCTCGCTCTGGCTCTCTCTCTCTCTGTCTGTCTCTGTCTCTGTCTCTCTCTCTCTCGCTCTGGCTCTCTCTCTTTCTCTCTGTCTGTCTCTGTCCCCTCTCTCGGTCTCTCTCTATGTTTCTCTCTCTCTGTCTGTCTCTGTCTCTGTCTCTCTCTCTCTCGCTCTGGCTCTCTCTCTCTCTCTCTGTCTGTCTCTGTCCCCTCTCTCGGTCTCTCTCTATGTGTGTGGCTCACATCGTAGTGGGGCGCGGGCGCTCTAACCAAGGCGAGAGGGGTCTCAGCAGGAATTACCATACTGTATGCCTACAAGAATGCAGCCTCAATAATGGACCCTGCCACTGAAAACAAATCACAGGCGTCCACACGGCGGTGGGGAAACTGCGTGCAAAATTCACATTCCATTTCATCACGGCAGAAAATTGAAGCCCGGGGAATTAACTTGTGATCCATTCGTAATATATATATAAATATATATCTACCCCCCCCCCCCCCCCCCCCCCAGTAATTTAGGTAACCCTAGCGGCGCCTACTTAAGCTTTCCGAGGTGGTGGATGTGCGACGCAAAACAATTTGTTTTGAGGTGGATTACATTACGCTCAGGACGAAACGACGCGATTGGCCACGGGACGGGAGTAACGAAAACAAACCTAATCGGACTCTTCAATTTCACGGTGACACAGCCGAGCGTAATGAGGTGACACCCTGACAACTGTGCCCGCCCGCATAGTTCAATGGCATCTGCAATGTAGAAAGAGATCCAATATCGAGTGGGGGCTGTCAAAGTCATTATGTCGGGGCTGTGTCTGCCCCACGCTCTTCACTGGTCACCGTTGTTGACGCAGAAGATAATTTCCGCCTGGATTCGCTTTCGGAGCAATTTCAAAGTTTGCTAAGGGCAAATTCCATCGATGCATGAGCCCCTGCACTGCAGCTGGTAGCTCAAAGATGAACTAGGTGTGCTCGTCTCAACCTTCAGGATGTTTCAGGACAAGGCTTGCTTGGTTATGGTTCATTGTGTTGGTTTATCGTTAGGTCCATTGTAACAGCAGAGCAGAAGGAGTTTAACGGTTTAATATGTATTCAACTCTTGGCCGGATCACAAAACGTTTGGCAAAACTTTAGTCCTGAATGAAATCGTAGAAAGGTGCATTTTCGTTTTTAGAACTAAATAAAACAAGGCAAGGAACTTTTTCTATTATTTACATTTTGAACCTCTGGGATACTTGCATGTCTAGGAATATGATATATGCAACACAGATGAATCAATGATGATTTTGCTTTGAATGCTTCGCCTACTTCAAAATCATTTTTCCTCACGTCTCAATTGCCTGTTAAAAGATCCATGAAATTGAATAAACATGACAAACCTGTATTTGCTTTCTATATGTTACCCATTTGATGCCATTATGCTAAACTGGAAAGAATGAATAACTAATATCTTAGTTGAATAAACAGCACCCAGTGTGCAACAGTGACATGATATTCTTAGGGAAGCACAAGCAACAGCAAGTTTGTCAGTACGCCAAACTCCTCTCATAATCCGCAAGAAACATCCTGCATCTCACCTAGTATTTACTTTCAATGCCCCGGTAGTTGCCATGCACAAGCCCTTTTGACGGACAGACACAACAGGGCCTCTCGGACCTCTCATGTAGCAGACATCAAACTGTGACGCAAGGGTCACACCAGTACCAGAGAGCTGGTTGACGTTGATCTAAAAATTCAGTGGGGCCAAAGTTCAAACTTGTCTCTTCACACCTGTCAGGTCCTCTGATGGCCAGGCCTTCCTTAAACACGCAAAAACAAAAACGTTGCCCATTCTTCTTCACTGGAACCAAATGTGTGTTAAGTTAACAGTTGCGAAATCTTGTGCTTTTTATTGAAGGGGGAACCTGAGATGAGAAACTGAGAGTGAACTCAAAGAAAAAGGCAAACAAACAAACATTATTGTACTTTAAAATTCCCCCTCCCCCACCAAACAAACACATGCTGAATTAATTTGTTATTGTTCAGGAAGATTCATTATTAATTCAGCGTCATGGGTCATTTAGTTAGACTCAGCAGATCAATGCTGCAGTTTTCTGTTATTTGTCTATTTTTTCATCATCTCACCTTTGTAAAAACCTTTAGTTCAACAATTAATTAAAATCTTAATCAATTTAAACATGCTTCACTCAATCAAACTTTGCCGGTAGATTAGGGAGTATTTTATTTAGGAAGTTAGTTAATTCGTTATCCTTCTTAGCTCTGGTTATGGAACAGATTCAGCTTCCTTTGACCTTATAAGTTCAAGGAATAATGGACCATCCTGTTCAGAAGCCTTTCCATAGTGCTTTTCAAAGTGCACAGACAAATTGCTGACAGAAAAGGGTTGAGTCTGTTGTCAATAAGTACACACTAGAGATAAACTAGACATCCCCAATTTGGGACCAGACTATGTTGACCATAGTGAAAGTAACAGTTACAGTTAAGTTATTTGGAAAGGCCTTTATCAAAGGTATTAAGAAATCTGTAAAGAATATATTTAATATAAATGTAATATATATGTAAAAAAAAAATGAAATTTGAACAGGGCAGGGGATGGCCGGTGACTCAACCCTGACCCTGGTGACTTAACGTGAATTCCAAAACCTTACCGACTAGACTCTCTCACAGAGTGTTCCGACCAAGAATCAATTTGTTCGAAGCCCAAAAAGTTGGTACCCAGCTGGAACAGAAATAGCAGGTCTTCTTCAAGTGTAACAGTGACGACATCAGTGAGCGTTTCATATTCTACAGGAGGGAAAGGGAGGTCGGAATAGATAGCATGCTACTACTGTCTGCTTCCGGTGTGCATTATTCAATGCTCAATACTGGTGGGAACACAGGCTGGTTCGCTAGGAAGCAGCAAGGTGCCAAGACTACTTTACGGACCGTTTCAAGAACCAGAGCTAATTTAGAGGGAAAAGGAAAATCAGTGGGTAGTGGTAACCATACAATGCAGATAGTACATGAGTCTATGTTGTTCCAAAATAGACAGTAAGGTTAATACAAGGCATATCGCAATGTGGAAACCTGACAATATAACTCTATTTAACTCTGCTAGGCTACGTTAACGATAGCAGAAACTAGTCTCAATAATGTTATTATAATAGAAGCATTATTTAAAAAACATGAAATGTTAAACAAAAGATCTTGAAGTCCTGATTAGATTAAAATAGGTACTTGTCACACAAGTAGCTCTCATATGTTAGATGCATAAGATATATCCCATTGTCTTTCCACAGCTCTAAGTGATGTTTCAGTCTATCACCTTTCTGGCTGACACAGCAGGTCATACCAACACTGATGGAATGCTTCACTACGGATTAATTATTTTACATTATTAATTCACCCTGTGGTCCTCCAGCTCACTAAGCAGTTTATTGCTTCCGTCTCACACTGTGTGCTAGGTTTGCAAGCAATAGGACGTTCTGTGCTCCATGTGGTTCGAAATATATGCTGATTTATTTCATGCACCATAATCCTCTTCATTACTTCAACTAAATATATCAGATTAGGTTGCGTAGTCCGCAACCTGGGTGTCATCCTTGACCCCACCCTGTCATTTCAGCCTCATATCAACAACACCACAAAATCTGCATTCTTCCATCTGAGAAACATCGCAAGACTTCGACCCTCACTCTCAGACTCAGTCACTGAAACACTCATCCACTGCTTCATCTCCACCCGTCTGGACTATTGTAATTCCATCCTCACAGGTCTCCCCTCCAAAACCTTGGACCGACTGCAATATGTTCAGAACTCAGCTGCCAGGGTTTTAACTGGCACTAAGCCCTGGCAGCACATCACCCCCATCCTGATGCAACTCCACTGGTTACCTGTTAAGTCCCGGATCAAGTTTAAAATCCTCCTACTCACCTACAAGTCCCTGCATGCTCTGGCCCCCCGTTACCTCTCTGACCTCCTCCATCCCTACACCCCCCTGCGGTCCCTCAGGTCCTCTGCTAAGGACCAGCTGGAAACCCCCCGCACCAGACTCAAGACCTTTGGGGACAGGGCCTTCTGCGCCTCTGCCCCCACTCTGTGGAATCTGCTCCCCCTCCATATCCGCTGTGCCACTTCAGTGGAGTCATTCAAAAAGCTCCTGAAGGCACACCTCTTCTTAGAGGCCTATGGCCTTTAACCTGCCCCCCCCCCTGTGTACACCTCTTGTTAAGCGACCTTGGGTACCTTGAAAGGCGCTATATAAATTGAATTTATTATTATTATTATTATTATTATTATGATAATCTATTAATATTATCAATTGTGTTGTCTGAGTATATCATGAGTATATAACTTGAGTATATCCATAACAATTCAGGAATTCTTAAAAAAAATATATATATGTATATATTATTTATTTTTTGAACTTTTACTCTGGTTTCTGGTATGCATATATTTCAGGGTAGGCTTGTGTTTCAGCGGGTTTTAAACTGTGGCTTGTAGGCGCCTTCATGAGAAAGAAGTCAATGTTAGACACAGTGAGCCTGTCAGCACACTGCAAATAAGCACACAGTGGTCTGGGTTAGGTAGACGCCAGAGTACCCAGACTGTCATCACAAAACACATACTTACTACCCCACCATATCACTTATTCTATTTACAAAAATATGATTTTGCCATCTTTTTCAAGTTTTTGTCTTACAATATGAAAAATGAGTGCCTACACTACAGATGGACAATTTTCTTTCTCCCTCTATCTCCCTCGACCTGACGCACTCAAACACTAAAATAAACATTTAATCTACTGTGAGAGCATAGCATACTTACGCTCATGGGAGAGTATTGAACATAAAGCAAAATGCAGGGGGGGAGGGGTGGTGGAGGGGGAATGATCTCTTTAACTCTTCCAGGGAAAGCCTCTTGTTTGGATAATGGATAACACCTATCGTCGCTTCTCTGGGCCCAAGACAAAAGGTCATTAAAACTTCATGAAACATGTCTTTGTAACTGTGCTAGTTCAGGAGGCTTAACGGCCCACACAGGGATCTCTTTGCCCCCCCCCCCGCCACACACACACACACACACATACACACACACACAGGCACACTTGGTCTTGGGGAGAATAACTCTGTGATTTCATTATGACAATGCCCCCGGCAAAAACATTGCATTCCAGAGTTCCCCTGTGTCCAGAATGATGCGTCTGCCCTATCGATGCGGCGCGCGCCCAGGCTGGGAAGTGATGATCCAGATTCGGCTGGTTTTTAATTAAGTGGAAGGTCAAATTTCATTGCGCTTCACTTGGGGGGAGCTGAAGGGGAGCAAGGTACACCCCACTCATTAATTTTATGGAGCAGGTTCTTTTAATTGATTCAAAAGTTAAGGACTGCAGGGAGCCGTTTGCTCAGAGGCTGCCCAGCACTCGGGGAATCTGGACTGGGGGCGTTGCGTTGAGTAACTCATTTGCAACGGAAGCCATCAGCCATGCGACCTGTGCTTCAATTTGACCATTTAAAAGTATATTTGATTGCAGCAACGGTAGCTTTATGTCTCTAAACCGAGAGCCAATCTTAACATAGCAGGGGGAATAGCATACAAAAACCCTTGGTTAAAGCCTTAATGAAACTCTTTTACTCACTGTTGCAGTTTAACACTACATTAGTATTATTATTATTGTTATTAGGGTGATTGTAAAGCAGGCCACACTATTGTTATTCTGTATATTAATTATCTTTTTATTTTACTTTCTTTATTATTATTTAACCATTTGAGACGTCTATCTACTTACTGTATCGCTTTGTTTCATTGACAAAAGGAAAATCATCTCCTGCTACTTTATTTATTCTTACATGTTTCAGGTTTTTTATGAAGCATTACATTTCATAGGCCAAGAGGCATGTCGAAATTTAAATCTCAACACTAGAGCGCTTTGTAGAGTACAAAGTGCTTAAGTTTTTATACTTTATGGACAGGTGCCCCCGATGCTTAACATATTAAAACATGGTATCAATTACGCCAACATATGGTTGGTTAAACATGTTTCACATTCTGGGTAATTACTTCTGAAACGAGAAGCAATTGGCACAATTATTGTGCCAACATTGGCACACATTGGCACAATAATGTCGATTCAACTGAAACAGGCCATGCCAATTTGTGCCTATACAATTCTTCAGTCACTGTGGATTTTTTGGGGAACACATTTCCGGCTTATATCGGCACACATTCAGTCAAATATTCACCAAACTTGGTAGATAACATATTTCAATGACCCCCGATCAAAGCTTTAGAGTTTGTTTTCGCATCATCTGAAATTGGTGACTAAACCTTTGAAGGCCTGGCCTGATGCATTATACGGGCCATAACTCTCCAATGCTAAATTAATTATACGTCTGATTAAACGTTGGATCTAGTGAAAGATGTACAACAACAACAAACATACGAATCCCAACAGGCTGGGACATAGCCGTGGGAACATGTCGGGCATATGGGCGAGTGAAATCCTCAATATGAAAAAGATCTGTATGAATAATATATGCAGTAAAATGTACATTGGATGTGCATGTTTTCCCACATGATTATTTCCCTTAAACAATTTGCTCTTAATGACGGGGTTATAAAGACATCGAAGATTCGCCTCTGCTTTACCATTTTCCTGTGCTGTTGTGCACCTTTTGAATCAAATGATATTATCCAATATTAAGGTTTTTAGGCTGATAGTAGCCTATATTTTCTGTTAAATTGAATGCAGATGCTGACATGAGTATGCCCACACATTGTTGCCATATTGTGAAAATAAATATTCCATGAACCCGTTAGCCAGCGCTGGCTAACACGTTTGAAGAAGAAAAAACGAGTTTCTCTTATACCTGCATGTATTGTCACTCACACTCCCTGACCACGAGCATTACTTGTGAAAAGTGAACATTGACCAATGGGACCAGATTGGCCGACCTCTTCATACTCGATCAATGGATGGACCATCTCACAGGATTACCTACTGGCCTGACGTATACAACCGATCGAGAAATCCAGCTTCACATATAAACATTGTATGACAATGTTCATATTTGAAGCACTTTGAGTCTGCCTTGTATCTGAAAGTGCTATTTAAATAAAGTTCCCTTGCTTTGCCTTGTCTTAAGAGAAATCGTTTTGTGTGATCAAAAGTCAAGAAGCCAGAAGACAAACAGGCTTGTATCAGTATCAGGCTTGTGTGTTTGTAACAGCTACATCTTGACGGCGCAC
The DNA here is from genome assembly GCF_902167405.1 of Gadus morhua. Lineage (NCBI taxonomy): Eukaryota > Metazoa > Chordata > Actinopteri > Gadiformes > Gadidae > Gadus > Gadus morhua. The sequence continues at coordinate 10,527,990 of NC_044055.1, read as the reverse complement.
TGCACACACATGGCTTGGTAAGTAACATAAATCTCACATTTTAAAGTGTTTGTCAACCATTAAGTTAGCCATTAACCATACGTTTTATATTATCTATGTGATTGTTGTGGTATACGTGTTATCAAATGGCAAAATGTTTAACAAACATTAAGAGTTAACCACCATTGTTACGTGAGCTACGTTGTAATGTTATCTATGTAAGGAGATTAGCAGCATGTTATCACATTTTGCATCTGACGTTGCAATCTAGAGTCAGGTTGCATCCATTCAGCAGCAATACTACTTAAGGTTTTGTATGCTCGGATGGGACAGACAGAGGAGCCAGAAACCACATCAGAAGCCTCTCGAAACAGACGGAGAGAGAGGTCAAAACCAGCAAGAGCAGGTTTTTTTAAGAGGGAGATCAACCTCAGGAAGGACACAAAAAGCCAGTTGACGGCAATCCGAGACAAAGTCAGTGGGTTCAGTAGCAGTGCTAGAGGCTATTTTTCTTTGTCAAGACAAGCCAATTGACAAGTCAAGGTAGAGCTTTGAGTAAATAACGATTAAGATGTCATAACTTCCAGGCTTAGGGTTCATTCTCAAGTCAAGTATAGTCCAACTTTGTTTTAAAAAGAGTTAAACACACGTTACATACAAGTCATTTTCATAAGATGACAATCATCGAAGAAAATATGTGTTAAATATTGCTGTCTTCTGTCCTTCATCTAGAACTCACAGAAGACATCCATGTCTTCTTACCAGCATGAAGACATTGACACTGACACAGCCTCTGAGTCTCTGCTAGAGGATACTCCAGAGTTGCCAGAGCGACTCAGTGCCTGCCATGTTTGTCCCCACGCTCAGACTCATTGGGCATCAGACGGACATGTGAGGAAGCCTACCTCAACCTGAAAAGAAGCACCCACCATCACCAGTGTGAGAGACTCAAAGCCCCTATAACAACAGGCAAACCCAAGAATAGCACACTCACATAGCTGTCAGGATAACCAACCCATTATGTAGTGTATGTAAAGTTGACAATTTAAACAAAACCACCCTGATAAAGCCATTCAATACCATGACAACAACACCCAGATTCTGGAGGTTGTATGTGGGAGAGAGGAGGTAATTGCGAGGCGGTGATACGCCGAAGATGTCAACAAAACCCATCAAAAATGTAAAGGTTAGCTTGTGAAGTTTTGTGATACGGCCTGATTAACCACACCTTGGCGCATCTCCAGATGGGAAAGTGGTATGTGCCTGCTGACGGGAAGGGGTTGTGGAAATCAATGCCCGTATAATTACAAGGGAGGGCTTCAGCGTGTCATAGTCAGTGAGGATGTTTGCCTTGACCAATCATTCCAACACAACAGTACCACCAGTTCCACTCGCCATCTTTGTCTATAATGTCATTTACTAACCCTTTACCGAAAGCAAAGCATTGTTTTGTATCTTGTATTTGGCCAGAACTTCAACTTGATGTGCAAACCCTTCTTACACCTTTCTTTCATGCATTCAGTGCAGATGAATACACCTGACCAACCTTTCTCCATTTAAATAGTTATTCATTGTTGTATAAAGATGTTTATATGTTATTATTTCAACAGGCAGGGCATTAAAAACAAGACATTTTTAAAGCCACTTTGTTTGACACTTGGAAAGCTGCTAAACCAAAAAAGTGTAACATTCAATTTGATGGTTTAAAGACGTTCGTAATGTCATTGTTATTTTAAATTATTTGACTCCTGTATAATATCTGGAATGCATTTGAATAAGTAACTGACAATTGAACACAATAACATTGTGATGTAACAAGTGGTTATTGAGTATAAATAAAAGTACCAGACACTGTGAATAAAGTACTTTTTTATTTTTTTCTTCAATTTAAATCTAATTCAATCACAACAATGTATATACTAATTAAATGTATTTGAAGAGTCTAAATATTCTGATATTCATCGTACTACACACCTTATTCATACACGTAAATCTTTTTCTTTTCGGGGCACTACAGATTTACAGCACCACACACCGTCAACATGTCATCCAAGAGTCTAACTTCGGAAATTTGAATAATGCTAAATGTTTAATGCCCTTCATCTGCTTATAACTCTATGTGCATTCTCACATGAGCCATTTCTTTCTTAAGTGAAACTTGGTATAAGCAAGGGGGCACCATATACAGCAATCTCATGCCTGATCAAAAATCCCCTGTTTGCTAACATTTCATCTTAGACTGGGAACCAGACAAATCGGCATATGCATCTGGTTCCCTAACCCTTTCAGACAGATATCCAGTAGACCTGGCCCGGCACGGGCCAATCACTTCCAAAATGGGGCAGGCTTAACACGATGACTGACCAGAGAAGCACCCTATGGAAGCGCCATTGAGGCAATTTTCATAAACAACCAAGATGGCTGCCGCTGATGTGTTACATGTTTCATTGATCTGATTGGCCAGTGGCCTGTCCAATTGCATCCAGAGGCATTTGTTCTGTGCCAGTTGATAACACCACTTGGATAACAAAAGTGAACTTAGAGGTTCCATACTAAAATGCATTTGTGAATTAGTGGCGAAAATCCCTGATTCAATTGGTTTTTGCTTATCTTACACTCCCACCCCTGCCTAGGGACGGGAATGAAACTGTCCCTGCAGGCGTTATTCCCACCATCTCCGTAATTGCATTATACGTTTGTAATTGGAACAGGTTTGTGCTCTAGCAAGGTCAGCACCGATACTTTGCCAATAAAGGCAGCCATGATGTTTAGAATGTTTGATATTGTGCTGATCTCTGTTTCATAATGATATCTGTTTAATTAATGACACTTTCAGTTGGCGACTGCAGACTATCATTCATTTTTGTCATTAACGAAATGAAGGCGGACTGAAGTCGGTGAGAAATATGACGTGTGCAGCATCGATTCTTTATTATGGAGGTTAAGAAGGGTAGTTTCTTCCAATCTTTATTCTCAAAAGTTTGAAAAAGTATTATCTCAATTCCGCATACAATACACATTGTATGCGGAAAACCCAAAGTTGTTATATTGTCATTTGTGGAAGTCACAAACTGGTGTAGGGGACTTTATTCAATAATACGATCAATCACAACATTATGGCTCTTGTCACCCACTTAATTTTGGTTGTGACATATCCCTAAATTCCCTTCATCAAAAATACACCAATGACGCATTCTTGAAGCAATAAAATGTAATTCCACGACAGAATGTTTGATTAAAAATATATAATTGTGGCTGCTTTTCCTAAAGTAGGTCTAACATGTAATGACATTTCCAATGATTATGCAGTCTGTTGTTGCAGTCAGTGAAACTATAACTTTCATACCGTTCATCACAACGACAGCATTTCTCCTCATCGTGTGTCCAGAACCAAGCCAGATAGGTCAGTTGGACAGGCAACTTAAGTTCGGATTGCTACTCAATGTAATGAAAAGTGCAAAAATTTGCTAAATCATTTACTTACACTTTTTATTTTATGTCTTACTTTAACTAAATGGTCCTCCAAACCTTTTTTTTATGAGACAGAATATTTGCCCATTCACAGCATCTGTTGTTACAACTTTGGCAAGATTAAAAGATTACAAAAAGTAGAATCGTGTTTAATTTAAAACAAACACCCAGTTGCTTGAGAAGACTTTAGTGGACAGCCGCAAGCTGTATTTATTTCTGTCCTAATCGTCGTTAGCGTTTTTCAAATCCCCCATACCACAGCTCATTAACATGTTAATTTGGTACAGATAAACCTCATTCTCTACAGGCACTACAGTGTCCTTCAAACAATGTAGCTATCCATCAGTCTTTTATGTCACAAAGGCCAGGGAGTCAAATAGAGAAGAAGGGCTACGGACTGATCCCATCATTTCTCTCTTGCCTTGAGTTCCTGAGCGACGTGGGCAACAGATCCCTATCACTTAGGTCTAAAATGGGAGAAATCCTCCCTTCGGAAGGCGGTAGTACAAACAAACACAGGCACTGATATGAAACAACGATACATCTGACGCCGCTTGGGGAAGGCTAGGGTTTCGGATCGACTCCTATGTCTCAAATGTTTTCTAAATACACCAAGCTCTCCGTGATCCAGAGGTCACCCAGCGTAACCTTTTACCTCTCTCGGGGGCTGAATCACACACTGGGGGATTATATTTGAGTACAGACGGAATATGACGCTGCCTGAATCTCGGATTGCAAAAAACATGCAGAGGTATTCCACTGCATGTTTCCTGTATGGATGCAGAGGGGGGGGGGGGGGGGGTAAATGGTTTTGATTCGATAATATGTCTATGAACTTAAGCTTTTATTGAAAAATGTAGATTGTGTTTCAAGGTTCGGGATGATTGCAAGGCAATTTCAAAGTTTGGTTAATTTGGTTTGTTTCATGTATTTGACCGAAAACTTTGCATTGCTGTTTTGATCTTTGCAGCACAACGACATCATCATGATAGAAGTGGCATATTTCCTGTTTGTGTGTCTGGTCATTTAATGTGTTTTTCGAGCACATGCTGTAAACAGGACGATGTAGAAGGGCTGTGTTTTACTTCAAACAGCATGGCCTCCTCCAGAGCTTGTTACCGGATGAAAACAGCCCTCAGTAAAATGAGTGGGCTGAATTCTGCACTCTCTCCACACAATTTACCCGCTGTCCGTCGAGGGAGTTCAAGCCTTGATCCTTCACACAAGTGAACCTCAAACTATCTCCAAACAATTCCCTCTTCGCAGGCTGATGATATATTGGCATCCTTTTTTTTCCACCCTCTCTTTTTTTCTACTCCCAGAAAACGTTTGGGCTTTTTGCTTGGTAGGATATAGAAGAAGAAGAATGTCAGACATTTTTTATTTTCACTTACCTGTCTGGAGCATCTGTCAGGTCTGCCAGAGATCTCTTCTCCCTCCACCTAATAACTGACACAGCTGACCGCTGGGGGCTTGTGGCTGCAGGTTGGCCCTGCGTTTCACATCGCACTAACTCAGAAGCCTGCCTCCTGTTTCTCAAGAGAAGCTTGTCAGAGCTGGGGGTAAAGTCGGCGTCTGGCGTCTCCTTCTTTAAACCATTACCTCGTTACCGGCGCCTCGGTTTGTTCTTCAATTAGCTGCCATTACGCAGCGCCTTCCATTTAGCACTGAAAGTGGCTAATGGGAACCGATTTCCTCTGATGTCTCTCTCCACGCGGGAAGAGTCAGAATTTAGCCATTGTTTTTTTCCCTTTTTCCTTACTCTTCTCTTTTTTTTTGGAAATGGATGCATAATGAGGCTTTGCGGGGCCACCATCCAAATCTGATAACGCTCTAGGACTACAATTAAAATAAATGAATGAATAAATGAAAATAAAATCGAAAAGCCGTGGATACAAAACACAAAAAAAGCCACAACGAGAGCTTTTACCCATGCCAGACAGAAAGGAAAAAATATTCTATTATTAACACCTCCTGTGTCTTTCTCCCCCCTTCTCGCCTATCCATTCATCTTAGGTGCAAGTGCAACCTGCATGCCAACACCTGTGTGTACGACAAAGGGAGGCTGGGCTGTGAGTGTGAGCACAACACCACAGGACCCGACTGCAGCCGCTGTAAGAGACATTACCACGGCAGGGCCTGGAGCGTGGGCTCCTACCTGCCCATACCAAAAGGAACGGCCAATATATGTGAGTATTACTGTAAAGCCGTGTAATAATATCTGTTGTTGTTGTTGTCGTCTTTAATGGGCATCTTAGGATACACTTATTTTTTTCTGTTTAGATGGCAAACATGAAATTGTATATTTTGGTGATGACGTTACAAACATAGAATCAATATCTTGTTTGTTATTGCTGACGTTCTTCTGTCGCCGATCATTTGATATGCGTACACTCATTTTGATTACATGAGGTCATTTCGATTCAGGCAAGGTGTTGTCATCATCATCATCATCCTTTTATTATTAGACTCAAGGTCCATTTAAAAACATACAATACAAGAAATAGACAACACACACATAAATAAGAATAAAAACATAACGACCAATTATAAAAGGCACTTATACCAATGCCTCCAAAGGTATGACTGGTAGCGTACTGCGCTATAACTTGGGTTCGACAGCAGCATTATGACTTCATTCTTTGAGTTATTCAGGCGACAGATAAATCTGTACATAAGGTTCCTCAATAAAGCTTGTAAGGTGTTAACTCCTGCATTCACAAATAGCTCACTTGCACTACTCCACCTAGGTCTTTTAAGTAAGATCCTAAAACAATCGTAAGCAACCTGTAGTCTGTGCATACTTTATTTTTTGAAGTTATGAATGCCGTCTACTAAAATTGATATCCAATGAGGTTGGTATGACGAGTATTTATGCAAGGGTTAGGGCTTGTGACTTGCTACGCAGCATAGGAATAGTCGTTGCTAGTCAGTCAACCACGTCCACATTTAGAAGACATTTGTATTTCTTTTTTTATAGCGATTAGCCAATTCACCACACAAGCTACCTTCATCATGAAGCAGCTGGTAGGCAGCTTATCCGGGGAGAATCTTAATACGCCATCGCCCGTAAGAGCTCATTTGGGCTCTACTTTTCTTTCTTCCTCCTCTCCCTTTCGTCGTCTTCACGTGACCTCTGAGAGGCAGAAGGTGCTCTTTTGCATTATCCCTGCTCTTATCTTGGAGGGGAGTTGGGTCACATATATCAAATCTCAGGCCGGGGGTGGGGGGCTCATTGCCTCAATAAATCTAATCCAGCCACACAGTGAGGAGCTGGTTAGATGGCCAGCCCCGGCCAGATGGCAGAGCAGTTACCCTCTGGTCCCCAGCTCTGAGTCTGCCTGAGCCCTGATGCCACAGCTCTAGCAGTCTACTGGATTAGCTTGCGTTCATGTTTTTATGTACGTTTTGGGGGAGGGGAGTGTTGAGATTTGAATTGTTGATGTGTGCGCAGTGATGGATTCACCCAGAGTGTTGATTTAGTAGCCGTTGCTCCGCGTTTTTTTGTTTTTGTTTCAGAATGTCGTGCCTCAATGGCGGTATCGTGTTCTGTTTTATTTGCAGACAAAAGGCAGAATGTATGTTCTCATTAGAGCAGGATGCTGTGTGCAAGGGATACCTGCACTTGCAACGGTGCATGCTTGCTGTGTGCTCCATCACGTGTGCGATCGGTGTGTGTGTGTGTGTGTGTGGGGGGGGGGGGTTTGTTTGCAGTCACGCCTGTGAACTCTGAGGATATATTACTTGATTTCCCCATGCTCCTTTCTCTCTCTCGCCCTCTCTCTTCTCTCTCTCTCTCTCTCTCTCTCTCTCTCTCTCTCTCTCTCTCTCTCGCCCTCTCGCTCTCTCTCTCTCTCTTTCTCATTCTCCTTCGACCTCTCCCTCTCCTCACGTTATGAGCCACCTCGCAATGTTTGGTTGTCGCCGGATTGACAGGCCGTTATTAAAAAAGGAAAAAAAGGAAAATAATACAACACTACGGTCACATCTGCACCGAACTGATGAAACCTGGCCTAGCCGTATCAAGTGCAATATTAACGCCTGTCTGGCAAGAGCCTACAATACAATAATGTTGCATACGCCACTGCCGTTACGATATTGCTCCCTTGTCCTGAATTATCTCTGTTCTTCTGTAAGTAAAGTACAGCCCCCACTTTCCCCGTTCCGACAACATGCCGATTGCCGCCCGTACTGTGGGGCTCATGTTTCCCTGCGAGGATATTAAACATAAGGCCGTCTTATAGAGACAAATTCGCTGAACGGGCAGAATGTAATTACACTTTAATAGCATTCATCTGTCATCAAGTCCTCCCCCTTAATCATGGTAGTCATCTATCTCAAAAGTAGGGACATTATAGAGGGTGGCGATGGTGGGGGGGTGGGGGGGTGTTACATATTCACATCTCTCTGCACGTGCAGGCAAATATGCCTGTCACACGTGAGCCTTCACCTAATACGTTGAGGAGCCAAAGATGGAACCCTGCGTTGCCAGGGGGGGCGAGGTGGTCAGCTGGATGGCTGCATGGGAGCCCGGCCAATAGCCTGGCCCCTGAAGCGAGGGGTAGGGGGAGGAAGAAATCTCTTTAGACACCTGCAGAGCCGAAGAGAAATCACTGGCGGAATTATGTTGACAGGCCACTTTTGCTGGGAACGTCAGTCTGCCTTCTCCCTTGTGTTACAAAACGAGTTCACAGGTCGCCGGTAGAAGTTTAGGGAGGGCTGAGGGATTCATAGTTTGGTGCAAACTTGTCGCCTTTCACAGGGCAGTATTTCCGGCCCCTCCATTCCTCAAATGCATTGGTTTAGGAAATACAGGTTGACATCATCTGGAAAAATGTACCTCACAGGATGCTTTAAAGAAATGTTGCTGATGGTGAATTATTTATTTTTCTATCCAACCGCGGTGGCATGTAAGTGCCAACAGCTGTTTTTTTTTTGTTTGTTTTTTACTGTCCGAAACTGTTCAGTTGATTAGATGTTGGCGAACAGAGAGGAAATCGTAATTAACAAAATCACTGACCGACGGATGCCCAATTCAGTTGAGAAAACAATGCTGGTCCTGATGAAAAATGCCCTGATTAAAGGGCAAATCTTCCACCTACCAACACTACTAGACAGAAGGAGGACGGTCCAAATCAAGTAGAGTTTAATCAATTTTTTGTTACAATTTAGACAAAGGCTGCCCTCCAGAAATATACTCCAAGTCCAGAGGAAGATTTTGTTAAATTTAACCTTAAAAAACTTTTCAAAGTTTATTCATCATTCTAGCCTAAATATGCAGCAACTGAGTAAATTAATTAGTATTTGGTCCAACTAATGAGGAATGTATATACCCAGGTATACCAAAAATTCATATGGTATCACTTTCTCAGAACAATTTAGAATAGTCTTGTTAATTCCCAGTAATTCCCGCCTCTTCTTAATAGTATAATTACCTCATTAACACAATGGCCATAACAGCCCTATCAAACCCAATGCAATAAAAAATGTCCCATATTATCCTTGTATCTGATTGCGTTGGCAACCCTAGACGCACACTGATGCTCACATATTGATTATGCTTTGATTGTTCCCATCTTCGCTAGTTGTTCTGGATAAACGCGTCTGGTGAACGACAAGCTAAATGTAATGGTGTCTCCTTTTACCGCTTTTCTACCAAAAATAAATAGTTTAGGTCAAAGGATTATAGTACGATACTCCAATGGCCCAAAAATACTGGGTTAGTAACAATAAAGCCATATTGTCTACTATTCTGTGAAGGTTAATATTTGAGTCTGGATTTGCTAACCAGTTTTCTTGGATATGTGATACAATCCACTAATGGATCTGCTCACCCTATATCTGCATCTCTAGCAAAAAAATATTCTCACAACCAGATACCATGCGGTATTTCAAGCAGATTAAGTGAAATACTACAAGACACTGTTTAAACTGTGTTCCTAGGACGGACCCAAATCATCCAATAGGGAGAGGCTCTGGAGTGCGGGTGAAAGAAGCTGTTCTCCCAATGTTGATTACGAACTGGGATCGTCATGGTTTCAAACCTGTTATTATCATCAGCAAAGGGCGGGTGTTTGAGCACACAGTGATTAGAACCTCCACTGATCTGTAATTGCTGCTAATTGCTAAACAAGGCGGATACATATTGGCTAAATACTGTCTTGGCCCGGGAAAACCGTAAATGCCGCTGTGTGGTTAAAAAGGATAAATAAATGCAATCAAAAGAAAAAGTGAAGACATGCCTTGGTGATTTTTTTTCTGTGTGCTTTTTCGCAGGTATTCCCAGTGGTCACGGAGCTTCAGGTAAGTAGATCAAGCCTTTAGAACTTGGCATGCTGGCTAATCCACTTCTAATGAATTGTTTTCTCTTCCCGTGTGGGCACATATTCAGTTGATTGATGCTATTGATCGGAACAAGAGAAAAACTGTTTTGTGCCCTAAAGCCATGTCCCTCACAATTATATACTTTTAAATCTCTAAGGAGTATTCAACAAACACGATTTGAGAGTACAGTACATTATTTTGGTTGTTTTAAAACCAAATTATTCAAACCAAAAAATATATTCAATAAGTGGTGCTCGAAGTTGGTGGTTTTTATTACCATTATTCTATCAAATCAACATGTGGCTGCAATTATTTTCACTGCTAGACCAGTCAAATTAGTGTGGATTTTCCTGCATTCATTAGCATTGTTTTGCAATGTTAGTATGCTGTAAATTATATTACTCCTGAGCATGCAATGTCCTGTGCATAAAACCCATTCCATGAGAATCATTTTCCAGCCTCGAAACATAACATATTATGTTACCCAATCAGTAGACAGCCCTGATGGCGTTTACATGCATGAGGAGTCCATGGCATGCTGTGTGTGCATGCTGAGCCTATGCATGCTGATGCTGTCCATGCGTATGCATTAAAATCCATTCGCAGCGTACGCGTATACATATACCAAAACCCATTGTAATTTATGACCTCTCCTATTTTTACACAGATCGGGCAAATGCTTCATCCCTTGGTGTTGCAAATCGTAACCAAGGTAGGCTCTCACAGCTTCAGCATGACGATTCAAACCCCAAAGCGAGCACCCGATTGGCCCTGTTTTTAACGGCTAGATCCCAAACTGGACCCTAGCACGCACCCCCTAAATGTAAAATGTTTAAAAAAAGAAATGCACGCAAGAAAAAAAAACATTCCCCACCGTGGAACCTCACCCCCGTCACCACATCCACAGCTTGCCGTTTCTGTCTTTTGCCCATGCTCACTCTTTCTTTAATTACCCAGAACGCTCTGGAGTGCGATCCAGCTCTTTGGGCCACTAACACATGGAATAGTGAGAAAGGAGCTGCCTCCAGAGGGGGTTTATGTAGATTGATCTTTGGCTATCTCCTGCTAATCCCCCAGCCCAGATTGTGTGTGTAGTGTGGGTGCTCAGACGCATCAGCTTTGTTGCTCTCTATAAATTAAAAGTGGGCTTTAAGGATTTTGTGCGATCAATGAGAACATGTAAGGTAGCGTTGGCTGGTTTTCTTCCATTTCCTTCTCAGCTCTAATGATTGGTATTTGATTCACTGGTGTAAACCCATCCAGTGCATGATTCCAACAGAGTTAGAATAAAGGTAACATATTCCTGAGACTTGTACCGGTGTGTAGAGATGCCGCTGACTGTTTCAAAGAGGCCCAGTGCTGCTTTTCTGCTGAACACATTTTGTCCGTAAAGCTCTAGGCATGTTGGGAACAAGGTCACTCATCGTGTCGGCCTTTATTCATTGCAGTACCAACTGCAGCGTTTATTCCAATCGAATCTCGTGGAAGTTCATTTAAAACCATACCTCAATGACATTTTTCTAACTTTCAAATAACGTGGCATGCATTCGTAAATCTCCAACCATAATGAGTGCAATGCCGTATTCTCATGTTTTGATCTCCAGCAGACTAGCACTCTGTGTTGTTTTGGCTATGTTCCTGTGAGCAAGCAACACCGTTGAAAACGCAGGTTTTCTTTGTGGTTCAAATTACCATTGGTGGTTTCTATTTCTGCATCAAACACCTTGAGAAGGCATCGCTTGAAGATTACAGGATGAAGTTAGATGTTGTCTGGGCTATGTGGTTCTTACCAGTTGCCATGACACCGTGATACCATGCTTTGGCAGGTAGGATCAGAGCAAGACTGCTTGCCTGGACTCAAAATCTGATTATTAAAAGATGATGTGGACTGAACAGAGACCTTGAGGCACAGCCGTATACATAATAGTTCTGCAGTGTATTGGTGAAGTTAGGGAGAGTTCAAATAAATCTCATGAAAACCTTTTATTATACTATACAACAAATGCAAATATATATAATAATACAATCACGAATTCTTCATAATGCAGGATTTATTTTACTTCAAACCGGTGCCCAAGTTCGTGGGTATTTGCTCTTCTGGATAGAGAGAAAACAGCACTATATTGTTAGAAGCTGAATACAGATTATGTATTACTGGAGGGAATTTCTCACCTCTTGCTGCAGTATGCCAGGACAAGGTGAAGCCAGTCCGAGGCTCCTGCGCTCTGCAGCTGTCCACTGGTAATAGCATGACAAGCTCCTCATCTTGGCTAATAGCTAACAGGCCGCAAGCTAATATGATAACCGGAGACATGGTCAAACTTGGATTTCATCTCACCCTGACATCACGGAGAGAGATATCGATCTTCGGTAATTGGAGCTACGCTATCCACTTTCACAGCTTATAATTAGAAAATTCTTAAATGTGCCCCCCCGTATTGACAAGCTCTTTGTCTTGCCTAAAACATTCTTAATCTCATTGCCCCGGACCGGCAAGGAAGAAGAAAATGAAGAACCTGAACCAACATTTTTACTCATTCAAGTAATATCGCAAAGGAGTTGTTATTTCATTCTCAGTGGCCAGAGGGCTTTATATATAAATTTGTTGGTGGCCTTCCACAGACACACACACACACACACACACACACACACACACACACACACACACACACACACACACACACACACACACACAACCACACACACACACACACACACACACACACACACACACACACACACACACACACACACACACACACAATAAGCTCAGGCTTCTACCGCAGAGTAGAGTGACAGCTGTTATGGTGCCTGGATTATTGATTTGAGACTTTCCTCCTGTATCATACTGTGAGGTGCCATATCTGACAAATCACAGTTGTACAGTATCTGAGCACATTCATCGTTCACTGTGGGAGATGAACAGATTAGAAACGCTGCCTGGACTTGTTAAGGTCATGTCGGTGATTTCCTCTCTTGAAAACCACAATGAAATGAAACGTGTGCTTCATCCAGCGCTGCTATTGGATACAGGTGCAGTTGAGGGCAGTCTGTGACAGATGGACATACGACGAAATTGTCAGTTTGGTACAATATAGGGTGTGGTAGGAAAAAATTAAATAATAATATGAAGAAATAATATAAAAATAATGATAATAATGTATCCGTTTTTTATAGCGTATTTCTAAATACTCAAAGACAATTTACAAAAAAAGGATATACATACAGAATACATACAGACAGTACAGATATTCAATCAAAAGGAAAATAAAAAACACCACAACAATAGACAACACATTAAGAGACACATTATATACAATATAATACATAAAATATAATAGAAATGTATATATATTCAGCAAAAATGAAACAAATGTTATAATCCAAGTTACATTAAACAACAAGGTGCTCACAACGTAGCAGTGGTTTTAGCGGTTCCTTCGTGCTGCCAGGGCGGCCCCCTTGTCACAACAGCTTCTGCAGCTACTGGGTGTCGCACGCCGCCGACAGAGGTGTGAGGTGCACATATGTCTCCGCAAGGGCTGCGTCAGGCAGCCCGTTGAACTCGCAAGCCAGCGCTCAACGCTTGTTATGCCTGACCCGCGAGGCCTTGTCGTGGGGCGGAAGGCGATGGTGCAACGAACATTGTGTCAAAGGAAATGTGTTGGGAGAAAAAAGGGGAGAAATACAAATCGTTGCCTCTGTGACTGTGGGTGTGCGCGAGTGTCATGCTTTATGCATGTGTGTTTGTTTGTCTGGTGGTTGCATGTTTGCATTTATATCATGCATGATGAGGCATGTTGATACGCTATTCCACTGCATGTTTTACACATCTACATATAAATATCTATCAGTCCATCTGTGTCCGGAGAGTCGTCAAGTCAGACTGACGGATGTGTTGAAACACGTCGGTGTGCATTTGAAATGGATCAGTTAATCATTGTTTTTTCCTCGCTCTAACCAACAAAATAAGTACTGCCAAAATAAGACCTGAGAATGTACCTAGCGTGCAAAGAAATTGCCATGATTTGTTGTGGGGACACAACCGATATTGCAGTCGAAATACCTTTAAAGTGCAGCAGCGGAACAGTAAAAGTCAGGACGGGAACGATAGGACCCTTACAGAAACACCCAGAGCACCAACCTCAGAAGGAAACAAGCTAATTGGGTGAAAAGGAAAGCGTCTAGAAAGACAATCGCCCCCCCAGGTGTGTCTCAGAAGAACACAGAGCTTGCATAAAATCAAGCCAATGGCACCCAAGTTAACAGATGGATTAGCCAATGAAAGAGCAGTCGGTCTGTGGAAATAGTTCAAACACAATTGTGATTCAGCAGACCGTTGGAATGTCGCTTTTTTTTTTTTTTTTTAAAGGTGAAACATGTTAAATTGGGTTTGAATGCGTGTACGTTTGTCTCTTGTATGTGGAAAAGTGTGTGGAACTGGTGGGGGGAGGGTAAATAAATGAATGAATGATGAATGCAATCCAAATATCTTTAATTGCTTTCTGAGCAAGCAATTATTATTTGTTTGGTGTATTCTGCGAATGAGCCCCATTACAAAGACCCAGATATGTGATTACTATTCATGCAGGACGAGATATCCAATTAAATGGAAATCTCTTGGCAAATAAGACCTTTTCCAGGGTTTTACAACTGCAGGCAGGGAAGATCCAGCTAACCTGATTAGGTACAAATATTTTTTCCTCTATATATATCGATTTCTTCAGGAGACAGCAATATAAACATATCTAGTTCTAATAATTTTGAATAGCTCAGACTAAAACAAAGCAATGACAATATTTTTTATTTCCTGTTGGTCTCGGAAGGATAGAGAAACAATAAGAAAATATCAGCAATAACGGTGAAATGGTAATTTGCTCAAGCCCCTTTGCATATAGTACGTAGAGCATGGGGTGCTGTTAATAAAGGGGAAGACATTCACTCCCCTATCAACCCTCATGCCATCAAAGTGTTTGTGTGCATGAACACATGCGCGCCAATGTCTATGCGTGCGTGTGTGTTCAATCGGAAGTCACAGGGAAGCTAATTTCCATTCCACTATTCCACAGTCTATCCAACAGCGATTCCTGCCTCTTCCCAGATTCCATTATCCTTGTTAGAATTTCCAGATATTCAAGCGTTTCCCAATGAATATCAGTGGCCTCAGCTGGTCAGCAATTACTTTCCAAGCATGGACGTCGCCTTATGTTGTTCCAAAAACTAGAGCCAATCAGATTAAATGACTAAGTGACGTCCTGGCTCTCTTCACTCTTGCCTGATCTCTTTGGAAGAAAAGGAAAGACATCTCTACTCTGTCCGTATTCTGTTGGTATTTGAGCATTATTCAGCCTATTTTGGATAAAACCGTCAATTTTGTACACTGAATTTTGAGTGCAGTGTTCATGCTTCGTCAAGAAGTCTGAAAGTCTCTCCCCTTAGCGCTAACATCCTTGGGAAGGGCTCCCTAAGGCCGGACTTATCTGAACTTATCATGAGGTAAACTTGTGAGATCAGGAAGGTCTCTCAAGGCTAGGATTCCATTGGCTCCTCCATTCACCTGTTAGTATAACATGTACTCCTTTCTGGCTCAAAACAAATCCACTGAAGGTCTTTCTACTACAGTAGTCCCTGTCGCAACAAATCATTGGCACGCCGCATGGACTCGTTTTGAAAGGGTTGCAAGGGTTAGGCTGGACAGCAGCGTGCACCAAGCTCTCCGCACCTGTTTGTATTGTGGTTTGTTCCCTCTCGTGACCGTTGCTTGGTTCATCCCTTCCCAATGCGTTAAGCCACATTTCCGGAACCTTGCTCCGAGGCAGGCAGGTTGAGGGAAATGGCATCTCGCTCACCTGCTCCCCCCTCTCCTCCTCTCTGACAAATCCTGCTTCTGGATGCTCCCCACTGACTCCTCGCGATCTATTAATCACTGCTACACCCCCCCCCCGCCACCCTCCAACCTCATGTCTCTCCCCCCCCCAATCTATCTCCACCCTTCCACCCTCCCCCCCCCCCCCCCCCCCAACCTATTTTCAATTCCCCACACACACCCCTTCCTCCGTCTCCGCAGCGCGGGTGTGCGACAACGCGATGCTGCGCTGTCAGAACGGCGGCACCTGCCACCACCACCAGCGGTGCCACTGCTCTGCGGGCTTCACCGGCGTCCTGTGCGAGAGGGCGCGCTGCTCGGGGGGCGAGTGCGACGGCCAGTCGTCCGGACAGGACCCCCTGCTGCTGCTGCTGCTGCAGCCCAGCCACCACAGCGGCCCCCTGGGGGCCCTCGCCGCCCTGGCGCTGCCCCTGTTGTCCATGACGCTCTGCTGAGGAGGGGGGAGGGAGGCGTGGGGCGTGGGGGCGTAGCTGACCTTGACCACCCACCCACCCACCCACCCACCCCCCCCCCCCCCCAAGAGAGCCCGCCGTACAAAGACCAGAAGTCACGTGCCGTGGGTACCGTAGTACGTATGTACATGTACACTGTTGAACACTGTGCTACGCTGGGATGAACTCCAACCCCTCAAAACTCCCCCCCTCCCCCCTCCCTCCCACCACTCCCCTTTGGGACATGAGAACAATGCCCTTGGTTTTCGCAGAATACCAGGTGGCTTTGTGTATCCGTGACCGTTGCTACGGGGGACAAGATAATAATTGCGGCGTGTGTTGATAAGGAATATAAATGGCGACCGAGAGAGATGGATTTATGTGAGAGCTCACCGGAAACCCCTTCGGGGGCCCCCGCTCGAATGAATTGAAGTTTTATATTGAATCACTGCTGTCTTATATGCTTAACAACAGAAATATTGTTTAAGGAGCCATGGCAACGGCCAGTGGCGGCATTGACGGTCATCGTAACAGTCAGCGACTGCAGAAGGCGACCATGTTAAAGGTGTACAGAACTAAAAACACAGGATTTATAAAAAAAGATATCAGCTAAACTAAAACGTGGGCCGGATCGTCGGCCAGCTATGCGTAATTGTTACCTTGTTCTCTTCTTCCCTCCTCTTCCTCCTTCACTCCTCTCCTTGTACTCTCCTACATGTGCTTTTAGTGATCCTGGTGTTTTTGCTTCACTAAAAGGAGGTTTCATGTTTTTGCCAAATGCTGCACATGATGTTATAATTGAGGCCGGCCGAGGAGAGGTTAACCTTTCCAGCCTCACTCTGATGGAGGCTTTGCAGTCATGCTTGAGCTCACCTGTACCCATTTAAAATAAAAATAAAAAGAGAGAGAAATGTAACATACCGTAACTGTATGAGTACGTTAAAAAGCGAAAATGCTCAAAGATGTATTACTTTTTCTAAAGCTGCCGAACTGTCTTGGAGGTGAATCTTGATTTTCTTTTGGGTTTTCTTTTGATTTGACATGCTTTTGTGGCACATAGTTCTCCTCAGTCGAGAGCTGCCGTCAAGGAATATGTTTACATTCACCCTTAAATACGATACAGTTCCACCAAAGGACAAAAAAAAGGTTGTTGTTTTGTTGTTGACTAGTATTCATTAATAATTAATGCATTATTAATCACAGCAGTGCGATCACCATTGGTCTGGTGTCTACTGGTCCGGGGAATGTCCCCTTGTTTGGAGGTCTTAACCAATGAAGGGCATATTTTCCTTTTGGCAATTTACCAAATACTGTGGTCTGCTGTAAAACAATAAATGGTATACTCCTGCCATGCAACCCGACGGCAATATTTCAATGTCATCTTGAAGTTTTGTTTTCTTTGTTTGTTTCTGTTTGTTTGTTTTTCAAGTTTTTTTAGTGGGTTTTTAGAACATCAAGGACAATCCTTGATGTGCTCACTGTAGTGACAGTTGCTGCTAGCAATACAACAATAATAACAATACTATAACAACTTTCCGTTTGAGGTGCGTGTACAGGCATACAGGAAGTGTTGCGTCCCCTACATCCTTTCCCCTTTCCTACAGCCACAAATCTATGGGGGAGGGGGGGGGGGGGGGGGGCTGTGCAATCTCACACTGGAATCCCATAAGCATTGTGTAAATTTACCAACAGACTCTGAGGAGGAGATTGCGCGGTGGCTGCCCGCCGCTGCAGGATTGCCCAGCCGAGCACTGTAATCAGATCTAGTCCCTGCTCTGAATGAGACAGGAGAAGGCCAGCATTCTGCTCCGTGCTGCTGAAAGCATGTGCGGGGGTGTGAGCAACCCATCCCCCCCGTCCCCCCCGTCACCCCGGTCCCCTGTCCCCCGTCCCCCCCGACAGACACACACACAGACACCCTACCGCCATAGCGAAAAACACACATCCGAGAAATAAGCTTTAATTTAACGGAGGGTCACTGAATGGAAATGAAATGTCGCTTCCCCACCAAGTGACATTATTAAGCTTGGGGAAGCATTTCATTAATGTCTTTCCCAGAGGTTGAAGGGAAACCATCTGATTGTGTTAGAGAGCCTGCTGTAAGTGCCTCTCATTAAATGAAAAACACTCAAAAAAAGAAAGTGTTTAAAGGGTGGTTGGCTGAGCTGAAGTCTTTGAAGAGGATCTCTTAGGTAAAGGACTGATATTAGGCTGCATGGAGTAGAATCACGGTTGGTTGTGTGGCATCGAGGTCAACAAAGAAAGGCATCATCAAACTGTGTGGAAATGTAACCTGTAAGAGAAAAGCATAAGGGACTTTGGATAAATAACCTACACAGTATGGCAAACAAGTTCATTAAGGGCAACAGCCTCAGCCGGTCCACTGATTGAAGCATCATATCCAAGCACGGCAATGGTCATGAACCATTCTGATCTGTAGGTCTTTTAATGGCGCCCACTCAGCATCACAGCATTGTGTCTGATGAGCATTACAATTGTATGGTCTTACATGAAAATGTAGGTTCTGGCTTCATTTTCTTAAGTACCCCTTTGCAAAATTGTTTTGTGGAACACAAAAAAAAATGAAGAAAAGAAAACGGACATTAAACCAAGTGGAAGTTGAAAAGAGGTTATTTTTCAAATTAAATGTTGCTGGAACCATGTGTGTATGGAAGGTAATTGCGTTTATGATGTGCTAGTGCAATAAAAAATGTTTCATGACATCTTTCTGGCTTTTTAGCTGTGCTTGGCCATTACAAGGAGTTAAAAACACAGCTAAATCTACATTTTTTGGTACTTAAGTAGGAATTGTTGCCCTTCCAATTGACGGAAACTCACCAGAACCATCTTTGGCCGTCTTAATTGCGATGGCAAGCCCTGTCTGATACCACCGAATTCAAAACAAGAAAGAAAATGACATTATAATTCCTTGATATAGCCTTGTTAGCAATAAGCTAAGCAGGCTTTTAGACATCAGGAGGTTGTGTGAATAAGCTTCCTCTCCCCTGAAAGCAGATTTGGGCAGAGAAAGCATCAACGGTTGAGGTGGCAACACTTAATGAATAACAATGACTCAATCGTTAAGTGGCTGAAATCCATCTCTAATGAATAAAACACATGCGACTTCACCTTCTATGGGTTGACAATGGTAAAGGGTGCTTTTGAAGGTGGTTCTGTTCCTCGATTTCCAGAAATGTGCATGTCATTTCCTGAATCCAGAAAATTTAGGACGTTTCATACATTATTTTGTATGGAAAGGAACTCCCAAATAAGAACCAGGAAAAAATGAGATATTCTGCTGAACATCCTGAATATTTCATCTAGAGTTATAATAGGCTTCCCATGACAGCAGCCATTAGCACAGAAAGTAGGTCAGGGGCTATCTTATACAGGAAATCCTTCCGTAGCCTCATTAACAAACTAATAATAACAATAATATTGATCAATACAAATCAAATAATCAAAAGTGGCAGTTTGTATGTGAAAAATCTATTACATATAGATTTGCCCTTATGATGATATTGATTATTTTCATAGAGTCATCGATTGCCAAAGCATAAATAATGTGTTCCTAAGCATAAGTAACGTTCTCCTTGGCTCCATATCCCTCTCTGCTTTAAATGTCAGTGTCACTTCTACCACAAAAGCTCACAACAGTTCCTCAAGTCTTCCAAACCACAGCGGTGGCTCATGACTCGCTCCCACCACACTGTCCCTCCCTCCCATCCAGCCTTCTCTTGCTCCTCTCCTCCTTTCTCCCTTCTCCCTAAGACCCGGTAGAGGGTATTAAGCGGGCATTCACAGACACCAGTGGTCCTTGTGTTCTGCCGCTGTCAGCACTGGTGGCTCCAGCAGAGTTGAGCACTGCACAGCGACCCGGCCAGGGGTGTTCTGTGTCGGGGAAAAGGAGGAGCTCAGCATTCATGGATGTCTCTCAGGTTATTAGCAATACAATATCTATCCATATCCAGCTTGCCAATCTCTCTCTCTCTCTCTCTCTCTCTCTCTCTCTCTCTCTCTCTCTCTCTCTCTCTCTCTCTCTCTCTCTCTCTCTCTCTCTCTCTCTTGGCTCAAGAATGAGTACTCCACAACACGTAGGCAGTCATGTTGGGAGTACACGAGCGTTAGCGAAACAGATTTTTTGGAAATACCACAACTGCATTGCGTCTATGAGGCGGCGACAAAAATAAGATTAAAAAACTCGCCTGGTTTAACATTTTCTCGAAGACTGTTTGAATATTTATGGTGTTTAGGCTAAAAATGGCGGATGCAAATTCGCGTTGAATCGGGCTCCCCGGGCTGTTTTCAAATCACGGGTTATATAAAGTACAGTTGCCTCTGCTGGTTACGGCAGGAACCAATAACCTTTTTATTTAGCAAGAGACATTTGTCATAAACACTCAGGCCTACAGCTCTCTACACCTGCACCTTCCATACAGGTGTGATGTAGGTCTGACTTCTGCTACGGTAATTCCCATGATATTTACAGCCATGTCTAAACTCGCTGTATCTCGTGTCCTAAACCAAAGTATCTTTCCGTGTTCCCCCTTAGGCCTCTTCTTCTCAAATGGCGGGGAAGCTCCAGCGGTCTCCGTCTCTCTCTCTCTCTCTTTTTCAAATCACCGATCAGGGCGAATAACTATATACTGTATATCGAATAATAAAATGTGAAGTTTCGCCAGCACATGCCGCATTTAACCCAAGACTAAATGCGCAGTTTAGCTGCATATATCGATCACAAAAGTGTGGATGTGCAATTAAAATGTTCCGGTGGGACCGATCAATAAATACAAGTGCACGCACACACACTGTAATCAGCGTCTCTATAGGAACGCTGGGCCCCGGCAAAGCGGATCGATACGGCCTCAGCAATATGAAAGCGGTATTGAATGCCCTCCATTATGGTAGCGACACATCAGGAATGGCACTTTATGGATGGGTAGGAGCAGCATGCCATCGGTGGGGGTCTCCAGCTGGCAGCAGCTGCTGAGCGGCGGCCTTGCAGCAGCGGGCACATGCTGGGAGCCATAGAGAACACTGGAATCAATAGGAGAGAGAGCACGTTAACTCGTCCCTGCTGGAGCATTCCGGAAGCCGCTATTCAGCTTCCTGCTGACATTTATATTGTAATATATTTTGTAAGCTCAAGGGTGATGGAGGGAGGGCCGGCGGAGGGGGGTTTGGTTTAAATGTGCAAGTTGGAGAATTCCTCTTTAGACGGATAAAATGTGACATAATGGTTTCGCAACCTCTGATAGGCTTCTGTCTGATGGTGATTGGCTGAAATTATGCTTCACACTGCCGGGCTACCGTGTTTAAACATGCCGGTGGAGAGACATGACAGTGAAGCACATGCATACTAATTGGCAACAATCGATAAAAAACTGGAATTTTGAGACATTTGGATGAATTGTTGTCTGCGTGCACCGCTGACTTTTTGACACACCTCAAGTCTGATGTACTCAGTGCTTAAAAGAGAGCCAAAATACATTATTTATATATTTTCAAATAAAGAAAATCTGCCTCCATGTCACGTCCAGAAAGCAATCTGACGTACCCTCATTTCAATACAATCTGGGAAGCAATCGGCTCGGCAGCTATAGAAGGTAATCCCTTCCTCTCGTATTCAGTGTCAGACAAGATCACTGCTCTTGTCTGTTCTGCTCAATGCCATACCCAGCACCTCTGGCCTTGCACTGCCACACCTAAATTGCAAATCAGCCGCGGCTGGAATGGACCCAGTGCCAACCAATCATTCCCCTAACTCCCGCGAAAAGTCCTTTGGGGAAATTATGTACGGTTTACACCGTCAGTGTTTTACACCAACTAGTTAGTCTATGAGAACGCTTAATCAAGCATAATCAGGATGAATATTGTTTATTGTTAATGTAATTCATGTGCAGCAGAAATGTCTTGTTGGCTCTTGGTTGTTGGATGTTGTTGTGTATGATCATCAACACAACAACAAATCAGAAGCATGTTTAGAAAGAACACAGAAGTAAAAACAGAAGAGGGATAAGGGAACAAACAAACGTTTAGCCGCTGCCATTTCAGGAATTCCCCTCTCTTGTAAAATCTGCACTCAAAACAATAAAACAACGCCCTCCTAATGGGCAAACGGTGACAATATTGATTGTAGACAAACAACCCCTTTGGGCAGCCCTGCCAAAACTCAGAATGGATGGGAGGGGGGGGGGGGGGAGAGAGGGGAGAGAACATCAGAGATGAGAGAGAGAGAGAGAGAGAGAGAGAGAGAGAGAGAGAGAGAGAGAGAGAGAGAGAGAGAGAGGCACTGCCAAGTCCAGGTCGGCGTGACGACGAGTGGCACCACCTCGTTAAACCTGCCCCCGGGAGTCACGGGCAGATGCTCTGCTTTCCTATGATAATGGCCAACCCGCTAAGCAGCGAGCCGCGTTACGCTCCTTTGAGCAGCTATTGACCTCCAAGCCGTCAGCTGCGGGCGTCGCGCCAACGCACCGCTTCACCTCGCGGAAGCGTGCTTGTTGCGCTGTTACTTTTTTTATGAGGACCTAGTCGATACTGTTCCTTATTGGTGCGCCGTAAAACATCTCCCAACGACCGCGCGCGCTCCCACGGTCTTAAACACGTCGGGGTCGGCATGTGGCCATCAGATTAAAGTGTTTTCATGTTCGTAAACATGATGGCCAATTATATTCTAGGACCCTGTTTGAAATCCAGCACTCTCTCCGTGGCAAATTAGAGATGGGGATATGGAAAAGGTTTCAACGTTAATGAACATTTTATTCACCTCAGCCACAGTCGGGTGGAACGAGTTGCGTTGAGGCGTCAAAGTGCAGTGCGTGCAGAAGGAGGGGAGAGATTTGAGGCACGGGGGGAGAGAGAGAGAGAGAGAGAGAGAGGGAGATGGTTAGAGGGAGCGGGTGAGGGAGGGAAATAGAGAGCAGTGGCTCTCTGAGGATTAGCACGTTTAGAGTGCTTTGATCTTCTGAGATCTTAATTGCTGGATAGTGCTGATAGAGCCCTGGTGGAGATGGCAATGCCACACAGGGAGGCAGAGATTGGAGACGAGTTTCTTTTCAAATGCAATATATCTTTTTTCTATGACTGCCTCTTTTTTTCTCATTGAGTGTAATTTCAAACTTCTTCCAAAGAAGGAGGAGAATTCAATGAGACAATTTTCCAGACAGTCTAAACTTGTATTTTGTTATGCTGGTTTGAGTAGATAACAGAGATTTGTTTTCTCCTGAATTGATGAAACACAAATGGAGAATAAAAGAGCACACTTCACATTCTATTGACTGGGATCAGACCATAAGCGATTTTCTCTGATATTATCTCAAAGAAGTACATGATCACCATAGTGATGTTTATCAGACACAGTTGAGTTTGAATCATGGGCTTTCAGCTCTGCTATAGCCACATGTAGGGTTTGATGTCAGATGTCTTTGTAAAAAAAATGAAGGAAGTATTACCTGCCGGGGTCAAGGCGACTACGATTTGACAGATGCATATAAATCGCTTATGAAAATAATTCATCACATCTTTAAAAAAGAGTCTGGGTCTTTTCGCTGGCAAGCTCTTTGTATTTTTGGTCCATCCCCGACTTGACTTAATCCCTGTTTAACCCCCAGTCTGAGACCCAGAGGGGCCAAGCGGCAGGGAGCAGGGGTTAAGGAGATGAAGATGATGTATGGACTCCTCGCTCCCATTCTTCTGTCACTCTCCTGACCTTTGGGGACTCTTCATCCCTCTCTTCTTGTATCTGACAGACATGCACAGCCTTACACGCATGCTCAGACTCTCTCTTGAACCAACGCTTACACAATCCCTCACACTACCCGGAACACACACACTCACTCTATCACACACAAAATCACACACTCACACGCACATACTCACATTTTCACCCTTCTTAAACAAGGGAAAGTATTTGTCATATGCAAGGGATCTGTCTGGAGAGTGGTAGTTTACTATTGGTTGCTTGAACGGGTGTAACATTTGTTATGACGACGCCCCCATCGCACCGACTCCTATGGAACCCGATATGGCTTTTTTTTTTAAAACCTTTACGACTTTTTCCCACTTTTTTTAATCTCCTGGGTGTTGGTTTTCTTGCTTGAACAGGGGTTTACTTGCCCTTTACCAGACAACTGACCCACTGTCTCCTGATGATTTCATTCTGGGGCAGGGCTACCCGCTGCGTCGCACCAAGGCGCTCAGCAGGTTCCTGGGTACCCTTATCAGCCAATAGGAAGTTAGCAATATAATGTAACCTATAGAGGGATGGATCGAATGCAAACCAATATATAGGTGGTGTTGCTGTTGGTTTGCCCTTAAAATGTCAGCTCTAATGGAAGGAGAAGCATGGACCCTGATACATGCTGTGTTTGAGGCAAGCTGGTTGTAGATTCAGTAACAGCTCGTCTCTTACCCAATATTCTATCTGGGAATAATAATGACACTAATTAATTAATTAATTAATTAATTAATCAATTACATGTATTCATGTATTTGGGTAGAAAATTGTACAACAATGTGTTTGAGAGGTTGTGGGCAAAGAAATACAGGACAGAGTAGAGAGTTATGAATCTTAGCAGTTATACGTTATTATACGACTATATTATTATATGTCTTTCCATTAGGCCTATACACTGTCTTCTGTCTCTCGATCTACAGATCGAAATAGTCTTGGTTGAGCCAATGCACCGCAAACTAGAGTCAGGGTACATCTGTAGACTCAACGGAGAAAGCTGACAAGCAAAGCATGCTGAGGCAAGATGTAATTGCAAAAGGAAGAATATTTAATTTCACCTTTTTTTAACTTGACTTAAGTAAATTATAAAACTGCCGACCAGTCCATGGTTTGCACACACCGTCCGATGCAACATTGGGAAGGCTGTGGTCTATGGGTCTACCAATAAGTTATATTCACTATCTAACAATAGTTGAATGACAAAAAATACATAATGATGGTCATTACGATGATTATGTAAAATATCATGCTGTTAGGAGATCATTGTCTTTGTACTCGGTTGCAGTGCAT
Organism: Gadus morhua; assembly: GCF_902167405.1. Classification (NCBI taxonomy): domain Eukaryota; kingdom Metazoa; phylum Chordata; class Actinopteri; order Gadiformes; family Gadidae; genus Gadus; species Gadus morhua. The sequence continues at coordinate 10,502,873 of NC_044055.1, read as the reverse complement.
TGCACATCTAATGCATCCACATTAGATAATTTCATTCAAAACGAGAAATAGTCGAGGTTAACACAAACCAATGCAAAATATAATACAAATAAACTTCTCCTGCTTCTTTTCATTAGCATGAATCGTTTAGAAATTAGGTGGGAAGGGGGGGCAAACAACACACGCTAGGCTGGATAATAAGTTAGCACTGTTCAATCTCATCACTTTGAATCATAAGCCAGACACATCGTTGTATAAAATACCCCCCAAACCGACCAGTTTATAAGATAAGCACAAAAGCCCAACTGTGAATATCACGGAAAATGACAATGAGACCGTGTACCGTAATAAATAATGGGTGATGCTCCTGCATTGCTATTACATCCTTAACCCCGCAGGGGAGAGAGAGGGGAGAGACAAGCAGCCTAGGGACTGTTCCTGGAGTCTGTTCCCTGCCTGCCGGGGCAGAACTGCTGCCTGCACCGACATGTGGGTCAACGGCTAGTCCATATGCACACATCCACTCATAGTAATAATATTAATATTAATATATAATATATATATAATAATACAAATAATACAAGCTCGGATTGACGCGCTTTGTTTAAGGTCAGCCAGATTCAGGTGGGGGGTGGCGCTATACATTTCCTCTCCGTGTTGGAGTAAATCAGCCTCACAGGGCACTGCTGGACAGGCGCGAGCCATGCTCCTGAAATATTCATGCAGCGACTTGACTGGGCTGGGCTGAGGCGCATGTGAGGTGGGGGGGTGCGGCACTGGGGAAATGGCCTGGACTGCGGCAGGGAGATCCAGGTGTAGGCGTGTGAGCGGGGGTGGTGTTGCGGGGGGGTCCAGGGTAAGGCGCATGCCCTCTTCGTTGCACCAGGGTACACCAGGGTACACCACTGCCATCTCAGAATCCCACTCGGGACTGGAAGGAAGATCCAGTCGGGTCATAAGGTATGGCCGGAGATATCGGGGGCCACCAGCGCTGTGTCGGTCCGTTTGGAAGGCAGAGTGCTCTCTGAGTGGCCCCGGGGCGGCGGGGGGGGCCCATCAGCGGCCACACACGGTAACAGGGCGAGGAGACGAGGTCGAGGGAGAAAACGACGGGTTCATTCCTCCTCTTCAACGTAGGTCGAAGGGAACCAGCCCACCTGCAACGGCAAAGACAAAGGCCGTGTTCCCATTAGCTCACTGGCTCACTTATTCCCAATGTAGGGAACTCTACATATTACACTACTTATGGAATAAGGATAGGAGGAATTCTGACACTAATCATGCCCCATCCCGTGACCTGTATGGGTGGCATTAAACCATCCGACACCTGACAGAAGTCAACCCTGTGACCGCTCATTTGCATAAATAACCCATGTCTGCCAGACCCTCTTACGGACGAATCAGGTGATGCATCATGGGATATAAGGCTGAAAAAGCTGTGCATCAGGTGCAAGCCCCCGGGAGCAATGCATACTTCCTCAATCCACTAGTGCTCAGTGTCCAAGCCTGGTATTGCAGCTGTTTTAGCGGGCTGTGGACGAGTCCCTTGATTCATGGAGTCCCAGAAGTAGAAATCCCCATTCACTCCAATACAAGTGGGGAACAGGAATGTGTCTCCACAAAAATTTTTTGGATATCAATCATAGGCTCATAATTATCTTTATACCATGTACTAATAAACTGTACGTTAATAAAATGTTTCTTTTCAAAACGCCACCTAAAGCATTTTATTTTATTTGTGTATATTTTGCAGGAGAAGGAGGGGTGGGCAGCTGAAAGGAGTCGTAGTGAAAGAAATGTTGTTTCGGCTGGGCAAAATAATTGTTACATAATAATTGTTGTCCAGATGGCAGGAGGAGTGTAATTCAAAGATCACATATAGAGAATCATCGGGGGGGTTAGTAACTTGTACTTCAATGGTCGGTAAACAATGTGACTGTGCTCGCTCAGACCTCTCACTCATGATGCTACAATGCTAACAATGCTAGTTAACGAGAATATTTATGCATCCGGCACGTCATGCACTAGGGCGTGGCTAGGCGCCCAGGATGCGGAAGCAAATCTCTCCTTGATGTTCCCCTGCGCCATTGAGCAGTTTTCATAGTAATGAATGGGCGGCCATGTTTTAGTCCGCTGTCCTTTCTTTAATAGGTCCATGATCAGGTGTACACTTATTTAACAGTGCATTGTGGGTATTAAGCAGTGCACTATGTATGGTCCCATATTTGTACACTCACCATTCGGACAACATTACAAATTGTTCACACTCTAAGAGGTAAACTATAGAGGGCATAAGTGGACCAAATAACATCATGATCATTTACAAAAGACATACATACAATAGCGAAAAGCCATGTGTTTACTAAGATCAGAGGCTTTCATCCAATATGACTTACAGTGAATTCAGACTCATGTCAATTAAGGAGTAAATAGGGGTTAGTAAGTATGGGTAATCTTGCTCAAGGATACCATGCAGGTCAGACCACAGACACCAGGGTTGAATATCCAGAACCTTTCATATGTGAGTCCCAACACCCTAACACAGCTAGACAATCCTGCCTCATACACAGATTTCTGATAAATATGAGTATAAATACAAGTCATGTAAAGTACGGCAGCAGATAAAAGATAAATTCTCCCATTCCACATGTAGAGACTGAGAAAAGTAGGCCAGCGTATCCATAAATAAACAGGTGTTGTGCGGGAGCATAGGCTGCAGGTCTGTGGTGCTGCCTTGAGAGCAGCATTAAGGTACCCACCCGGCCGTCGACGTCCCCTCTCCACCAACCGTTGGACATCTTGAAGTAGATCTTCACCACGTCGCCCTCCGCCAGGGACAGCTCGCGGGTGTCCCTGGAGCTGAAGTCGTAGCGGGCCACCGCCGTGTTCACCACCCTGGGGGAGAAGACTGGGGGCGGGGGGTAGGGACCGCATCAGGGATGGAACGTCGGAAGGAAAAAGTGGAACTAATTCTTTAAAGGTGACATATTATACAACCAGGTGTGAGTGTGATTAGCAGTTACAAGCCGTCTTGAAATAGGCCTCCTCTGACATCACAAGTGGGTGTGCCCCCCCCCCTAGATGTATGACGGATAGATGAGCAATGTTTGCTACAGTCCACTGGGTAGGCTGGTAAACTGATCTATCCAGCGCACATCTAGGTGGACACGCCCATCTTGTGACGTCAGAAGAGGCTGATTTTCACGGCTTGTAACGTCTAATCAAACTCATACCTGGTGGTATAATAGGTCGCCTTTAAGAAACGATTGTACTATTCTTATGACTGATTAGACACTAGACAGCAAATTAAGTTTTATGTCACCAACAAAAGACAGGGTGATTATTACTGCAGGGAAATTCACTTTTGGGACTGTATGAAGTGGCTTTAGGCATTGTAAATATATTCAACTGAAAAAACATGACAGTATCCCAAGTACTAAAAACTATAGTAGGTTGGTACACTATATTCATGCGTCTTATGAAATAGATGTATTTTGCCTCGTTGTTATAATAATGCTAGACCATTCGGATGAACGTACAAGTTCCATTTTTCATGTTGGAAGGTCCAGCAGAAATATCTCACAGGCTTATGTTTTTATTATCCGTGAGAATGGATGAGAGAGTCGAGCATGGAGTTCAGCCTTGTAGGTGGGGCCGAGCAGATAGTGTACAAGGTCACCGGCACATACATGCACACACAGACACAATTAAACACCCTTGTTACGCGAACACACACACACACACACAACCGCGCAAGATACAGAGCAGAACAATGATCCACACAGACACACACACAAAAAAAACACACAGCTCACGCAATCGCACATGCACCCGCACGCTTATGACTGACGTTTTTCTGAGCGATATTATGAAGAGGACGGGAGTGCCTTCGCGCCGTGGATCACAGCGGACGTGGGCGTGCGGCAAAGACAACACACCAAGGGCCAAATGAAAGGCACAGGTTGGGATAGGCAGGAAAAACAATATATATATATATATATATATATATATATATATATATATATAGAGCGAGAGATAACACAGGAAGGAAGAAAAGGTGGTTATAGCTGTACCTGACCAGAAAGGAGAAGTGCAGGGAGGTACAAAGCCAGAGCCTATGGCAGGATCTGCAAAAGACGATGGAGTGAGCGACGGGGGGGCCAGGCCACGGCGGCAGTAGAGAGGGGAAGAGAGAGAGACACACAGAGAGACAGTGAGACGTACAGATCCAGAGAGAGAGGGAACATAAGAGGGCTAAACACAAAGTTTGAAATGGGAAGAGAGAGCGACTCTGAGAAGAAGAGGAGAGGGATAGTTTGCAAAAGTTAGACAACAAACCCCAAAAGTATCATGTGGGAGAGTGAGGAATAGAGACGTTCTCAGTTTTTTTTCTGAAACAAATAACTACTAATAGCTCCGTCTTTTCCACCGGAGGAAGACAGAGCACCAAACGCCAGTGGTTGAATTTATATTTTTTAAATGATGCAGAGCATTATCAGTCCAATTGCTGCAACATATGAATTTCAAATATAAATAGTAAAAAAAATATATATTTTTTTTTTTTACCACAAGTGGTACCTAGATTCAAACATACATGCAGCAGACATGCCAGGTGGCATATTACACACACACCCATGGTTATTTTACCTAGAGCTGGACATCTGCATGGGACAGACAGTACATATAAATATAAATGAATCACACCAGCACAAATATTGGTCAGGAATACACAGTGAAATCCATATCCACACACTCGGTCACGCGGTCAGGATAAACCCACGGCAGAGAGGCTTCTGTTGGCTTTGTTAGAACATTAAGTCTGATCGGTCTTGATGGATTTTCCATGGTTCTGCTTTCTGTGATTGTTTTTCTCTTCTTTTCATTACGATTTCCTCGCTGATGTATTTATTTTTTATTATGATTATCGTTGTTCTATTTCTTCATTCATTTATTGCATTATTTTTTTTTTCTTCTTCAGGCATATGCACATATCGTGTTTCCCCCTAATGGGTTCAGTGCCGGCGCCAGGCTCAATCCCAGCATGCACTGGGGTCTGTCAAGACGTTCTGAAGGAGAGTGCAGGCGATGACAGTGAATGGCAGCAGCACCGTTTCTACAGAGCCTCTGGTTGAGGCGCTCCAGAAACTTGGCACGCTTGAAGATGTGCCGCCGCTGACGTCGCAGCGGCGGCAGGGGGGGGGGGGTTGGTTTAATATTTCCAGCAGATACATCGGCGCCATCGCCCGCTTTGTTCCACCGCGTGTCGGGTTGGCTGTTTACGCTGTTAACCCACAACACTCGGGCTGGCGACGAGCACCAGCCTCCAGCCGCCTCCCGCCTTTATAACCTTGTTTTTCCCCGTATAACTTTATTTGTTTTTTTCGGTCGTTTATTTCGTCCCCCCAGTAACCAAACAGCCTCCCCCCCCCCCCTCCCCGCCCCTGTCAGACCAATGCCAGTCTCTCAACCCTCCCCCCAGGTGTGTGTCAGCAGGCAGCTGTCATACTGCCGTCTCCAACGGCAACCAGAGTGAAATGTCATGTCCTGTCAGCGACGCCGTGCCGCGCTGCGCTCCGAACGGACGCCCGACGGTGCCGGGCCTCGGGCAATGAGGACCTAGCAGGAGCCACTCTCTGCGCAGCCCGCCGGCGCTTCGCGGGGCTCTTTCTCAAGTCGATTTTCCTCCCCCGCTCCCCCCCCCCCCTCCCTCCTCCATCACTCCTACCCCTTTCCCATAACCGTTTCTTTATTCCTTCTCTATTTATATCACCACTTACCAACTTAAAGTCGTGGATATGCACCTCCCTTTATCTCCCTCCCCGGCTGTGCTTACCGTACATCTGCTCCCATCGGTCCTCCTACCCTTGTGCCCATGTGTGCGTTCACATCTATTGATGACATCTCCATAGTCCTCCTCCTCTTTGCCTATCCCTTCTTCCCCCCCTCTCTCTCCCCCCTCATATCTCCCTCTCTCTCCCCCCTCATATCACTCTCTCCTCATATCTCCCTCTCTCTCCCCCCTCATATCTCTCCCCCCTCATATCTCCCTCTTTCTCTCTCTCTGTCTCTCTCTCTCTCTCTCTCTCTCTCTCTCTCTCTCTCTCTCTCTCTCTCTCTCTCTCTCTCTCTCTCTCTCTCATTCCCCTTCACCTACCTCTCCCTCTATCTCACTCTCTCTCTCTCCCTCTCTCACACACTCCCCTTCACCTCCCTCTCCCTCCCTCTCACTCTTTCTATTTCTCCATTCATCTCTCCCTCTCTCTCTATTTCTCCCTCTCTCTCTCCCCCTCTCTCTCTCCCCCTCTCTCTCTCTCTCTCTCCCCCTCTCTCCCCCTCTCTCTCTCTCTCTCTCTCTCTCTCTCTCTCTCTCTCTCTCTCTCTCTCTCTCTCTCTCTCTCTCTCTCTCTCTCTCTCTCTCTCTCTCTCAGATCATCTGCTGGGGGTCTCTGAGGGCCGGCGATGAGGTGAGTAGAAGTGGAGAAAGGTGCGACAGGACAAAGACTTTATGGTATGAGATCGAAACAACAACTGTTTGTTTGTTCAGAATGGAGCTGAGTACAGCAAAATCAATACTTTTGGTGGCTCTGTGTAGGTTAGCGACAAGTCGCTATGCAGGGTACTCTAATACAACTATTGGAAAAAACCCACTGAGCTCACTACTTCCTACACTATACACTCAAAGGACCAACACCACTCCAGTGTATAGCCGGCTATTTACGTTACTGCCGGTAACGGTAACTGTAAGTCTGAGTTTGACTTCCACTTGTTATGTACATTCATGTTATCTTCGTTTTCTGGTAGATCGTCCTGGGTTGTAAGGACATGATGTTAGGTGATGGGAGAGGGTGACATGTATAAAGGGTATCTGCAGCTTTCAGCAAGGTAAAGGTAAGACTTTTTAAGACCTTTTTAATACATCTTCAAGTGCAATTGAATACCAATATCAGGACAAACAAATAGTCCACCATCCAACCATAGCGATTCCTGTTTCCAACCAGAATCTGCCTGCCTGCAGTATCAAAGGCAGGATCTGCCTTTGATTTTCTAAAAAAAAGGCAGGATCTGCCTTTGATTCTGGCAATGCCAGAATTGTAATCAACCCCCACCAAATAGAAGACTCATTTATTTTAAGGCGATATAATTGACATTTGTGAATTTAACAGTTAAAGCCTCGCTTAACCGATCCTCTGTTATAGGATCATGACACTGATTTGCATGTCCATGAATCTCCGAAATCCATTGAACTAACTAACTCTATTAATAAATGGGATCAAAATGATGGTTTTTAAATGAACTCACTCTAACTGTAAAATTAAAAAAAATCTTGTTTTATGATTTGGGTATTCATTTGGGTTAGGGCTAAAAGAAGAATTAGACGCCAAAAGTGTGTTGTAACAATTATTTTTTTTAGAAAAACAAATAAGTTAAAACCCAATTTGTTAAATACATGTTGTACTAATTGTGTTACATCAATATCACTACCAGGTGCTACGTTGACGTCAGTCGTTGTTGGATCATGTCATTGCTCTGCTCCTGTCAACACTTTCAGATTAAAAAAAAACATTCAGGCTGTAGCAGTCCGCCACCAAAGAGGAGGTGTGTAAAGGTTTCCCCCAGCCGGAAGCCTCCAAAGCACAGACAAAATGGCAGTTTGTTTGCGGTCCCTATGGCAAAATCTCTTTGGCATTTCACAGCAGCACTACAGCTATGCAGGAAGAACCGAAGACAGTTTCTCAATATAAGATAAGACGCGGTTCTGTGTGGCCCCTTAATTTTCATGAAATTAATTACCGATGCGAAGCCCCCCCATCGTTTCTCAATGTGACAAAGTGAGAAAATAATTGATGAGCAACACTGAAAAATTGCTCTGTTCTTAGATTGTGAAACAGATGGATGAAACAGAGAATAACTCCTGAAAAACATCCCCGACAATGCCAGTAAACAAACACAAATTTGTCAAGCTTATCAAATATTTAAACTTGATAGTGTGGTTACAAAACACAATTTGATCCTCCTTGTCATTGCATTCTGAAAACGTATATATATATATATATATATATATATATATATATATATATATATATATATATATATATGAAAGGAGTAGTAGAATATTCAGGTAAAATGTCTTTCCAGGGAGAGAAAACACACACATGCAGCAAACAGCACTGGGGAAATTATATTCAACACTTATGCAGCGATAAATATTTCTCACGTGTCCCTCATGCCAAAAGCGGAGCTGTCGTGGTATTATAAGACACAGTTTACACTTGAGTGTCTGGTAACTAACCAAGTGCTTTGTCAGCATGAATTCCTAATGTATTCAGGGACGTTCCTGTTCCAGTTCTTCGACAGGGAGGATATAGCCAGTAATCACAAACGGAAATATGCCACCAGAACAGACAGAAGAACAGACACTCTTGAGCAGTAGCTAGGCTGCTTTTTCATTCTCTCCACGATTATGGATCGAGATCAGTGTTACAGTAGGTTGTTTTTTTTGGAAACTCTTTACTTTAGTTAAGTTATTTTCTTCTTTCACTTTTACATTACTCCATGGATTTCTTATTTTATTTTTATTATTTTGTAATTTTCACTGCACTCACCGTTACTCACTACAAAATAAAATCAGAGAAGAATTGTCTATGGATTACCCTAACAGACTTTTTAGTGTGTTGTGTATGCGTGTGGAAAACCTGCCAATCTCAGACAATCAAACTAAAGTAACATTCTCTGGAAAATCACGATTGGATATTCATAAACTACAGTCGAAAGCACCAGTGTGAACGAGTCCTCCTCGACCACTACTGTAATGTAGGGGGGCATCTAGACACCGGATATTGCGGTCTCGTAGAGTCGGGAAGGCAAAGATTATTTCCAACTGGTTTGATATTATCGGGCCCAGTTTACGTAATCTGCTTAACTTTTTGGCTTATACCACCTCCCCAAAAAATAAGACTGATTAAATGTAGTAAATCTTAAGGCAATACATTTGAACTTTGAGCAGGCCAGTCGGAAAATATACCCTAATATGACCCCATTCCGTATACATGAGTGGAAATGATCCAACAAGATTTCTAAGAGAAGGCGCAGAGAATAAAAGAACATGTCTTCATGTGTGGAAATTCTATGTTTCCACCCGCCAACTGTAGACCAAGACGGCAAGGCAAGACTGATCTTCTAGAACAATCACGTTGCTCATAGCCCTTTATTTTTAGCCTTTTTAAGCATGTTATAGACCCTTTTCACCAAATTAGCTCTGGTTCTTGAACCATTTCCGTTCCGGATTCTTGTAACCGCGGCGCTATCCAGTGATCCAGCCCGCTTTTCCTCAAGTCCCGAGCGGAACCGTGCTAATCAAGGATGCGTCATCAACGGAGAGCTTTGCCTAATGCTCACCGGAAGTAAACAGTTGTAGCACACTCTCTTTTTTTTATCATCTTTCCAACCTTCAGAATATGAAACGCCCCTCAGGAAGTAGAGCGGGTTGGCTGGTAACCAGAAGGTTGCTAGTGCAACCCCCCGCTCCTCCTAGCTGAGTGTCGAGGTGTCCCTGAGCAATACGCCTCACCCTGACTGCTCCTGACGAGTTGGCTGTCGCCTTACGTGGCTGACACCGCCGTTGGTTTGTCATTGTGTGCATGAATGGGTGAATGTTGATTGCAATATTGTGAAGCGCGTTGAGTGAACACTGGTTCGAAATGCGCCGAATAAATCCATTCAGTCCATTCACACTTAAGGTCAAGGGAAACCTGAGGTTTTTAAAAAAATAATCTATACATATATTAGTGCTGTCAGTTAAACGCATTATTAACGGCGTTAACGCCAACCAATTTTAACGGCGTTAATTTTTTTATTGCGCAATTTACGCAATTCGTTTATTTAAAAAAATATATATACTTTTTTTTTTTTTTTTTTTTTCTTTGGCTCAAAACAAAGAAGCAGTAGCCTGACTGCTATGTTCAAGGCAGTATGTTGGTATGTTCATCGTTTAATTGCACTATAGGCTTTTTTTTTGCATCGTCCTGTTTTGATCAGTATATACCAATGTTGTTATCAATAAAAAACCATTCGCACAAGGCAAGCCGATGCACTTCTCCATGTTGATAAGAGCTTTAAAATGAGAAAAATAAATGGGACAAAGAAATCAAGGGATATTTAGCATAGAATTTTTTTTTAGATTAATCGCGATTACTCGCGATTAATCGTGAGTTAACTATGGCATTAATGCGATTAATGGCGATTAAATATTTGAATCGCTTGACAGCACTAATATATATATAATAAATCAACAATACCACGCGAAAGAGTCTCAGGGGACCCACCGGTGGAGGCCTGGGGGAGGGGCCTGGCCGCGTCCCCATTGGTCAGCCTCCGGTAGGGCACCTGCAGGGTGGTGTCCAGGCTCCTGAAGCCCTCCCTCAGAGAGTGGTCCTTGTAGTACTCCACCAGATCCTGCACAAACACACACACACACACACACACACACACACACACACACACACACACACACACACACACACACACACACACACACACACAACATAAAACGTTAATCGATCAATCATCTAATAAACATTTAAGAACGCACAGACCTCGGTTACACTTGTTTCTACGCAACTTTTATCATCCTATCAGGTCAGGACACATTAACTGTCAAGTCTGGAAAGGCCCGGATTGGATCTTAATCGCATCACAAATCTTGTTGAAGTCGTCAGGGACTCAGCGAGCCACTAAATGTTGGCCGTTGCATGACTGCGCTTGATAGTCAAGGCTTTTGATTATTTAATACCATTTTTAACAGAAATGGTAAGGGGCAATTCAGCAGATTTTTTGACCAGGAAGAATTTTTGTCAGGAATGTGAAATGCAAAACACGGATCCGGCGACAGAGTTCGCGTTCAAGTGTTAAGTTTGGACATCGGACCTGGGTTACTATGTGGCGCATCCGATTATAAAAGTCACATTGAAACAGCAAGTTGAAGTGAGGCTAAACACATAATACCGTTGCATGAACCTATTTTCATCCCAGGTTCACGAAAAAATATATTTCAGGAAATGGCATGGCAACTTTGATGCAATGCTTTACAAAACTCTCTTCGGTCTTCAAAACTAGCTCAATTGTCTCCAACGACCCCTATTCACTTGGACTGCAGTTTTCAAGAGCCGTGATGTCAGCGGCGGTGGGGCAAGAAAAAGGTGGAGTGGGTTCAGAACCATTACCAGCAGGGACTTGAACAGGCGAGTCTCGGCGATGTAGAACCAGCCCTCCTTGGTCAGGATCTTAATGTGCTTGACTTCATCGTTGAACCTGTGGAGGATGAATAAGACATGGGGCTGCTAATCAACTATACATGCCTTCCCTTCAGGCCTGTCACTACGGTGAGCCATCAAGCACCAGTGCTGAAGGGCCACATCACACGGACGGTGCTGATGCAAGCAACCCTCCCCCAGCTACCAGACCAGTCTGGTTGATTTCCCAGGGTACTGGAAGCGACCCTTCATTAGCACAAATCACTCGATAAACACTCAATGTTGTTTCCTTATTTATATTTTCTTACCATACCTGCTAACTTCCAAGTCTTTACTATTCCTACAAGTGTACCTTCTTACTATACCTTTCACCTAACTATACCTAGAGGTTCAGCTTCACCATTTTAACTATAGGCTACCTACAACTTTACCTTCCTACTATACCATGTTTACTGTACATACAACTTTACCTATGAATCCATGGTGGTGTGTTTCCCTGCTGACCCCATCTTCTACCAAACTATTATCCCCCACCACATAACAAACACACACACACACACACACACACACACACACACACACACACACACACACACACAGGGCAAGTCAACACAAACATTAGATGATTAAGTTATAGCTTTTAATGACTAATTCACAAACTCAATTAATGCAGGTATGTTATCAACTCATGCCATGGCCAAATTAAATTAAGCCAGCTAATGTCATTTAGAAGAGCAACAGGAAGCAGAGGTCTGTCTGCGGCACAGAGAAAGCGCTGCAGAGTCGGCCGACTATACAGTATATGCGCCACCTGTCTTGCATTATGATAATATGTGCAAATCACTATCGAGACAGAAGCTCATCATAAATCTGCTCCAGCACTGTATAATGGATGCGGAGGGGAAAAGGGGGGGTTCAAAATGTGGCCGTGTTGCAAATCTACTTATGCATTATAAATATACGTAGAGTAATACATTATTGATGTGTGTCCGGCTATATGTCAGCTGGCACATCAAGATAGATTAGCCATGTTTGGCTGAAGGCCGAGTCCATGGCCAGATTAGCCTGGGCCCTTATTGGCGGGAATGTAGACGGAGGGTTGGCATTGTAGGAATGGTCGGTGGCTCTGTGTTTATAAAGTGTACAACAAGAAGTAGACGAGAATAGAAATGTCTTTGTCCCAATGATAATTAATATAAAAATATCGCTGAATAAACCGACTAGCATCCGACTTCTTAATCAATTGTTTGGTTCCCAGGTGTTTAATTAAGTACCAACTGAATTAGAAAATGTAATTGAAAAATGATACATTACGCAACAGAAAATGCCAAACATGACACAGATCATGACGCAAGAAATGTGGCATAAAGATCTGTTATCTTAAATTGTTCACATTTCATTGTTTTCATTCCCAGCCAGATAACAGCCTGATACACATGCCTATAGATACAGGCTTTGTTAACATGCTGTCAAACTGGCGCTGAACATTAGAGACTTGAGGAAAGATATATGCCAGGGAATTGCTGCAACCAAATCAGTATGCAAATCCACATGCAAAGGTATTTACAAACATGGATGTTGCCATGGAATTTTCCCAGTCCCCAGTATACCAGAAGAGCACACTTTCTCGAGATGGTCCCCTTGGTGATTGGTTCTCTAATTGGAAATTGCTGGCAATACCCAATGGCCCTTAACATATTAGGCCACCTGACTTGCATGTTGCTGGAATTTAATATTGTTAATAAATAATGGATTCCAGTGGCGCCATCAAATACGTCTCTTATACAGGACAGGAACAAGACCAGATAATGTTAGAACACACTCTCAGCACTCCTTAAAGCTTAGGATGTATGTGTGTATTCTGGGTGCCGTTTTTTTATGTGCCTGTGGTCGTTACACCACTAAATGGTGATTGAGTAAAGCTGAGTACCATTTACTTTCTTTGAATGCACTAATGTTCAAAGCGATGTCGCCTAGTTCATCTCATTTAAATCTACTAGTGCATTGCCTGCTCAGAAATTGCCTGTTCGGAACGAACCAATTGCTTGGCCTCCGGTAAAGCTGCTTTCAGCTTTCTCCTGAAGCGCTCATCCGAACGACTTCATACTCGGCTCCTTGGTTACCCAGCGATGCCATCCACCAAGTGTTGCGTGGTCAAGTGTGAGGTTGATCGGAGGAACCGTTGTCAAGAAGATCATAGGACAAACACAGTTGGATAGAGCTAGTTTATGTAGAGAACGTGAGAAATCAACTAGCTGCTGTCATTGCAAACATCTAGCTTTTTGGGAATGGTGTATTTAGCTATTTGGGACATGGCTCTTTCCAGGAGGTTATTCCCCGGAACAAAAGCATTAATTCAGAAAGTTACACTGCTGATACTGGAAATGTTTAAGTTTAACGACCAAAATGGATAATGTGCAATACTTTGCTATCTCTCCAGTCTCTCTCAGCAATACATCTGCAAGGTGTGAAGGAGTTCAGATGAACCCGCACGCCAGACAGCCAGACTCAAGGGGTCCTCTTGCAGAGCAACAAGTGTCCGTCGGCGTCTTTCTCGTTTGCATGGCCTCATTCGGTTGCCGCAAACACTCAATTTCATTCCTTGTGGATGTAAATTGAGTTACCATTGCTTTGCTCAATGTTGCAGTTTGTAGAATTGAGTGCATTCTAGCAGAAATGGACACACACCTTTTTCCCAAGAGTATAAAAGAGTAAAACAACCATGACAAAAATACCTGATTGTGATTGGTTATTCACAGAATGAAGCCGTCATCGGGGTAAGTTAATAGATATTTTTTTACAATTCCGGGCCCCGACGACAGCCGCGGACTTTAATTGAATGTCAAGTGGAGAAGAGGATGGCCAATTAGGAACCAAGCAGACTTAACGTAATGCCAATAATTAATCTAGTAATCATAATATAACTCATCTCGGCAAAAGCAAAAGTGGGGTGATCCACCCCAAAGCTTGTAGATTTGAAAAAAGTTCCCCAAAAAACAATTGCAAAAGCTTGCATAGCTAGTTCCTCCTCAACATCGTCCTCCATGTTTTTTTTACACTAGGGTCGCAGGTCATTACAGCAACAGAGATTGGCAAGAAATCCATTTTTGAAAATCGGGTCGATAAACAGCGACGATTTCGCTAGAGAACAAGACTACAAAGAACAAACGACTGCACTTAAAGCTTTTGTTTAAAAGAGAGATGCTTTTTTCTCGCTCAGTGCTGCGTCACCCTGATTGGTTGTAGGCCTATCCGATTGTTCCAAACTACTTTCACAATTCTTCTAACAATGCACTACCCAGTATAATGTGTAAAATCTCCATTGAGTTTAGCTGGCCAGAACACATTATTTTAACTGGTGTGATTGATTTTTTTGATCTATTTAAGGTTACTTTGATTAAACTTGCATTGCAAATGAACAAACAGCTGATTTCTGTTCGGTATATTTAGAGCCTCCTTTTTTTTGTTGGTTTGTAAGGAAACTCTATAATGATTTAAATGTCGTTTATTCCACCCAATTCGTTGGTCTGTCACAGATGTACATAGGTTGAACAAAGTTTTTTTAACAAGAAACACTGAAGAATGTATAAGAATGTAAAGCTCAAAGGAAATAACAAATCCAACTAGCATTGAGAGGGGGTGGGAAAGTCTTTAATCTAATCTCTACCAAAACCAAAGGACCATTTAAGAGAAAGGACATCATACTCCTAAACACCGCCTCTCTTTCTTCTTGGCTGGAACATTGTGAGGGTGCAGGTAGACACAGCAATCAACCCTTGGGTTGATTGCTGTCTGCCTCTGTGGCATAGACAAGATGCTCATTGAATTTGGCGTCCAGGTCTTATACTGATATTACTTCAATATTGCAATTTAGGCCGACTACATCAGGCGATGCGCTCACCTCGAATTGCAACAAGCCATGTCTCCAACTGGAAGTCAGACTCCTGCTCCCTCCTCTTGCTTGTTTGATTTCTCAAGTGATATACCTTCATGTTCTTTGTAAAATAATTCAAGTATAACACAGCCATTGTGTTGGCAAAGCCGAGATCTTCGTTTGGTCAGTCAGAAACTCTTTAAAAACTCAAAACACCTTATCGCACCATACAATGGAAGCGGTTACATTTTCAAATGAGCGTTGGTGCATTGTACTCTATACCTCCTTTACCTGTGGTGCAGGAATGGGGCTATGATTTTGCCACTGATTTTGCATACTTCTCATCCAGCTCAGAATCTACGAAGGTCGCACAGTCAAATCTTGTTAGCTCGGGAATCTGGCCATACATTAGCATGTAGAGCACCTTGTTGAGACCTCTGAAGCGTGGTCTATTGTGAATAATGGATCACGCAATCAGCTTACCAGCTGTATAATACTTATGGTCTCCTGGTGCTTTGAGGTCACAGGCAAAATACAGCTGGCCTGGTTTCTCCTGAAATAGCCCCTCCCTAAAAACTATACAATTCATAATTTAATCGAATAAGTGTTGATTCGGATTTAATTATGAATCTACAGAACATAAAATCCTTGGATCCCTTTGGTCCTCTGGCATCTTGCCCACCAACACAATGTCCGTAATCTTGTGCCAATCGACATAGCTCCGTGAGAATGCAGACCATCTTCCTGCAACCTTGGCTATGTTGCTGTGAATGCCCACATTGCATCACAGAAAGTGTTTATGATTTGACAATTTCGATGCCATTCCAAAAAGTGTGTTTTAAATGACACACAATTGGAGGTGGGATGCTTTACTCATCTCCTCTTGATTATAGCTCCTTACTGGTTCCAAGAGAGCACTTCTTCTACATCATCCGAGGCCAAATAAACTTATTGGAACTCGTCACTATGTTCAACAAACACAAAAACATAGACGTTTGATACGTTTGTCAAACGATAGGTTGTTGATTTGGTTCAAGGTAAGCAAATCCTTTAGTGGATATTTCCAAGTAAAGGTCAACATAATAAAAATAGGCAAAGCGGTAGATCAGAAAAGGTACTTCACAGAATCACGGATCAAGAATGCAGTTGTAAGTTTACAATACACAGAAAGATCAGACAAACAGCCTCAAGGTTGAAGCAAAGCAGAAGCAGTTGAAAAAAAGAATTGAAAGGCAGCCTGGGGCTACTTTCCAATCCTATTTTCATATTGCTATTGCTTACTGCTACTGCTTACGCTTTCGCTTCAACCTCGAGGGTTGAGCATGAGGAAATGTGCATTGTCAGCTGTTCCAAATGGGAGCCGGCTCTGCTGCTTCTGTGTCATTAAATGCTTGATGAACTCGGCCAATCACAACCTTCAGACCTGTAGCCATTAGGACATGAGTGTAGGGAGGTCGTATAAAGGTCTCTCTAAGCGCTTCCTGGCAAGGATACACTGATGTATCCTTGATCAGAAATCATCTGTTGACGATGTCAAGATCGAAGGAAACTTCTGGAGGGTTTTGACAATGCTTGAATTGGACGCCAGCCTAAATGTAACAAGATGTAGCTGTGAACACATCACCGTATCTGCACATAGCAGCCAGTGTTGTGTCGAACCAGTGCACCTTACATACAAGCACACGTACAAGCTAGCAATTGCACGTCACATTAAATAACTACTACTTACACTTTGCAGGCTAGTCCCAGGGAAAATTTTCCAAAGATATCCTCCTCCTCACTCAAATTTCGTATATGTGTTCTTCGTAGCTTGGAAAAATATTTCCACGGCTTGTTCTGTGTTGTACATTTTTCATGGCAGTACATCTCATTTGTGTATAAATATTTATTTTACAAACTCCAAAAGTGTACTGTTCAACGAGTAGAAAAACTTGCTTAAACTTTAAGTAACCTTAAACTGATTTTCCAGATGATTGAAATGCAAACTTTCCACATTGATTTGGAAAAAATGTCTGTTATTTTGAAAGCGCTCCATTTAGCATAGTCAAATTAATCTATTAATATGTACATTTAAAAAAAGTCCTTAGGGTTGAAAAAAATCAGATCATTCTCCTAGCTGATATGAAAAAACATCAAGTTACGACTTAAGTATCTCATTTGATGCAGTTCGTTTTTTGCCTCCGAGTTAATTCTTTTGTCATTTATTCGTAGTCGATTTGACACTTTTGTATTTTTCTGCTGTGACTGACATCTCACTGCTGAAATGCCAAAAGATATTGTCAGACTAGAACAGTGACATATTTAAGAGACCTTGAAAATGAAATAAAAAGCCTGGTTTGAATATTGTCCTTATATAATATAATATTATTTATTCATACTTGAAATGGGTTCTAAATCGACCCAAACACAATAGGAGGGTTAATGTTCGTTCACAGAAGAATAAACCGGGGAATGAACGACCCCTGGAACAAAGGACCCTGCGAACAGGGGTCCTTGGGAACTAAGGGCCTTGGGACCATAGGACCCTGGGCACATAGACGAATGCCTTGGCCAACCAATAGGACAAACATGAGGATAGAAAGGCACCAGAGCCCCATGCAGCTGTTTCTCACAGGTTGCTTAGAGGAGCAGAGACGTCACACCATGGCAATGCAGCAGCTCTTTATCTCCAGAGCTGCATCGTCAGGAGAGGATAGTGTTCAGGCTGAACACCCATCAGGAGATGCAGACAATTTCTTCTTCACTAAATTATTCAAAAATGTTTGCTTGTATTGCTATGCATGTCAGTAACTGCACTCCCAACCATTGAACAGTTAACCATACCTGGGAGACCGTAACTGTGATTAAGGGCTATACAATTGCAATGCATTGTAATTTAATGCTGGCACCCAAAGGTGCCAGTTCCCCAGGCACCTTTGGGGAACTGGCCTGGGAGAGTGGTGTTCAGGGCTACCCCTCCCCCCACCCCAGCAAGACACTTACAATGTGCTTTTTTCTCCCCACTCCCCAAAGCGACTTACATTTTTCAGAAGAAATAGAAACAACAATATATAAGGAGGGCACCTTGGAATTTATTTGATCCATGATGTTATTGCTTACTTGTAATCTGTAATGCAACAATCACACAGTTGCAACACTGTTATGTTAAGTATAATTTGTTTTATATGTTATTTGTTATTTATTATATTATTATTTGAATTGTTCATTTTGAAGATGTTTCTAACGCCGAAGATTAAGAACGCATGAATGTTACTAAATCAAGAAGCGTTCTCTTATATTGCGTTTTGGTGTTCACTAAATGGAATAAACAAGACTAAAGTTGCATAATTTTAGAATTTGCCTTCGCTAATCGTACAATCGGAGTCTAATAAAAATAAAATTGTCAGCTACATTAGCTCAAGAGACATGAGACCTGGGAAAAACTATCCAATACAGGGGGGAATTATTTGTCCTATAATAAATCAACGATAACTTTAATATGATCTAATGTCAAGACTGTCCATTATTGTATGGTCGATAATAATAATCCATACTCTAACCGAGGCAAGTACAACAATTGAGCATTTGCTTGGAGGGGTAGGAACCCCCAGCCTGGGAACAAGACAAATCTGCAAGCTCATGTTTTATTTGCTCTGACATATGCGTCAGGCCCCTATCCCGTTTAGCCAGATCCCAAGAAGACCTGGCCCGGGTTGGGCCAATCACAACCCTTTATCTAATACTTTGCGGTTCTGATACATTGACTGTACAGAGGAGCGCCATTGAGGCAGTTTAATAAACAACCAACATGGTTGCTGCTGATGCTCTGATTGGTTGTAGATCTATCCAATTGCGTCCAGAGGTATTTCGGTAAGCACCCGTTAACGGGCCTTAACGGGAGGAAATCGGATCGGAAAATTAACAGAGAGCGAAAATTAACAGACTAATACGCTTTTTGCGATTTTGTCTAGCGATGTCAGGCTAGTGCATACCCTCAAACAAGGTACAATATCACACACACACACACACACACACACACATCTTCCTACACAGAACATTTCCCAGCGTGACTTGTATCACCTCATTGCTAAGCTGTGTTATCTCCCATCCCCATCCAGTAAAGAGATGTTGGACAGGCAATTAGGAGGAGCAAAGAGGAGCCCAGCACATCAAAGCCTTGAACCAGCCATGGCAGGCTTCTACCCACCCCAAACTGGGGGTCTGAATGGATAGGGCTAATTATGTTTATAGGAAAATAGCAGTTGGGCCCTCGGACATGTTAATCTCTCCGGGCATTCACGCTGTGACAGGAGCGCATGCAAGTCTTTAGTACTCTGATTTTGAGAAGTACTTAGAAAGCGTGGAAAGTCTTTGATGTAACTCGATATATTTACGGGGGCATTTAGGGAACTTTTTCAATGGAAGACACGCTGGCTCGCTTCTGAAAGTCTCTTGACTTCCTCAGACCAAAGAAAAGACTAGCTGCTATTTGCTGCAGCCTGGGGAAGCAGCTAGTTTCTCCGTAAGCCCAGGGGGCACGGCTACAGCTCTATTGAATTTGGTTTCTAAGCCCAGTGTGGGTGTGTAATGGGTTTGTAATGGGTGTGTGATGGGTGTGCGTGTGCAATGGGTTAGGGAGGTGCATGTTTATATACATACGTATATATATTGAGAGTTCGTAAGAAGAGGGTAGATGAATGAATGCGGCCCATTTTGCCATGGTACATACAATGACAGACAGGTGGGTGGATGCTAGGGTTCAACCACGAGGTAGTAAAGTACATACTTGATGCTGATGGCGTACTCAGCACTCTCTTTAGTCCTGTGTCGGACCAGGAAGGTGCTGTTCTCACAGTTAAGCAGCTCCACTTCAGCCTGGGATCTTTCCATTGGCCCTGCAAACCTGAAACACCACATGCACGAATGCAGTCATGCCCACACACACATACACACGCAAGTATGCACCGACACAGAAACACAGATGCAAATAGACACACACACACAGCCACATTAATGCAAGTGTACACACACACACACACACACACACACACACACACACACACACACACACACAGACGCTTACACTGGGGAAAAAAGGTAAGACATACCTTGATATTGCTATCAATCTATTGTAATTGCTTTATGCAGAACTTACCAGGGCTGGGCTGAGTAATCGACGGGTTTTGGAACCTGGAACAGATACAAAGGGACTGTGGTTGTTTTATCTTGTTAATGGAAGTCAATAGAGGAGGGGGCGGAGATCATTTGGGTTAATGCGATATTCCATTCACATCTAATAGCTTCACCCAGGCCTCCCCGACAGAGTGTGTAGCCACAGACTGAAAAGCGCTAGCGTCTTGTCCCAGAGAAATCGTTAAGAGGCCCATTATCTCCAGAGCGTGTGATAATCACATCACGGTCCATAACGAGGCAGGGGAGCAGGAACTTCTCTGCACTTACGCACGGACACGGCCGGACCGAGTTGCTTGGGAAGAAGCCAGTCAGGCCCGTCCCGAGGATTTTCCCCTGCAAGAAGACGCATGGCTTTTAATTGCATTATATTTGTCTGGAAGAAAACCCCCCCACTCCGTTTCCCAACAGACACGGAAGCACGCATGTACACCCACGCACACTTAGACACGCACTCACACATTTAAAGACATGCCATACAGACCAACGTTCCCATAATCATACACGCGCAGGGACGCACTCGCACACACACACGTAAACGCTGTTTAACTTCTCCCCCCGCCTTCGTCGCTGCTTCAATAAATCCTCTGCAATTAGAGCACAACATGCAGTTCATCTAATTTACAGCCCGAGTTAATTATGGTTTGGAACTGTGCTGCCAGTTAAATGTGTTGTGCATCAAAACACCGGCCTTGTTTAGCACTTAATAATGGATCTTATTCTGGTCTCAAAACACCCGACCACGGCTCTCGAAGCCGAGGCTCGCTTAAGGCCCATCCAGTGTGTTATAGGCTCCCCCCTCCTCCAGCACGATCCCGGCTATGTTACGCCAGCATTGAAAACAATTTAGATCCAATGACTAAACACAGTTCACAGGTCGCAAAGTAATCACATTAACAGCAAAAGAGAAACCGTCTAAGTACTTCCGCAATCTCCGCCGTGGTGACGTGGCAATGTGCTTCGGCAAATAATACTTGGGATTCGATGGGCCCCCCCCCCCCCCCTGGGGTATGATTGTGTCCCGTATTGATTCAGCAAAGGAACGCTGCAATAAAACACCTCTCTCTTTCTCAATCACATGACGGTCCTGTCATTTAAGGACGGGTCAGGTAACCCATCCCCTGGTGGTGGTCTCCCCGCCGAGAGCTCCGGAGGGAGAGCGGGCGGCCCGGCGGGCCAGCCCCGAGTCCATCTGAAGATCATTGAGTGAATCAGGGCCGATCGCATCAGCGCTGAGGGCGTGTAGAGCCCCGCGCCCGGCCCCCCGCCGTGCGCGTTCTCCTCTTTATTATTGCCATTGAAATGCATTTTGGGAGCGTGCGATCCCCGGCGGTAACGAGATTGGAAAGCGAACGCGTGGCCGTCTCCGTGATTCATTCTGCCTAATAACATTTCATCATAAAGTCTTTTTTTTTTGCTGTTTTTCTTTCGCTTTCACCGTCCCCCGCCCCCCTCTAGACAGAGGCCCCCTGTCTATTTGTTATGCCTTTGATAAGCGCCTGATAAAGATTAAACTTATTACTCTGTTGGCATAAACAGGCAGCAGCCCAAGGATCAAATGAAATTACAGTGATTGATCGCATTGTTCTGCCGGTGGGACGAGGAGAGGAGGGAGCTGGGGGTGTAATTGCAGCGTCTGGGTAATGGGAGGATGGGCTGGGAAGGGGGAAGAGGGTTTATGAATTCTCAATGTTCTGTAATTCCATCCACCAGTGCCACTGGGGACAGTGGAGATTAAGTGCATTATTACTGCGTCATTATTCCCAGGAAGAAAATAAACACGACTTCAGGCCCGCCCAGCCTGCTGTAACTTTGGACTGGCCTGGAATGACCTCCTGGACCCCCTCAGTGTACATGGGGTCGCTGTGGCACTGAAGGAATGCCAAGGTGCTTGTACGGCTGCCAACTCGTGTGCTTGAGGGACGAAGTAGTTACACAGTAATATAGCACAGTATTTGGTCATCTACAGCAAAATCCATTGGAAATGTGGAGGCTACAGAACAACAAAGCACATGAGGGCTTTTATTGTTGATTTCACTCAGCTAGAATGTTTATCGCTGTAGCAGATCAAAATGACAAAAATAAAAAAAAGTATCGATTAATGCATGTTTTAAAGGGCAACGTTATTGCTCTGCTGCTCAGGTTTATGTTCGAGTCAGACATTAGGACCATCGTCCCCATATTACATCGATACACACCAGTATACAGGAGGAGGTGGGGGAGGAAGGAAAAAGATGAGGAGGAGGGAATGCTTTTAGTGCCAAGTGTGAAAAGCTTGGGTTGGCTTTCTCACTACAATGACCCCCTGGATAAATATTGATCCCAGCACACTTTCAATGCCTGACCTCTCTGTGACGGCTGTGTTTCATGCCCCTTCACCAGTGTGTAATGCGCTAAAATGTCAAACTAATTCCAACACTCTGAGATATAGAGAAATGAGTTTTGGGCTGAGAGTTCTAGGATGACTGGGGGTGTGTTATCCCCATTGTTATGGCCCACCCTAACTTTGTGATACTTTTACAGTACCAGCCTTGTGTAGGAGCATTATAAGGAGAGATGTTGTATATGAATTGAAAACACAACACACCGTGGCTTTATACACACAACTCGGCGGTCCTGTAGTCATGACATCGAAGTGCCTCGGAAAGGGCAGGACTTTACGAAAATAACGCAGGCGTTGTGAAACGTTCACACAGTAAAACATTCACAAAATGGTTAGCAGAGCCTGGTAGAAACATAGGACTTTACTCCTTTTACTCTTAATTTGTCTTATTTTGTAACAGACAAAATGACGTTGGTTACTATGTTGATGATCAAACGTGACAAATGACGACGTTTAAAAAAGAAAAAATGGTTTTGGGTTCACTGCCCCTTTAATACCAGTGGAGTTGATTTACATTGGGCTTGAAGTGTACCTAGAACTAGTTGAATTTGATTGAATTAAGGGACAGCATTAGCTGTAGCCATGGCACGCCACATTTGGTTCATGAAGTCACAGATGGAGGGAGAGCAAGCGGAAGAAGGTTATTGCGGCTGAGTAATGAAAAAATAACAAACACACACACACACACACCCACATATATACACACCTACAAACTCACACACACACACACACACACTTACAAACTCTCCCACACACACACACACACACACACAAACACACACACACACACACACTTGAAAACACACACACCCACAAACTTACAAACACACATGATTACACACCTTCAAACTCACGCAAATACACACGCACACAAACACACACACCTACAAGCACGACCAAACTCATACACACCTGCCACCAGGAGATGTGCGGGTTGGCAGAAATCAGCTCGACAACGTCGCCGGCCTGCATGCACAGCGGGGAGCCCTGCTCGGGCTGGGGGACGCCGCAGTAGTCTCTGATCACCAGCATCCTGGGTAATCCTAGCAGGCAGCCATCACACAGACATCTGCACTTAATGTCCCAGCAACAGAAGTTACTCACAACTTAAAGAAAAGTTTAAAATGGATCTTCTGGATGGATGCTTAGCACAAATAATACACACTGTGTATGCACAATGGACGGGACCCATCATTTGTTGAAATACGGTGGGATTCTTTTGACAATTAATTTGGGCAAAGAAAGTATAGTATATGACATAGTCTCATAAATAAGGTGTCTAAAACTTCTAAACCTCAAATCTGGTGAAAGGGGCTTTTCTCTCTCTTTCGCTTAATATTTGTCTCATCAATCATGCCGTTAAGGGACGGGGATCTATAAGCACATAATTGGCTAACAGCATACACAAACTCGACCAGCACCAGAAAACTTTTCCCGTTGGGAAGATAAGCTAAAACATCCGTTGCATTCTGAGAAAAGGTGTCTGTAATTGTGTTCAAACAACATCTTGTAGACTGGCAACTGTAGAAATACACTTGTAAAAATCCTCTTCTGAAACCTTCATCCACTCGCGCAAATGAGTTTCTCTTCGTAGGGATAACTCCGTAACGAAACAGGGAACAAGGCGTGACTTTGCTCATTTTAGTTTAGTTTTTCGGCTAGGATAGTAGAACTTCTAGATCTCATGCTAATACCGACATGATTATAAGATGCCACTGAAAGACAAAAACAGTATTGTCAGATTTGAATAATATTATAGTGTGTGCCTGAAAAGTTCTTGCTGTTTCACAGAACAATATTGTTCACACATTGTGTGAACAAATACTACGTTATTTATAACGTAAGAGTAAACATTCAAGCATCGGCATGCAGCAGGCTGAAAATGTATTGTCCCTGTTTCTAAAATAAGTACCTAATTGAGTGCCTTTTCTGAGGCACAACTTTCTTTTTTAACTACATTTCATTGCAGATTTTTTTTTTCACTTACTAAACAATCTTTACCTTGCTCATTAAAAAACAAAAAAAGTATATTTAAAAGTTGTTTTTTTAAGTCTTATTAAATTAATGTCTTCTACTTGTTTGAGATTGGGCGTGGCACTGCCACTGCTGCCATGCAGTGGCAATCGGGCTGTTTGATTTCAGGGGTGCAATGGTTCACAGAACTGTCTGTTTCACTGAGAAACAATACATGATCGAAAGCTTGTGGGTGTGTAGGATTCTCTTTAACGAAGCGCCTGACCCCATCAAAGAGTTGAATAACGATGAGCATTTCTTCACCCATTTTAATATAAAGGAATATTAAACAAAGGGTATGTCCTTAGTTGAGAAATATGCCAAAAGGCAATCCCATTGCAAACACTCACAACAATATGGAAATAATCAAAGGCTATGGACTCTATGAACTGGTGTTTGCTAACAAGGGGCCCTATAAATAAACACAGTACACACATTATACCCCTTATCAACCTGGTACTGTTAAGGGGTTGAATCCAATTCATTATGAGACACAGGGCGCTCTACAACAGATGAGGTTCAGGAGATGGACTCAAAAAATGCCTATTTTCCCTCCTAAATGGCAGAAGCGACGCTCAGAGCCATTCATCTCCTCGGCGCTTAGCTTCCCCCGCGCAGCAGCAGCCACCACAGCTCGCCGCTCTCCTTCAGCGGGTTCTGCCTAATATAGCACCCCACGCACCCTGCTCACGCTAAGACAAAACACCCCTGCCAGCGGAGCAGACATAGCCACTTAGTCTGCCTCAACACTCCTGAGTCTACACCCCCCTGGTAACCCTGCCCAACGCCGCCGCCGCCGCCGCCGCCACCGCCACCGCCAACGCGGCGCCGTCCCCACGCATGCAGCTCCCCTCCAAGGCGCCGGCTAACAGCTAGCAGCTACGTCCCCTGGAGGAGGGGCGCTATTGGAGACGACGGGGACCGCGGGCGATGACTTTATTGCACACCACCACCACAACACCCCCCTCTCCCCCTCCACCGTCTTTAATAAGGACAATAAGCAAAGCTGTGCTTTCTCATAAGGCCAATTTATGGAAATTGATTCATCACTATGGCAGAACTTGGCAGGCACTGGCAGTTTGGGGGCGTGGGTGGCGGGGTCTTGGAGGTATAAAGGGAGATCTTTTTTTGTCCCCCGTGGTCCTTCGAATAATTCCTCTCATGATAGGAAGTAATCCTCAAATAAAAAACATCCTACCTGGGTTCTAGGGTGTGTGGTGGGTGGAGAATGTGTGAGTTTGTTTTTTCAACAACATTTTTGGTCTGTATTATTCCTATTGAGTGTGTGTGTGTTTGTGTGTGTGGGGGGGTGTTTGTGTGTGTGTGTGTGTGTGTGTGTGTGTGTGTGTGTGTGTGTGTGTGTGTGTGTGTGTGTGTGTGTGTGTGTGTGTGCTTTGTTGTAAAATAATCCAGAGAATAGAGCGTCCTCCTATAGGTATTTGTGCCCAGAGGTATTTGTGTTTTTTGTGTTTTTTTTGCAGCTGCCGCTTCTAGCGTGAGAATGTGAAAGCGTAAACATTTTAGTAAACCGATAAAACTAAAATTAAAAACTCTAAATAATTATTCCACACGTTATTATTCATTCATAGCATCACAGGTTTACAGCCGTCACAGTTTCCCAATAGCTAATGTAGAGCTCATGACACGCCTGATTTGAGGTGTTTATTTATTCATTTATTGAAGCGTACAAACCCTTTTGGCCAAAAGATTTGTCACCTTATTGAATTCAAATGAACAGAATCAAATCAAAAATAACAGTGATTATATTCAAGGTTCAAGGTTAAATGAGCCAATAAATGAGCAAGTACCCATGTTTGGTATTCAGTGTATGGCCTTCAGCCCAGTGTTTCTTTAAATAATTTTGAACCACGGACATTTATCTTCCAACAGGAGTCACAAATGCAGCATGTATTAGATTTTATTATAGCACCATTCGACTAAAGGTTCGAAGGGCTTAAAATAAAGTGTTGTTAGTTTTTCTTCTGTTGATTAAAGATTAAAACAGCCCTTTGCACCCAAAGTGTCACAAGTGTTGCAGTCAACACTATACTGACCTGGGATGGCTTGCCTCCGTGCCGTTAAAACTCTCTGTGGAAAGAGAGACATACAGAGAGAGTCAAACACAGAGAGAGACAGAGAGAGAGAGAGACATACAGGCAGAGAGGGAAAGAAACACTGAGACACGGAGAGAGAGCAACATACAGGGAGAGAGAGAGAGACATACAGATAGAGTCAAACACAAAGAGAGAAAGGGGAGAGAGAGAGGGAGACATACAGGGAGAGAGAGAGAGACATACAGATAGAGTCAAACACAAAGAGAGACAGAGGGAGAGAGAGAGGGAGACATACAGGGAGAGAGTGACAGAAACACAGAGAGAAAGACAGAGAGAGAGAGAGAGAGAGAGAAAGAGAGAGAGAGAGAGACAGAGAGAGAGAGAGAGACACAGAGAGAGAGAGAGAGAGAGAGAGAGAGAGAGAGAGAGAGAGAGAGAGAGAGAGAGAGAGAGAGAGAGAGGCAGAGAGAGAGAGAGACAGAGAGAGAGAGAGAGAGAGAGAGAGAGAGAGAGAGAGAGAGAGAGAGAGAGAGAGAGAGACAGAGAGAGAGAGAGAGAGAGAGAGAGAGAGAGAGAAAGAGAGAGAGAGAGACAGAGAGAGGCAGAGAGCGATGGATTGAGAGAGTAAAAACATAGAAAGAGAGAGGGAGAGAGAGACAGAGGCAGAGAGAGAGAGAGGTGTGAGAAAGAGAGGGAAGGAAGAAGAGTAGAACATGCCTGAGTAAGTTTAGGAAAACAAAGATGTAACAGAGGTGTATGGGGGGGGGGGGGGGGTTGAAACCCAGAAAGTAAAGAGCAGCCGTTGAGAGAGAGGAGGCGATGGCGATACCCAAGAGAGGGGGACTAGAGGAGTGATACGGCTATAGAAAGGGG
Organism: Gadus morhua; assembly: GCF_902167405.1. Classification (NCBI taxonomy): domain Eukaryota; kingdom Metazoa; phylum Chordata; class Actinopteri; order Gadiformes; family Gadidae; genus Gadus; species Gadus morhua. The sequence continues at coordinate 10,475,279 of NC_044055.1, read as the reverse complement.
TCATTCACACATCATGCCCGGCGTCATGATGACCCGCCTGCCTTACAGTCATCTGTGAAAGCTCCCTCCACTCCCAAAGCGAGGCCACCGTGTAAGAAGTAGGTGTGATTTTCCCAAACTGTGTTGTGGAGGTGGGAAAAAAACAACATGCAATTCGTACACTCTGCGACATGTATACAGGAAGTTTGTCGGCGCTCATCCATTCATTCAGCATTGTGTTTGCGTTGACGCTTGTGTGTATTTGTGCGCACGATGAGCGTTCATGTGTGTGTTTTTTGTGTCATCCATTGTTTTGCACTCGTAAGGGTATCGCCAGGGGTGGAAAGCACCAGAGTGCTTGAGTAGTGCATGTCAGAACTATTTACTTATATTCCCCCCTTCAAAGGAAAACCTCCAAGGGGGGAAAAACTGATTTTACTTTTGTTTAATCTTTTGTGTGTGTGTGTGTGTGTGTGTGTGTGTGTGTGTGTGTGTGTGTGTGTGTGTGTGTGTGTGTGTGTGTGTGTGTGTGTGTGTGTGTGTGTGTGTGTGTGTGTGTGTGTGTGTGCGCGCGCGCGCGTGTGTGTGTGTGTGTGTGCATCTGTGCGCGTGTGAGCGTGTGAACGTGCGTGTGTGCGTGTGCAAGCGCACGCACGTGTGCGTGTGTGCCTTCCATGTTAAAAAGCAGGGAAGCATCTGGCTTGGCAATGCTAATGCTAATGAGAGCGGCTGTGTTCTGTGAGCCGGGGGGGGCTGGGAGACAGAGAGAGCGTCTGGACTGGGTCTTACCTGCTGCCTTGGCGCGGCCGTATCTGCAACCAGGCGGGAGACAGACAAGGTGAGGAGCGGGAGAAACAGAACAGCAGCTCCCTGACACGCAACCTCAACTGTCGGACCGTCCAACCTCCACCCGGGGCCCTGCCTCGTCACGCCTCCGGAATGCACAAAGAAGGCCCTGTGCTGCCCCCCCCCCCCCCCCGAGATGGTGGGGGCCGTCCTCCCCCTCCAGCCCCACCACCCCCACCCCCACCACCACTCCACACCGCTGTCATGGCCCGGTGACTTTAGCTGTCTGCCCAGCCACAGAGGGCTAACGTAGCTGAACCAGCCCCCGACTGCCACTCTGTCCGCTCAGAGAGCTAACCCTCACCGCCGCCGCGGCCAGGTTGTTATTTTGCCTTAGTTTAATGACGGGGCGGGGCGAGGTGGAGGGGGGGGGGGGGGGGGGGGGGGGGGGTATTGGAGAAGTTTCTATACACTTGAGACGTAGACGGTCGGTTGAGTTAATATCATATGCTGGAAAACTTGAACAACTATGGGTGGCTATACGACATATGATCAGCTATGTTTGCGACGTATGCCAAAAAATGCTGGAGGTGTCAGCTCTGCCAACACATTAGCATAGCAACACAGATGGCCTCTTAGTACACGTCAGAAAAAAGGGAAAGGGGACCAATAAAAAGGCCATGCAGTGTACATAACAGGTGAGCCGAAAAGGATTTGTGCATGTTTAAATGAATGCATATGCATGTCTACAATTTCTGCATTATCTACGATAGAAACGACACATTTAAAAAAGGTGGAAAATATTAATGAGGACTCACCTGGTCTCCCACACATGACCAGACGCCCGAGGCACTCCTTATGGGCGCCCAGGCCACACTTGTTACAGAGGTAGCCCTGGTTAAATATACCCCTGGGGGCGCCCCAAATGTTGACATGTTATTATCATAAAGCCTTCTGCTCCATAGACAAACACTTGGTTCATTGCGTGCTAATTGTTCTCCTTGTATGAGTTGCAATAGAAGCGGAACAGCATTTGCTTATCATGTTAACTGGTGAAACAAAGCAGCATGGGCATACATATGAAATTGCTAATTGATGCTTAAATGTGCGAATTCTGGTGTGAAGATTAAACGAAAAAACGGGGGCAAAAAATAAGTAGCCTTTGATGTCCCACAGATGCACAGAAAATTATCATAGCATAAAAGAAGACGAGGATCTACCAGTCAAGAACAACGAGCGCTTTGATCTGTGAAAAGACGGCGTGAAAACACATCATTCACTGCCTGGATGTGTGAATGTTACCTGAGCAGGAGATGGCAGAAGCTGCACGAAGTGATCCTCTCGAATGTGTGCATCTTGAACTGGTGGCTGTTGCTGTTAGCATTATCTGGTCGAATGTTTGATCTGAGGCAGGAAACACACACCCACACACACACACACACACACACACACACACACACACACACACACACACACACACACACACACACACACACTCAAATAACAGTGGCAGACCTGATCAAACAACAACCATGCAAGAGTCAATACTTCACTTGGCCAACATGCAAACACCCACACATTCAAGGTAACACAGACACACACACACAAGCACACGCACTGTGAAATAATAGAGAGTGAAATAACAGAGATACATATGCACACACAAACACGGGTACACAATATCGCTTGAATGCACAAAACCGTCTGAATACACACACACACACAGACACACACACACACACACAGATACACACACACACACACAGAGACACAGAAACCCACACACACACACATACAGATACACACACAGACAGACAGACAGACAGACACACACACAGAAACACAGAAACACACAGCAACACTGAGCCAGTTGTAGGCTGATGAACTGTGTACCCACACGGCCATCTCAAACTGGTCCAACCACTTCTTCTTCAGCTCCATGGTCTTGAAGAACAGCTCGAAGCCCGTGTGCCCCTGGTTGTGGGTCAGGTAGAAGCCGTAGCACCACTGTGGAACGCCCAGAGGGATTCAGTCACAGAGACCCACACAGTTAGTTTCCCTTTTGCAGTGAAATTCCACTCAAGTCAATTCATTGTAATTCAATTTCAACGCATATGGATTCAATAAGGAATACGATTTATTAGACACAGAGTTCAAGTTTAAATTTGAAACCGTTGGAAACAAACATCTAATGTGGAGCCCCCACACAGAGACTCGCCATAGAGATGAGAGATCAGGACCCTGGACAGCTCCCCGACTGCGCAAAGCGGGAACAGACCATATTTGGGCGTAGTACTACTGAGTAATCAGTTCTATGAGCACCAGATGACACAGATCTGGAGGCGAAACAGCTGGAACAAATTTGTGATAATCAGCTAAATGGTTTTAACAAGGAGCTTCTCTGACTTGGTCAATGGGGAGAAGATGGGGGAATTCGCGGGAGACAAACACAAACCAAAACCCTGTGTTTTGGTTTGTGTTGATGGGTATGCATTAGATGCCTCCCTCTCTCGGTTAAACACATGCGGCTGCCTGCGTCACCACTGATTGGCTCAGTTGCCCTGCCGTTACTCGCTGATAAAGCGTTGATGCGCCACACCTGTGCTTCGCTTGTTGAGAGTGAACTGAAGGGACGTTTACAGGGGAGCCGGCAGCCCTGCCTTCCTGGAATGAACCAACACCTGAAAGCGATTGCGGTGTCAGGGAGTTTGGTTCTCATTTAAGAGAATCACAAAAGCGTTGGGAGGAGACCAACATAAGGACCTAAGTTGGGTGAAGAAGAAATTCGGTTTTGTTCCAGTGCTTACCTCCTCACCACGCACATTTTTCAATAGAAACATTTTGTGTGCATTTAACCGTGTCTTTATCTGACCCACCATTGCCTCACTCAGCTAGCTTTGCCACACTAAGCGTGTCAAAAGCGTGCTATAAGCTGTCCTACAGCCCTTAATAAGGTTGCCGTCGTGCCATGCCACCATGTAGCAAAAACAGCGTGACTCTGATCCCATTATCCAAAGACCAATGTTCAGCTACTTCACAGGCTAACCAGATCAAATTAAACCTCTGGGACAGCACCATCTCTGGTGAAACACGGGTTATTACAGCAGCCGTTTTGCATTGGCTCAAATTGGTGCCGAACAAACTATGAAAAGCGACATCACCTTTGCACTAATCACCTGGCAGCGCATAAACCAATCAGAAGCAGCCTGAGCCTGAAGCCGCACTATCCTGTTCTACATTCCCAGAGCTGCGGGCACTTTGCAGCGTACGACATCCCACCGCAAAATAAACAATCAAACCTAATGGCTTACATCTAATATCAGGTGAGTGAGATGGGTTCTCATGGGGTCTGCTGGTCGGGTCTGCGGCGTGCTGTGCGCTTTGCGAGCGCAGTGTTAAATCATTGATGCCCTCGCCAGCCAACGCCGCACACACACTAAAGCTTCATTTAGCACCGAATGATATATGGCCCTGAGCAGCCTTGGAGGGCCGCACACATTCATCACCTGACATTAGCATCCCCCTTAGCATCTCTGTCCTCTACCATCTCTGTTCTCTGGTGAATGTGTCTGTGTGTCTGTGTCTGCGTGGGTGTGTGTGAGTGTGTGTGTGTGTGTGTGTGTGTGTGTGTGTGTGTGTGTGTGTGTGTGTGTGTGTGTGTGTGTGTGTGTGTGTGTGTGTGTGTGTGTGTGTGTGTATTTGTGTAGGGGTTCAATGGGTTCTATGAACATGCATGTAAGTGTCTGTTATTTTATTGATTTGTTATTGTGTTTGCACCTATCACAGTGACCGTGTGTGTGTGCGTGTGTGTGGTTGGTTGTGTGTGTACGTACGTGTGGCTGTGCATGTGTGCATCTGCCTGTCTGTGTCTATTTGTGTGTGTGTTGCAAAAAATGATGATCCCAGTAAATGGAGAGGAGAGTAGATACACATGACCGATGCGTCGGGTCAAAACACCACAGATTTACTCTGTTTGCTCCACCGTCGCAAGTACATTGCACCATGATCCATTCATGTTGTTTTACGTGATACTACGCGTGTGTACACACACACACACACACACACACACACACACACACACACACACACACACACACACACACACACACACACACACACACACACACACACACACACGCACACACACACACATAAATCAGTATCATACAAACGTCAGGATCATACGGATAATTACACACACACGCACAGCCGCACGCGCACACACATAGAGCTGCATTTGCATAATGATCGCACAGCAGATTAAACGACATTGATCACAGAGTCCCTTTGATGGAAACCCAGGGAGACGCCCCGCCCTGACAAGCTGTCACTCTCACCATTTATCAGCATTTGGCGACAGAAAGAAAAGACACCATCTGGGGGCGTACATCACGCACCAAGCCCCCTCCCCCTCCATAATCCCTCCGCAAAAACACAACACAAAGAAACACAGGACACTTGTGGACAAGAAGCCATCAGTGAACGGAGAATAGCCGAGTCCACGGCAATGTATATCCATTTTGTTCGGATGTATTGCTCTTGTCAGATGTATTCATATATCTTAATGCGTGTGTGAGTGTGTGTGTGTGCGCGCGCGCGCGCGTGCACGCGTGTGTGTGTGTGTGTGTGTGTGTGTGCGTGTGTGTGTGTGTGCGTGTGTGTGTGTGAGTGCGTGCGTGCGTGCGTGCGTGCGTGCGTGCGTGCGTGTGTGCGTGTGTGCGTGTGTGCGTGATACACGGTTGACCCCTGAAGCCCAGAGTGAAGTAAGCTCTAATTGTCCTGGATTGCTCTCATTAGCCACAGCTAATTTGCTTTCATCAATATAAACGCTCTCCACTCAACCATCTCTGCTGCACTCCAGTAAATATGCTGCCATGGTGAGGCCCATGGCGGGGACAGCCCCAAAACATCTGATGTGACACATCACTTGAACCAAAATGTCATTACTGATCAACAGGTGTGGTCATCAATTCAATTGACCACATCCTTTTTCTCTGTTTCGGATCCGCTGTTTCAAATTCATTAGAAAATGTCCTTTGACTAATTAATCATTGTTTTTGTTGTGCTTCGATCTGGTCATGTTTGCAGCTCCTGTCATGGAGGCTCTGCTGTTCGTCTTGGGACTTCTCACACGTTTCTTTAATCTTTTATAGGACCGAGTTTGGAAGACGCAGCCTGAGTTGGCGAGCCTTATGTTCTTGTCTCTGAGTGGTATGTAAATCTACAAAACAAGCATGACTTTGCACTAGAAATTCCTTTTCCTCTCATCGTCATGACGATCATCTCCTTCACCCAGTAACTCCACAGTTCCTGAAGGGCCCATATTATAGGTTTGAGTGTGATAGCCATTACAAGCCATTTGAAAATCAGCCTTTTCCTGTGTTTTAATGACATCACAAGTGGGAGTGTCCACCCAGATTCATGGTGGATAGATCAGTCTACCAAACGGACTGCATTAAATGTTGCGTTCAACGATTGGCTCTTAATGGGCAGCAGGCTCACAGTTGTTTAACTCAAGCTTTCCTTCAATTAGTTAGTATCACTTCAACTGGTCGTTTTTCATTTGAATAAAAACACAATCAAGAACGTAATGTAAAACAACGTTTAGTAGAAACTGGATTTAAATGATGAACTCAGCTTAATGCAATCTATTAAAATATTAAACGATTGCATTATTGTTGAATGAGTGTCTTGTCTCTATGCCTTGAATAAACATTTTCTGCACAATAATGAATCTTTTAAAGATTGAAGTGGCATCTAGTGGAACGGAGTTGGAAGAAATGTAATGTAATATTCAGAATTATGTTTGAATTAGTGTATAATCCCAGGAAAATATGAATCGTTTTGTATTTGTTTCTTAAGAACGAGCCCTTCATAACTACATAGGGAGCGGGTCCTCTAGCACAGATCCCACCGCGTTGTTCAGCCATGTTACTATAGCGGCCGATCACAGAAACACGGCTATAGAGAGGACGTGTGTTTCTAAACGCTACCACAGCGCAATTGTTAGCAGCTAACAATTAACAATCATGATTGCTATCTTATAAGCTATATGACCTATAGTTCTACCTACTTAATAACTAATCGAAATGTATAAATCCATCAGGGAACCTTCTCCCTTGACGCTTGCTTACTTAATGCTGTCGTGGACGATGACATATTTTTAGGTCCAGTTGCTGCTTCTTGTACCACACTTTAACTGAATCAAACTGAATCGACCAGAAAAAACTTTTTCATGCTTTCGGTAGTTTCATAGGGTTTTTTCCGCAATAAGAAAAAAGCAAAAGATAAGACAGATATGTTGGTGTGTTTTTACCCAGCACCAAGCTCTTGGCTGCATAGGGCAGATACTCTTTTTTGACAACATCAGAGTTGTCAGTGGAGTTGTTTGACAGCATGTGATATGGGAACAGTATCAGCGTGAAGACGGAAGAGAAAAAAAAAACGATACAGGACAGCGCTGCGTGGAGGCACTGGGGGTACACGAGGGTCGTTACTAATGGATTGGTTTGCGTTTGCCGTTGCCCACTGACCTTTTTACCTTCTCTGTCGGAGGTGGGGTTGTTGGTGATCTTGTAGAAGTTGAGGTACAGCACGTCCTTCAAATCGTAGTTGTCTCCCCGACGCTTGCACACGATGACGGCCAAGTCGAAGAGAAAGATGTGCCTGCGAGGGAGGGAGACACAGAGGGAGACGGAGAGAGAGTGAAGGCACAAGCGGTCGGAGGGCTTAAGGTGTAAGCGACAGAAAAGACAACGTCCACAGCGTTGCGTTAGACCCTTCTATCAGCACAGAGGTAAAGAGCACTCCACCAAGGTGAAATACGCTGCGGAGGATTAAATCTCATCGACCATCCTATCAGTTGACCTCGCTTTCTCAGTGTTACCTTCAATGGCGAGCTGCTCTGCTGGAAACCGAGTTGTTCACAGGCAGATGAATATTTGCTACTTGTCGCCCCCGTCCCCTCACCCGGCCTCCCTTTGTCAACCGGTTGCATCCTCCTACGTTTAGCCATGTCAACGTTCTTTTGTGACAGTTTTATTTCTTTGTCACGTGTCTTTATCTAGGGTTTTGTTTTTGATGCACATTGAGTGCATGGACCTACCTGTCTTGTTTCCTCTTGTCAAAGTTTGAGACGATGCGTACTTCTCCGTCGCCCTTGGGTCGGCCGTAGTTGATGAGAGGCTGGTTCTGTTGACCCAGAGGAGAGGAAGGGAGTTATTAAAAACAAGGCCTAAGGAGGATGGTTTACCAGTTATCTTTTCCAATGGTGTTACAATGATATGATCGTCAGTCAGGAGTGAATTTGTGTGAAATTTGAAAAATGTATGATTTCATTTATAAATGTATTTTGTCACCAGACCAGGCATTAACCACTCAAAGCTTAGAAAAAAACACATACATCGTTTTTGCTCGTACGACAGGGTGAGCAGCACAGTGCAACTCGGTAGATGAATCCATCTGTTTGTCAACGTATCTGTGTCATAGCGACATATCTCTATTGCTTATTGTGAGCGGGCTCCGGGAGGCAAAAGGCCATCACATGGCCGTGTGACGGGCATATGGCGGCCCCGGACATTCAGCCCCACTATGCTGGTGGACAGCAGGGCACAGATCAGCTCCCTGGGGAGAGCCACCCACCTGGGACTCATCAGCCCCGTCAGCAGCCTGGCCCAGCTGCCCCGGCCTGGTTATCTGCCTCCATGCCCCCCCGCTTCCACGTGAATATGTTTGGAAAATTCAGTGTTTTTTCGGGTCACTGAAAACTGAACAACACTGTCTGAGGTGTTGTTAGCGTTGACGACGGGGACCTAAATTTGCGCATTGGCAGTCGTTGTTTTATGTTTGTGAATTAATCTTCTTCTGGTGTTGTGTTATTTCTGTTATTTTGGGCGGGTTTATTTATAAGATACATTATCGCATTCAATTGTCTTTGTGTTGACGGAGATGGTAAATGTAAAACTGTTGGTGTGAACAGGAATGTTTTTGTGTACGTACCCATAAGACGTTCACAAATAATTGTTTACGCGTTCACGGGGTCGACAAAAGTGACATTTTGATCCTGATCAGGATGGCCATGCATGTTATATACCTCATGTTTGAGAAGTAAAAATCCTTGTTTTGGACCCACGCATGGTACCTCCCAGTATATTGTCACCACGGAGCAATGTTGTAGATGCATACATGATGTGGGGTTTACCAAGTTTTCGATGGACCTCTGGTATTGGTCGATCTCTCTCAGTGTCTCATTGTCCCTCTTAACCTCGTTGACATACTGGGCCAGGTCCTGAGACACACACACACACACACACACACACACACACACACACACAGACACACACCCACACACACAGACACACACACAAAACAACAAAGGAATTGTAAGAGAAGTAATCAACTCTGTCACACACGCGCTCAGGCCCGCACGTACAAGCACACACGTCACACACACACACACACACACACACACACACACACACACACACACACACACACACACGGATCCCACAACCTCACATACCTCAAAGGAGAAAAAAAAATCCTTTGAGTCATTGCTTGCATTTTCGAAGACAGCCCCAATGGTGTCATCTTCTTATCAGAGGCAGACATGCTGAAGTGTTTTCCGTGTGAGCCGGGTGCTCTTCACAGAACACTGTGGTGTAAATGCTTTCATTTAATCACTTCACACTTAATTCCGGCTGCCAAACATGAATGATTTATTATTTTCAACGGCTCAAAACGCAGTATTTTTTTCTCAGTGCCTAAATATGGGTCTTCGAGTTGCATGGGGTTCGCGGCCGACTTTAAAATCACAATGATTACCACCAGCTCCACACTTACTTTCATGGCGTCGAGGGCCATCCTCAAGTTGCTCTTGTCTGCGGTGTCGTGAGTGTGTTTCACCAGCTCCTGGGGGATAGACAAAAGAAAAGATGAACAATGACATAGACCTTCACACACACACACACACACACACACAGACACACACACTGGAATACATATTCGCACACACACACACACACACACACACACACACACACACACACACACACACACACACACACACACACACACTTCTATTATATGGCGGAGGTCATTTGAGCGTCAGTGACAGACGGGACGCTTTTCTTCAGACCGCAGCGATGAAAAGATGGCCTATTGTCTAATCTAAAATTTAATCAGTGCGTATGTAAAGCTCGGATGAATGAGGGGTCTGGGAAAAAAAACACATGGTTTTTTTTCCAGGGGGTGGATGGACCGCCGCACAGACAGGCAGACAGACAGTCCTCTCTCCAGCACGAACCAAACCCATGATAATACAAAGAATGAAAAATCGCCCCTAACCAGCTAAGCACACCCAAACTTTTTCTTCAGCGGCTCGGATGAATAGGCCTGGGAGAGTAACTCATAAATAATAATAATAACTAATTGCATGCATGGAAATCTTTCATGCCAGCAATCACAAAGTGCAGTACAGGGCTAAAACCCAGCATGTGATTCGAGTCAATCACTTTCCATTTCACTTTCCATTGTATAAGCCACCTAACGGTTAATAGACAAAAATAGTCACGTGATTAATATCTGATCTCCCCATCATCGCCCAAGTGAGCAATGATGGGGTTCAGTCCTTCCACTGACACCCCCTGCCCTCAGCGGACAGACGAGCCATCTCATCTGTCCGCAGCAGCAGATATGTTGGGCCAATGCTCCTACAGTGCACGAATACACACGCATCAATCTGTGGGCCCCCCTAAAGTGCCATGAATATGTAAAAACTTGCATTTTATTTTTTGCATATGATTTATGAGGCTTGTGGCGTTTCAGGCAGATCGATGCACCAATTATAATCTAAAGTCATGTTCCGTTAATGCTGCATGTGATCTAGACTTGAACTTGTGCAGGTGATCATGGGATATTTATATTAATATGTAGGACCGCAACGGACAACAGCAATAAAGTTTAATTAACCGGTAATAATGGGAATTTTGTATGAATTGATGGGGTGTCCTTTTGTCGTCTCCCTGGGTAACTAGCCCTACGATCCAGATTTCGGGGGGAAACTGTTTCAGCCAAGTATAACATATATATTATATTACAACGTGTAACATAAGCAACGCCTGGCTAAGGGTATCAGAAATCATCAGAATCTACTGTAGTCTTAAAAAACCACCACATATATTACTATAATGAGGCTTCCTAATTGGGGCTCCTAGGTAATGCATGCAGCCAAGGAACAATAACGCTGTAGTCAATCAAGAATAACTTCCGCCGTGATAACCCCTCGCATTGGTGAATATGTGGATTATTCAGGGTAAATTGGTCGGCGGCAACATGTTTCCGTCTACCCTTCCACTGAGTTGAGAAGGGGAAGTTTCACCCCTCTATTCTGATGAATCATCTGTACATACTATGACAGGGGTTTGTTCCAAATATTGAGATCTAGCGGTTTGATGGAATATTGACAATCTCGGTGCACACATTAAGGCAATGAACCCATCCATAACATCACAGGTGCAGTGATTAAAGTGCTTTGAAAAATAAATAAAATCTCTCTTACCTTATCTTATATTATGTTTTACCACAAGAGTGAAAGTGTATATTAGTTGCAATAACTCCATTGGTTGTAACTGGATGTGTTTGTGTGCATCCATGCGTCGTTTGTGTGCCCGTACATGCATGCATACGTGTGTGTGTGTGTGTGTGTGTGTGTGTGTGTGTGTGTGTGTGTGTGTGTGTGTGTGTGTGTGTGTGTGTGTGTGTGTGTGTGTGTGTGTGTGTGTGTGTGTGTGTGTATCCATGCATGTTTGTGTGTGTGTCAGAGTCAGTTCGTGCTCCTACCTTCATGCATATGAACTCCCTACCTTGACCTTTCCTAGCCTTCATCAAGCTCGCCGCCCACCGTCGGAAACACAAACGCGGTACAATAGGGGGCCGCAGCCTGGAAGACATGCCGGGTCACCGACCACCGCCCACGGGCCTAACCCCTTCCAACTGATTAAAACCAACTCGCTATTGGCTGGACTCAGCGTGCTACCGGCCCACACCTTCACCTCTGATTCGCTCTAACTAGAGGTGAACTTCTCACGCTGCCAGCAAAGGGAAACTGGTTTTCAGGTGAATTAGGAGGACGTAGTGCTTTTTATTTGATTTCGTTGTAGGCATTTAAAGAACCACCTCTCCCCAGCACTGATAAAAATAAATATACACCACACGATTGCTCAGGTCTTGGTTTCCCACTTAAATCCGTGAGATATGCTACCAGTGCCACACTTGTTCTCCCCCCCACCCCCCAAGCCAAAACAAAGTTTGGAAAAAAGATATCATCAAGGAATATAAACGAGAGGAAAGCGGAGGGGCTTTGTGAGAGAAAGAGAGGATGTGATGAATATAATTGCGCATATTAACCCAGGTTATTAGAAAAAAATTATATTTTTAGCAATGTGAAACAGAACCTCTTAAACGTTCCTTGAGGTCTATTGGGGAGATAACGTGGTATAGGTCGCCCCCAAGTGGCTGCTGATAAAATTACAATAAAATAATAATGTGCATGACTGTTTGGGTTGGGCTTTTGCTACAATGCCCAGTAGTAATACCACGCCTACAGCTTGGGAACCTAGTATGGTATTGATTTTTACTTATTTTGCTTTTTCCCTGAGCACTAAGGATACCAAATAGAAACACTTCAATATACTTTCAAAGCTTTAAGGAATCCAGAGAGCTCAGCCAATACCTGCAGCAGTAGATGGTACTTGAGGACTCTCTGCATGGGGACGACCAGCAGATCCCGCAGGGTAAACTTGCCATTGTTAGCCCTCTTGGCACACTCCTATTAGATACATGCAAGACAAAATTAGTAAATTGCAAGGTGACATGACAGCACTTTTTAATTAATCAACTTGAAATGAACAGTATGACGTTAAAATATGGAGAGCAGGGGTAACATATCAAGGCTATATGCCATTCAGGTGACTTGGTATTTGTTTTTTAACAATTATATATTACAGGTGCATAGTACAGTGTCCTATGCCAGAGCACATCTGTGATGCAGTTCACAAAAGTAACCACTAGAGAGTGCTACAATATTCATGTTAAGCACAGTTTGGTTGTAAGTGAGTATTTGCTGTTGTATACTGTTGTATTCCCATACAAATATTGTGTATTTTTACGCATGTTGTAAACAACGTTCAGATAGACCTCTAGCTTGAGACGGACGTCCTCTTTCTCCTTGCAGATGAGGTCCAGCACGGCAATGGCAATCTCCACCTGACTGCAGTAGATTCCGTAGATCAGTAATCTGTCCACAGGGAAGCATAGACAGAGAAGATTGTATTCAATGATGAGTTCAAGGTCCCTCTCAACGTGCTCATTCTGAACCATCTACATCTATAAGTGAATCACAGAATTAAATTGAAGGTCCTCCAAACTGTCCACAAATGACTATTAAAGATAATGAACATGTCATTCAAACCACTGCATTTTTAAGGATGTATCTTTGTTAAAAAATAAAACATATTTTATTATTTTTTGCATTGAGTTCTCTTCCTGTTCCTGGGTCAGGAAGGTGCACTTCCCTTCCTCGAAAAACGGAAGAATGGGGGACTGTGTGTTTACCTCTCCTTGTAGGTGATAAAGATCTGGTAGAGGTTTAAAGAGTTCCTATTCAGAATGGAGTCTTGCACGTCGACCATCAGGCTCTTATGAACTTTCACCAGGTCCTTTTGAGGAAGACACCCGTCAGTGACCATAGGAACGTAGCTTCTTAACGTGACATTTAGAGAGGAGAGGAAGAACGAAACCGTAGAGGACACCTACTGGGATATTCAGGAAAACCTTGTCGATTTCTGCCGCTGAGAAGAATTTCTTGAGGGGGTTCAGGAAATACTGCAGGGAAGTGGCAGAAACATCTTTTGTTTTTGGTTGCTGTCACTTTTCCCCCCAAAACACTGTTAGCGTAAACAAACTTTTTTTTTACTTAGATTTTCTGTTTGCATTGAATTCATGCATTATAGTTGTTGTAGGTAAATATGAAGCGAAGAATAATGTATGTTTGCTTTAGAAAATTATTTTTTTTGAGGAGTTCTTGCAGTCAACTCAGTGAGCCCCCTGTTTCTTCTCGAATTCAACCACAATGAGTTAAAAAAAATAAATAAAACGATTTGGTTTTCACTGCCCCTTTAATAAACACTTTTGCAACTATATAACAATTGCGTGCAAAGTGTTAGCGCGGAAATTCCTGAAAATCATAGAAGTATCTCCAACTAGATGTAAACATGTGTATAGAAAGCAGAGATGAATGAGGTATCTTACCTTTTCTATTGACTCCAGGGTCTCAGTGTATTTCTCCTCTGTCTGTTTGATCTCCGACAGACAGCAGCTCCTAACATCCTGCTCCGGCTGCTGGGGCTGTTGCTGGACCAACAAGCACAACAATTGTTACTGTATATAAACAGTGTGTGTGTGTGTGTGTGTGTGTGTGTGTGTGTGTGTGTGTGTGTGTGTGTGTGTGTGTGTGTGTGTGTGTGTGTGTGTGTGTGTGTGTGTGTGTGTGTGTGTGTGTGGTACCATGGGCGCTTGCTGTTCGGTCCTCATGAGATCTTCGTAGATGTCTCCGCCATCGTAGTCTTCCTCTAGCCTGTAGACAGCTGCATACTGCTCTTCCTCATCCTCAGGGGTGTTCTCACTACCATACACACACACATGGAAACACACACGCAAAAAGCATTAGAATTCGCAAAAACATCCTGAAATGAATCATTCATTTATTTCAAATCAATGAATGTTTAAATCAACCACCATGTAATTAGGCATAATTGATTATTTATTATCGTCTATAACTGCAGTATAACTGTGATAAACATAAACATAAAGAAATACTTACATGCATACATGCATGCAATACTTACATACATACATACATACATACATACATACATACATACATACATACATACATACATACATACATACATACATACATACATGTACATGGCTTTCAGTTTAAATTAACCCATGAACATACTCAAGCAGATCCTCCAAGTTGTTGTAGATGTCCTCTTCGTTGAGGCTCACCTCTGTGGGGAAGGGTCTGGAGAACACAATGCATTCTGATATCAGTGTTCCTCCTCCTCACTAGACCCAGTATAGTAGTACACATGAAGGCAGAACGGATTTGTCTGAATGCTTATGGTTGGTCGATTTTTGCTGTCAATCAACTAAACCCAAGATGAACCCAATATGAATCTGACTAAAAGACTAAAACAAAGACTGAACTTTAGGGCAGAGTTATTTTTGAAATAAATAAAGTTGTGAATAACGTTGTAGGGCAGCAAAGCATTAAAAAGATTGTGTGTGGTGCACAAAAGGAATAAATCAATCAGGAAATAATAACTTCCAGCTAAAGGTGTGGGGCAGAAGTAAACTAGGCACGATGTCAAGGTTTCCATGGAGATGGTGTTTACGCAGTGCAACCACATTTTTAACTAGGGGAAAGTGGCTTCCAGTTTTGAGTCATAAAATCTTGAGTACAGGTCACCAAGATTGCCATCCGAAATTGGCATTTCTACATAAGCCAAAATGCCACCGCTGTCACAACTTTGAGTGGTGTTTATGAAGTCTTTGGGCATACTGACGTCTAACCACAAGCCCAGCTGAACGCCAATAAAACCACATGTTGCAATTCAACGTAATAAACTCAGAGTCCACATGCTGTCAAGGTTCAAGTCCAATTCCAAGTCTGAGTGATTAGTGTTCGAGTCTGAGTCATCAGGGCTCAAGTCCAATACTACAACACTGGTAGCTACTGTCTGCTCCTGGTGCTCAGGTGACCATACAATGATGGATTAGTATACCATGTTGAAAAGACTTACTTAAATCCACCTTGCTGTGCGATCGTTGTGTAAGAGATCTTGGAGAGGGAGTCCATCACCTGGGGAACATGTGGAGGAAGGTGTTATGTGCTATGGATTGATGTGTTCGGTTTATTTATATAAAAGGGTCCTTAAGGTCCTTGGTGTCGAATCGATTACAAACCCAGACAATGCTGAAAGGAGCCAAAATACCAATTATTATATATATTATCTTGCCCTATATGGTTCCCAAAATACTTCCGACCATGGGTCAAACCCAAATGAAACGACGTACTGTGGAAAGAAGTATATTTCATATTCTATCATTCAAATTATCATTCAACTATGCCAACTTAACATTAAGCACAGATTCTGCTCACCAAATATACAGAGTACATGGTGTTTATGCCTTGAATTCATAGACATTATTTTTTTTTTCGATGTCCGCAAAAAGTAAAAGTAATAGATAAGACAGAAATTATGCTGCAGTCTCTTACACAGCTGTGGTTTAACCAGGCTCCGCCCCCAATAGATCAGATACTCTTTTTGCAAACAGAGTTGTTGGACTGATGAAGACTGGCTTTAAAAGGGCTATAATAGCTTTCATCCAATGTGTGTGTGTGTGTGTGTGTGTGTGTGTGTGTGTGTGTGTGTGTGTGTGTGTGTGTGTGTGTGTGTGTGTGTGTGTGTGTGTGTGTGTGTGTGTGTGCGTGTGAGAGACTATGTCAATGGGGACTATAAGCAAGTAAAGAGCAGCAGCATGAAGTATGTAAACATAGGACATGTATCCTTAGAGAGACACGTTGACGTGGCGCTTAGAAAGAGATGGAAGGGGATGATTTGAAGATTAATGTTATCATTGAAGCGTAGATCAGGTGCGAGGGTAGCTTGGCCAGATGAGGTTTGGCTTTTTTTTGTTAGCATGATCTTAGCGTCTCTGTGTTCCCCTAATCACCACTAGCTTCCTGTCTCTCTGAGGGCAGTGGTTAGGCCCGCCCGCTTGACATTAGTGTTCGCAATGTACAACACTCATGTGGTTAGAATATGAGCTTTGAATAAATACATATGTTTAATCTTTGTTTGTTTTTATATCTGAACGAGGATGCGTGGAAGCTTCCCCACACTAGTTTTTTTTATGGTTATAACTTCTCGAAAGTTTTCACTTTTCCTCTTTCTATCCCCTAAGAAGGACATAATAGTTTATTTGAGAGAACCGTGGATCGGTGTCTGGACTTAACGTTACAATGTTCATATTCTGTACTACTTTCTGCTTGTCGTATGAAAGCTGAAAAAAAGTTAGCACTGAAACCTGTTATCACACTTTTTTTGGTGATAAGTCCTTCAAAGCGAGGGTTGAGCAAGAAGGACAACCACAAGCTCAACCCAGAGCTGAGAAACACTGAGAAACCTGAGGGGCTTTCAACATCGTGTCACTTCTCACTGTACTCTTCTTACTGTTTGGCGAGGGCCTATGGCGACCTAGCAGTGGATTGTAGAGGAGAGATTCTGTCACTACATGTGCAGTGGATTACCACCGTGTGGATACAGCCCCCAATTTGGCACAACCCAACTCCACCAGATTAGACTTGGCTGAGATTTGACATGGTCTCTTGTGTTTCCGGACCCAAGATTGAGCATTTTTTTATATTTTTTTCAAGGCTACACAAAACACCACTCCCTGGACGGCGTCCATGTTGAAATACCCCAAGCCGAACCTGCCGCTGCGCAGTATGTTAACAAGTAGTAATCATGGTTGTGCCATGGTCTCCCTCTCAGAGTTTGAATGTTTAATGGTGGACTCCTCATGGGGGCCATGGCAGAGATTACACAGTAACAGAAGACCCGCTTTGCTTGGGGACTGCAGCCATGCAACTTCTCTGTTGGGATTATCAGCAGGCCGGCTTAGCCGCAAGCTTCTTTAGGATGCACAATGAACAGAAAGACGGCAGCTGTGGGAGAGTAGAGGTCGGGGGAACCATAACCCAGACCAGAGTGCCGCTTTTGTGGTTTTGTCTATAAACCAAGGGGAAGACCTTTCTGGTCTGGCCTGCATGGTTTGAATTCAGATGACTATTTACTAGGGTTGGTTTGTTTAAAACAGGTGGGAAAGTTGTACTTTTGGCCACCAAGAGATACTTTATATTTAAAATGAATTCATATTTACTCCTTGATGATTATTGACAGAAAAAATACCCTTTAGGTAAAATAGATGGATAACACACTTATTATATTTTCCAAATATATCCAAACAGATAATATTATAATTGAAAATATATGTCCTGAATTGCCGTAAACTATCTACTGTAGCTTCTTTCCAGAGATGGCACATACGTGCCCTAAAACAAGCTCTTAATCTGGTCGGGAAATAGTAGTTCAGGGAATTCAGTGAGCTAAGGAAATATGGCATGCAGGCTAGTCATTAAGTGTGCTTGCTGGCAGCAGTAACTAAGCCAAAGCAGGCTCTTTGAACAGCCAGGGAGAATCCAGCCAGAAGTAAGCCACAACAGAGATCAACCGTATAGACCTACTGACCTGCTAACCATGGAAAGCAAACATGAAAGAAAACATGCATGTTACCAGTCCTTTAATAGTTTACATTACAACACAAGGCAAAACCACTGGCTAACAAACACTGGAGTGTTTCACACTTGTACACTGCGCTTTCTGGCAGAACGGCCACGCAGACACACAAACACACACTCACACACAAACACACACTCATACTCACACACACAAACCTGACACACACACACACACACATAGGCAGTATAGGCGAATGCTAAGGGCGCATCCATCCGCAGGAGGCGCCATTTTTTCTTTTTATATATATTTATTTTAATTTATTTTTTGCATACTGTATTCATCTAACTTTAACTTCAATGTTTAGATTACTTAGTATCAGTAGTTATGTCGAAATAAATATTAGACAAAATAACATAACATGTAAAATAAAAGAGCACCCTAGTTTCCGTGTCCCGCCCCCCCCTGCAGTGGGGGGGCGGGAACTGCAGTGTTTATTTTCAAGCTGATTTGGATGATAGTTTGTGGTTTGCATATCTTTACATTTCCCATATCTTTCATATAATAATGTTATATTTTTTTTCACTTCACTTGAGCGCTTGAGAACCAAACTAGATAACCATACTACATTTAATTATATTTACAATAATTAAAATCTGAACTCATATCTATTAATCCGTCAACTTCCCTGGCTTCCGGTAAAACAACGCATACATTTAAAGATCCTTCTCACCACCTACAAAGCCCTAAACAACCTTGCCCCCTCATGCCTGACAGATCTCCTCCAACACCCCATTGACCCACACCCAACACGCTCCACTGTTGCCAACACCCTCATCCCCATCACCAGGACCAAATACCGCACCATAGGGGACAGAGCCTTTGCCATTGCCGCCCCTACCCTCTGGAACCCCATCCCCCTGGCCATCCGTAACTCTGATTCACTGCAGTCTTTCAAAAGTCATCTCAAAACACATCTCTTCAACATCACTTACAACACCTGACAAATCTTTTTTCACCCTCTCTCTTTCTTATTGTCCTATCTTTCTCTGTATTGTTGTTTTGTAGTATTTGTATGTATGCATGTATGTTCTGTACTGTCCATTGGTATCCTTTTTGTTTTGTGTTTTTGTAAAGCGTCTTTGGGTACCAAGAAAAGCGCTATATAAAACCTATGTATTATTATTATTATTATTATTATTATTATTATTTTGCTTATGAATGCCTTTAGTAAACATCATGCATTTATATGAAGTATTTTGGGCATACCTTATTGTATGCATGATTCATTGTCACTTGTTTTGCAATTTTTTTTTATTATTAAACGTTCTAATGTCTGCAGTATTTTGTGCATACCTTATTTATATTGTATTTATGATTCATTGCTTGTTACTTGGTTTGTAATACGTTTTTTGTGTGTTTAATTTTCTATCTAAAATAAAAGAGTCTCAAAGACAAAGCTTTGCAGCTTCTCTGAGTGTATGAACATTGGTAGTCGAATTTACTGTGCGATCCACAGGGGTAGGGGGCGCCAGCAAAAATCGTACCTAGGGCCCCAAATTGGTCAGGGCCGGCCCTGCACACACACACACTCACACTCATACGCATACGCATACTCATACTCATACTCACACACACAAAGACACACACACACACACACACAGCACACACAGCACACACAGCACACACACACAAACACACACACACACACACACACACACACACACACACACACACACACACACACACACACACACACACACAAACACAGGTTTTTTTACTCAATTTTTAACCTAATAATTTTGGGCTGGATTATAATAGACTATTAATGAAATTAGGGAAAACTGTGTATTCACATTTAACGTAGACAGACTCACTTTTCAGATGCATTGAAATCAACCACTGAGAAAGAGACAACATTACATAACCTCAAGCAGACACAAATTATATGTCCAAATATCATGCTGATATTATAAATGGTTAGTTATTAGTACATTGGTATATAGATAGGTATAGTTGTAGCATTAGTGTTAGGAAACATACTGATAAGCCTTCAAAACGTTTTTTTCTACTGCTAATTAGGATGAAAATTCCTGAGCTACAAGCTTTAGCAATGCCACATAATAAGATAAATTCAGCAAATATGCCGTCATGAAAAAAAAAAATGACGACTACAATAGAATCCTCAAATGTGTGATTGTAGCTTTTGATTGGGATTTCAAAACGAAATGGAGCCCACCTTTCCAAAGTCCCGCACGTCGAAGAGGTCAAAAGCCTCAAACAGGTCACATTTCTTCATCCCGAATGCCTCACAGCACGATGTCAGGAAGGTTCGGATGTTCTTCAAACACATGAACTGCAAGAGACAACAACTGCGCGTATAAATATTCCCATTCAGTGGTGGTAAACGTTCTGTTATGTGGTCTGTTATAACAATACAAGGATGGGGTTATTTCTTAGATTTTACTTTTATGTAAAACAGAATATCGACAAATTACTGACTAATATCAACGTCAATCAATGTTACCAATATTCCCCAACTACAAGTATAGATAATGGCTGCAGCAGTATCTCATTTGATTTCCCGTCTGTTTAGTTTGAAGCAACCGCTCTGGTGAACATAACAAGCTGATCAAAGATTAGTGTTTTAGTTCTCAGGATTCTTTGCTTTGCGGCAAAGCTGTTGAGCTTCACATGTTGGTTAGAATTATTAAAGATTAAAGGAACAGCATGGGATTTCTGTTTTTAGGGTATGGACTGCCCTTGAGCAAGAATTGTCATGGTTTTGGTGTTTTGTAACGGAGCTCTGAAATGTTAACGTGTACATTCATTTCTCATGTTTTTGTTTCCTGTCGCACACGAAGGGCCAGTACAGCCACCACCACATTCTATGTGTAGTTTGCCACCTTGTCCATGTAAATATTAAAAAAATAAACTTGTGTTGTAGGGAACCTATCGCTAAAGATTCTGTCTCCTTTGTTCTTGGATATATGAAGAGTCTTAGTATAATTTGAACTTCACAAAAATGTATTTTGAAATGCTTCTTAATGTGTCAAAATGGAAGCGAAGAAGAAAAAGGAAATGGGGGAAAAAAATGAAATGAGCTGTAGCAAGATTCCTGAGTATGCATCTCAGCTTATCATGGTTGCACATCGAGGAGACGCCTGCTATTACTCTGACAACCCCTTGGACGCTTATTCCCTCTGTGAGTAAATGGATAATGATGATGACGATGATTATGATGATGATGATGATGATGATGATGATGAAGATGATGATGATGATGACGACGATGAGGATAATGATGACGACAGCAATGGATGAAGATGGCGATTGTTTCCGAATTTTGGAGTAGTTACTACAGTAAGACAGCTTGGGAAATATGATATTGGTTGAGCATAATATGTGAGATCCATCAGCACAGTTTATTGGCTATGGTTGCTAGGGTACTTGACTCCCAGGTTGAAAGGTTGAGGTCCCAATGTCTACAGCCTACCTGTAAGCATCCTTCAGCAAGATGCATCTTGTTAACTACTTTTTGACTCACTCATGAAATACTTATTTTTAACATCCCTCTATCATCAACTCTCCATCAAATCATATTTTTTTATTATTTGACAGCATGAATAATTTACCCAACAAAAGAGTGTATCCCAATATGAAACAGATTTAATGAGATGTGTATATGAATGCAACGAATGTCAAAACAATTTAATTAACACCCCAGGTAATTTAGTTTGTTGTTCTGACTATTGAGTCCAGGATTTGCATTTGTCATGCCTTTAAAAAATTGCAACCTCTCTTTGACCATAGAGAGAAATTTGCCGTACCAGGTATGTTCTTTATTCCAGTAAATCATAAAAAGTCCCCCTTAGACCACACAGAGAACATGCAGTTCCAGGGGGTTCCTCCAGCAGGCTGTTGGGTATGGTTGTTTTTATTATTTTCCTTTAATCTTGCTCCTCTGACTACTCAATATTAATCTGTAACACTAGCAGTACTTATTCTGTATTTTAACATGAAGGGCTAGGTTTTTTGTTTACGTTAGGATTTTTGCAGGAAGGGAGTGGGGTATATATTTTTTGTATTATCAACATTTTGTATGTATATGTGTCTCATTTGACATTTCTGTATTGTATATACATAGTGTGTATCCTCTAATCTTTTTAAGTCCATTTACAAAGCAAAAATTGAAAAAGTTTCAGGAACTGATTATGATTATATTCTGGACCAATAAAAATAGTTTAAAAAAAATTGGTTTAATTCATGATGTATAGCGGTGTTGATTTTTAGCGACTTAAAGCAGACTTAATATAGGGTTGTCAGTGTGTGGTTTAACCATGATTTATTACAAAAGGAGCAATGACTTTATTGGTCGGTTTGTAGACTGACTCCTACATTTCAATGGGTCTGGATGCTTGCTGATTGTGTGTTTGTGTTTTTCATTATGATTTATACTGTTTTTCATACGTTTATCATAATTGGATCCATCTAAAGCTGATAAAAGAAATAAACTCCAGTTAAATTGAAAAAAACACCTCATATGTTATAATACTAAAATCCTGTGATGAATTAGAGTACTTTGTATTTTCTTACTTTCTTTCCCCATATTTATTCATAAGACAATATTTTGACATGAGCTCTGTGCCCTGCTGTACACTGCAGTCTTGGATCAGAGGCACATCCAGGGATAAATATAGAGCATTTTAAAAGAGAGAGAGAGAGAGAGAGAGAGAGAGAGAGAGAGAGAGAGAGAGAGAGAGAGAGAGAGAGAGAGAGAGAGAGAGAGAGAGACTTATCCACAGTACGCTGCACCATGCAGCACTATAATATACACCGTTCCCCGGCCCATTATCCTTATGCTCGCATTTCCATTTGAAAGATCTCAGAGGCCTCAGAGGGAGACAATGCAAAGGGCCTTTTAAAAGCCTCCAGACCCACTGACACACATGAGGGTCCCAGCTATACCAAGACGGCCTACAGCTGCAGGCCCCGGTCACTGATTGTTCTCCAGAGTGATGGGTTTCCCCCCTCTTCAGCAGACAGATGTACTGAGGCCCGACGTCATGTGGAGCAACACACTCTGAGAATAGTAACGGACAGCCTTAATATATAAAATATTAAATGTATTTCAATGACTAAATTTGGGAATGTCGAAATGTGAGGTTGTTTTTTCACTGCATGTACTGTATTTATATGTATCCGATTGTTTTTGTTGAAGTATTCCTCTATTCAATTTGTCTGTTGTCTTCCTGAACAAACAAGTCAACAAAAAGGTTCATGATGTTTCACAAAGCACATTTTCAATATAGCCTTCACTGATTTGATCCTATGTTTATTTGTCATTAAACCCATCCACCATTTGAAATACTAGTTTGTGAAAAAACACCAGTTATATAGGCAAAGCTAGACATCAACTGCTGACCAAATAGCATTAGTTTGTCCAACTATGGGTGGATCAAAGTCCAGATAATATCAGTCTCTCCTGTGGCCAAGAAAGGAATTCTGGTCTTCCCTTGGACCATTCCCTCAGGAATCACAGAAGGATTTCAGAAAAGCAGCCCCTATACTCTTGTCATTGCCACTGTATGAGCCATGACATAAAAATGAAACCAACCCCACCCAACCAAGATTTTTGTCGTAGGCTGCTTTTTTTTTCCTGACCTAGCCTCTATTCCTCAGTCTTCAGATGGGAATGTTTATTTCTTGAGGTCGACAAGGGAAACGCATGCTTGTGGTATACTATGCCACAATATTGTAGGATAAATAAAACATAGTCTAACAGAAACAATAATCTCTTTCTCATCCCGAACCCCTAATCCTGTTCATTTTTCAATTTATTTATTTTTCTGAGCCTCATTGAGTCCTGAAGTGAACTGAACCCAGCGTTGTTATTTTGTATAGCATGTGATTTAATGAAACAGGGGAATTCGATAAGTGTGTGTTAAGCATCTGAAGAGGAAACAACACCCCTATGACCTACCTGTGACATTTGCGGTCTTAGGTTGATTTCCTTCAGGTTGATAGTTTGCGGTTTCAGGTTGTTCAGAAGTTGGCAGAGCAAGACCCCGTCCCGAAGGGTCTGGGCCAGGTCAAAGACCTGAGCGGTGTCCGCCGTCACTCGGTGGTTCACCGGGAGCACTTTGCAACTGATAAGCCAGAGCGCGCATTGCCTCCAATACTCCATGTTGTGCGAACACAAGCTAAACAACCATAGTCTAGCCAACTTAAAAAGAAAAAACAAGTACGGCGTCTCTACTTTAAATCTGTTAGTCACATTTAGAGCTTCTTCATTGTATACGTCTTCAACATAAGGTTCCCGTAAGGCGCGCGGGCAAGTCGTTTCGGGCGCTTGGGCATCGCCGAGCGCGTGTGAACCGGTTGATGACGAGCTGCTGCTCGAGCTGATCGCCGCTCTTCACTGGGTTGGCTGCAGCTCTGTGTGGGATTGGAACCTCCTCTCACAACAACTTCCTCTTCCTCTCTTTCACAAACGTTTCCATGTGAGTTAATTCGGAACAGACAGTGGGGAACAGACAGGGCATGGATTCAACAACCCATCGAAAGTGTTGAGGGAGGACCCATGTATATGTCTGCCCTGAATTATTGTGTTCTGTTTAATGTATCATCAAATGAATACGGGGTTATTACTTTCAGCCACTTTTGAACTGAACAGTAAAAGCCAAAGGTTCTGAGTTTCATTAGAATAGCATAGGCCTAATACATTCGATTTACGAGAGAATCAAGGGGTTGGTTAAGCATAGAAACAGCGGGGTATCTATGAGACCCTGTCATTAAATAAGTGTATGCTATGACAAAAAAAGAGCAAGGGAACAATGGGATTCCTAAGTAACCCATGGTGAGAGAGCCCAGATGTTTCCCTTGAAACCGATTATCGTCATGAACCTGGGCCAACATAAAGTGCTGAATAACACGTAGGCCTACGCTCAATACGGTTTGACCTAAATAATAGCACAAATAGCCATATTGTAGTGAACGCTTGTGAGCTTGTTGTGAGTTGCCATTTCCACTAAGGAAAAACATATGACACAGATATTGGTGTATTCGGCTACATTGACATATGAATAAAATATAATCATTTACATATAAATATAACTCATTCCAAGAATCAACCAATGATATACCAGTCAAACCATCAGTTAAAACGGTCCGTTTTAACAAATTAATAATTATGCTTTCCACAGTTTTTATTTTATTTCGACTTTTTTATATGAGATGCCCACTGGCCTTTCAGAACCTAAAAACAATGCATAGTACAACAGTCTATTGTAGGTGCGCTTGTGATTAGATTGTAAAATAGCCTAAATAAAGCGTGTATAACACCGGAAATAAGATACATATATTCAAATAATAAAATCGAAATAATAGCAGAAGTAGAGGCAAAACATGATTAACTCTATGTTCATAATAAACTAAATATTGTTGATTGATCCAACTTTAAAGAGCTGCGGAGACATCCGGTCGCGACAGAAAACAAACACGCACGCCGGAAACAGAATAGAAACTGCAGTCAAAACACAAACAGAGCGGTCAACCTTGTGCCAGCGCAGGTACCTTACTCCTCAGCCCTCTCTCACGTGCACATCCATGTGGTGTGCCTTTCCTTTGAGATCGTCATTTTATCACACATAGCTCGACTGCCAGGTTAAAACCAGCGAGGACCGACGGCAGCAGATCCGATTTAGGACGAGCCTGACAAGTGTACGCTTCGTGGGGCCTTCGAGGTAACGTCAACGTTAGCCACGCTAGCCTCGACTAACGTTACCAAGCTCAGTGCTCGTTTTAAAAATAGTTCCCACTTCGCTAGGCACCAGTCCGGACAGTGATATCCAAGTGTCGATACATCTTAATATACATTGGAAAAACGTGTGCGTGTGTAATGTGAGCTTGATTAATCGAAGCGGATCTGTTTTTGCGGATAATATAATGTACAACATAATGTAAAAGAAGGCATCAACATGGCCTGTGTGGCATAGCTGTCGACCGAAGGGATTTTCTTGT
This sequence comes from Gadus morhua, assembly GCF_902167405.1. NCBI lineage: Eukaryota > Metazoa > Chordata > Actinopteri > Gadiformes > Gadidae > Gadus > Gadus morhua. Next base: position 10,449,126 of record NC_044055.1, on the reverse strand, counting down.
TTCGGTTTCTACTGTGTGGCGTTGGCTGAAATATCTGTTTGTTATGGGCCAGTTAAATAGCTGGCGTCCACCGCGCTACCTGCTGCAGTGCTTTCACGCTGTCTACCAGACCATGATTCATCAGCGTTCATCCAATAATGTCCACTCAATCATGCGAGTGCATTAGTTGTTTCTGTAGCACCTGTCGAGTTCAAATTGGTCCTTATCAGTAGCTATGGCGATGTTTTATGTGTCATTAAAGGCTGTCCTGTGGATAGCGGGAGGCCAAACGGGACGACATGGCAGAGTCTGACGGGAAATCCAGCGCTACTAACGGTAAGTGATCACGACGGTGTTGCAAATATTTTTTCGCAGAATAAAATGTTTAATGCACAACACCTTTTTATTTCACAATAATTTGCTTTTGTGTCAGGTGTCGCTGAGAGTGATATCTCTGAAGAAACAGGACAGGATACACTTGATGAAGGAAATGCCTCTGGGAGCAAAGGAGATGAACAAACTGGTAGTCAGATATTCTTATAGTTCCAGTACAGTCTTTTTAAAATATTGTTGTTTCAACTTATCTACCACTGTTTTTCAATGAGTTCATACCCAACCCGCCTACTAGTCTGTGCTTTGTAATGAAACTATTTTTGACCACCCTTTTTTTTTTATCTTGTTCCTTTTTATAATCTATAGGTTTATTTAACCTAACTCCCTATTCCCATAGCCCCCAATCAGCCGGGAGAAGGGTCTCGAGTCTCGGAGCCCTCTGCGCCTTCAGACGTCGAGTCAGGGGTTGGGGGAGAGGGAGGACACGAGGAGGAAGACACGGACAGCATGGACGGCGGCGGCCTGTTCTCCCTGACGGAGGACGGCGGGCGGAAGCGCGAGGGCGCCAGGAGAGAGCGGGCGAGGGCGTCGGACGGCGCCCGGCGACCGGCAAGGAAGCGCAACCGACAGGCCCTCGTCCCCAACCGCTTCTCCACCACCGACGAAGACGAGGACGACGACGAGGACCACGAGGAGGAGGACGAGGAAGAGGAGGAGGAGGACGAGGAGGACGCACAGGCCATGGAGATGTGGCTGGGCTCGGACGTGACCGACCTGCGGGGCCCCACCTGGCGGGCGGTGCCCTCGCTGCGCTCCCGGGAGATCGGGCGCAACTCGCAGCAGTTTGTGCGGCGGGTGTGCGGCGCCCGCGGGCTGGTGCAGCGGTTGGAGCTGCAGGGGCGGCTGGAGAGACACACGGGCTGCGTCAACACGCTGCACTTCAACCCGTCGGGCACGCGGCTGGCGTCGGGCAGCGACGACCTGCGCGTCATCATCTGGGACTGGGCCGTCCGCCGCGCCGTGCTGGAGTTTGACAGCGGCCACAAGAGCAACGTCTTCCAGGTGAGCCGGGGGCTTGAAGGGTGTGGGGTCATTGGGTTGGATAGGAGCGATTGCATGTACTTTAAAGGTCCCATGGCATGCCAGCAGGTGTGGGTTGATTAGCCATTGCAAGCTGTTTTGGAAATCTTTCCCTTATGACATCACAGCGTGTCCACCTAGACATGTCATGGGACCTTTAAAGGTGACATATTATACCACCAGTTGTGAGTGTGTTTGGCCGTTGCAAGCCGTTTTGAAAATCTATAGATAGATAGGGATAGATGAGGTATTTTTGCTACAGTCCACTCGGTAGGCTGGTAGACTGATCTATCCAGCATACATCTACGTGAACACACCAACTTGAGATGTCAGAAGAGGCCGATTTTCAAAAGAGCTTGTAACGGCTAATCACACTCACACCTGGTTCTATAAAATGTCTCCTTTAACTACCTTCCTTCAGTCGATAACATACTGCTGGATAGAGCTGTATGGCACTGGATAGAAAAATCTGACGTCCCCAATGTTTTTTGGGGAAGCTGTTGTCACATGCATGCACATTTTGAGCTGCAAGAAGATGGAATCAATTTGAACCAAATGTTTCAACTGGTATTAAAGTGAATGATCTTCCACGCAAACAAAGTGAAATGAATCTGCAATCCTGCACAACCAGATCGAAACCAGTGGACCTTTTAGTCCTTCTGATTGCGATGAGCCACCTCGTTTAACCCACTAATTACGTGTGGCCCTTCCTTCAGGCTAAGTTCCTGCCTCACAGCGGCGACAGCACCCTAGCGATGTGCGCGCGCGACGGACAGATCCGCGTGGCCGAGCTGTCCGCCACACAGCGCTGCAAGAGCACCAAGCGTGTGGCCCAGCACAAAGGGGCCGCCCACAAGGTACACGCCTCCACTCCCATTTCGCATTTGACCACTTCATTTCATGGAGTGGATTGGAGGCCGATTTTAGGCATCGTTGATCAGAGTTTCCGCCTCTTCCTCTCTGGTTGTCTGGTCATCCTGAGCTGTTTGAGGTCACGGGGGAAATGTCATCATCCAATATCGTTTAAACGTATGGCTGTTAAGCCCTGTGAGACTTAACTTCCTCTATTGTAAGTGCTGTTGATGATAATGTGTTGGTGGCGGTGTGCGCGCGTTACAGTTGGCCCTGGAGCCCGACTCTCCCTGTTCGTTTCTCTCGGCCGGGGAGGATGCGGTGGTGTTTGGGATCGACCTGCGCCTCGACCGACCCGCAAAGTGAGTGTTCATCACACGCGTACAAAAACACACACACACACACACACACAGACACGTAAAAACACACACGGACACGCACACAATAGAACATAATCCCCTTCCCAACTGTTCTATGTTTGGTTCTTTACCTGCTCCATTTTTGGCCAGATACTGAACCCATGACCTCTGTAGACATGCAATGGTCCATGGTTGACGTTCCACTCAGATTTACTTGTTGCTATTGTATTCCCCATCACTGGTATGTCTGTTATGAAGGGGTCAAGGTCCAATAGTATGTTATGCACACAGTAGCACACAGAAGCTGATTGCGGCCTATCTTCTCCCTGAAACCCAATGAACCAACTGAGACCCAAGCGTGGTTCTTGCTTTCCTTTTTTGTTCCAGCAAACTCACGGTTGTGAAGGAGGGCGATAAGAAAGTTGGGCTGTACACTATCTTTGTCAATCCTGCCAAAACCCACGAGTTCGCAGTGGGCGGCCGAGATCAGTACATCAGGTGACCGTCCAGCAACAAATCACAAAGCCTTTTTTACTCTGCTAATAATGAAATGATGGTGTTTTTAAGGGTTGAGCTCTTTAATGTCATGCTTCATATCTCCGTCTAGGATCTACGACCAGAGGAAGATCAACGAGAACGATAACAACGGCGTGCTGAAGAAGTTCTGCCCCTCTCACCTGGTGTCCAGCGAGTCCAAGACCAACATCACCTGCCTGGTGTACAGTCACGATGGCACAGGTAAACACTTGGTCCACGACTTGGAGTTGGCTTCTCGGTTCAGCCATTGGGGGGGTCGCACCTGCACACACAAGCGCCAATGCTTATTGACTGTTGATTAGTTCTTTGCTCGTCTACCAAGTTAACTAAGATGGATGGCTGACTTCTATTTATGTTGGCTCTTCAGTTAAAAGGGACCATGTTATACCACCAGGGGTGAGTGTGATTAGCCGTTGCAAGCCGTTTTGAAAGAAATCTGACGACACAGGTGGGCGTGTCCACCTAGATGTATGACGGACAGATGAGCAACGTTGGCATAATATGTCCCCTTTAACTTTATCCAACACTGTCCTAGGGTAGAGATGAACTCCAATTGTGAAAGGTACTTTTTAAGTGTGCATGAACCAAACTTGCAGACACTGTGAAAGCGCGCATGGTCAGTTGTAGCATTATCCTTGCAGAACTGCTGGCCACTTACAACGATGAGGACATCTACCTGTTTGACTCAAGCCACAGCGATGGAGCCGACTACCGGAGGAGGTACAAGGGCCACCGCAACAACGCCACAGGTAAGGAGCCATCACCGCCCCACACCTTCTGGCAAGGGGCCCATCCCAGCGGCCTCTTTTTTATTAATTTAATTGATTTATTCACGCTTCATGGATGCCCTGCTATAAGAGAGAAGTGATTTGTTAAGTCCCAAAGCTCTCGTCTCAACTAGTGCCGTTCGGCTGGCTTAACACCAAAGCCCTCGATGTAACCTGTTTAGAATTGCACCAGACCATTGTCTGTCCCTCGTGATATGTGGCTGAGGACAGGTGATAAACGGGGTGAACCCAGAGTTGACTTGAGTTGACCGGTATTATAATGTGCAATACTTTAAGGAAGTGGTCCTCTGTGTAACGCTTTCCGCTGGGGGCCCTATGTGAGTACTGAAAGCAGGCTTTTGGTCTCGACGCAATCCAACAAAATCTTTAATCCTTTTTGTGAGGCAAAGCTTGCTAAGCTCTCCACTGAGAAATGAGCAACACGGCAGCGGCAGCAGCGGCATCTTGTCACGTGACCAAAAGCATTGGGCTAGCACTGGGGTGTTTGGTGGCTACTGGTTCACGCACGCACACTCATAACCTCTCTCTCCCGCTCTCCTCCCTCAGTGAAGGGGGTGAACTTCTACGGGCCGTCCAGTGAGTTTGTGGTCAGCGGGAGCGACTGCGGCCACATCTACCTGTGGGACAAGTACTCGGCCCGCATCGTCCAGTTCATAGAGGGGGACCTCGGAGGAGTGGTGAGAGGGGGGGGATGGGAGGCTAGGAGGCTAGAAGGGGTGGGAGGCTAGGGGGGATGGGAGGCTAGGAGGCTAGAGGGGGTAGGATGCTAGGGGGGATGGGAGGTGTACAGGAGTCTAGTGGGGATGAGAGACGGTATCAATACAGAAACTAGAGATCACAGTTCTGTGTTTCAAATGCAAAGTGTCGGTTCTCATGAATTGCAGTTCTGTGGGCTCGAGTTCAGTTTACCGCAATACTTTAGTTTGTGTAAAAAGTGGTCTTTATGATCTGTTCCCCCTGATGTGATACCGAAAGCTGCAGCCAAAGCCACTATTGCTCCTCCTACGTGTGAAATGCTGCCGATTTTCCGTTTCTGATCTGCTTCTGCTATTTGCTGTATATATTTAAGATACTGTCTTATTATTATTATTATTATCATCCTCAAACCAGTGCCTTTGTAATGCATACTGCATTTGAAAACACCATTCGTGACATTACATGATAGTGGGGACTAGGGATGCGTAATGCCTAAAATACAGCTCTAATTGCTCAATCCCCCTGTCCATGTTGTCTCCCCAACGTGACGTCATGCATTCTGGGGGGGATGAGAATCAAGAGCAAGCGGTTAAAATAGTACCTACTTTTTCGTATGACGTTCCCTTTTGTGATACCTAACAACATTAAATACAATGGATAACAGTTTAAATCTTTATTAACCAACAAGCAAATTGCACAAATTAGTTGGGAAAATGTACCCTGGAACACGGCCTTTAAAAGGATTCCTTGACTCTGCAGGTGAACTGTTTGGAGCCCCACCCCCACCTGCCCGGCATGGCCACCAGCGGCCTGGACCACGATGTCAAGCTGTGGACCCCCACCGCTGAGCAGCCCACTGGCCTCAAGGGCCTCAAGGAGGTATCCACTCGCTCCCTTCCTCACTGTGCCGCGAGCAGGGTTATCGCTATTGCGGTGGTTATTATTGTAATTACCATACCAGATTTGGATGATGTATCAGGATCTCGTAGCATTAAGATGATCCTCATTGCAGACAAATGGCATCAGATCGCCTCTCGGTTGTACACTTTTGATACCCCGCTCTGACTCACTCACTCACTCACTCACTCACTCACTCACTCACTCACTCACTCACTCACTCACTCACTCACTCACTCACTCACTCACTCACTCACTCACTCATCCACTCACTCATCCACTCACTCATCCACTCACTCATCCACTCACTCACTCACTCACTCACTCACTCACTCACTCACTCACTCACTCACTCACTCACTCACTCACTCACTCACTCACTCACTCACTCACTCACTCACTCACTCACTCACTCACTCCCTCCCTCCCTCCCTCCCTCCCTCCCTCCAGGTGATGAAGAAGAACAAGCGGGAGCGCGACCAGGACAGCGTGCGGCACGGCGACCAGTACGACACCCAGCTGCTGTGGTTCCTGATGCGCCACATGAGGCACCGGCGGCCCCAGAGGGTGAGCCCTCGTCTTACGATCCCTAGAACCTATCCGCCGCCCCCCCCCCCCCCCCCCCCCCCCCCCAACCATGTGGAGTGGGACACTAGTGGTGGGTCATTATACTACAGTGGAGCGTGATGCCTTGGTGTCAGTAAGAAAGTTGAGAGGCTCCTTCTGTAAATTTGAATGAATGAAAGATTTTTATTTGTTAATGCACAGGTACAATTGCCGCAAAATTTGGGAGAGCACCCAAATTTTTAGGAGGTCATCCGATCCTTTTTACTCAAGAGTCGCTGTGTATAATTTGTGGGCCGTTCTTCAAAGGTACACAGACAAATACTATGATACCCCTTTTTGGTGTTGAAATGTTCCTCTTTTTATTTTTCTCAGCGTGTTACTGTTTGTACTCTTCCGCAATATGGCAAATCAACTGAGGAAGGCTTATGTCACAGTATTTGGATCCCTATATCAACAATATCCATTTGGCTTTTAACAACTACAACAACTTTCTGTTTTTGAGTTGAAAGTCTTGTCCATCAAGGACGCTTCTGATTTCAATTCTCAAGATCACGGAAGCTCCTGATTCTCTGTCGCTCCTCTCCCCCAGGCTCGTCGAGAGGGGGCCGATGGTGACACGGACGAATCCTGGAGCTCTCCAGACTCGTCGGACGAAGAAGACGGAGGCCCAGATCACGTCCAGTGCATGTCTTCTTGAGCCACAAGCGCGTAGTAACGAAAGCGCACACACGCACACACACACACACGCTCATACTTTGTTGCCCTTAGAAAATCAATGCTTACGGGCAAGCACTAGCGACACACTGGCACACACGACAATTTACCAAACGCTTTATGCACACACACACACACACACACACACACACACACACACACACACACACACACACACACACACACAAAGAGTTAGTTTTCCTGCTAGAGGTGTACAAAACAGGCGACTTCTAGATGGCATATGCAATTAACAAATCCTGTCTGTTTTGGTTTTTTTGTCAACAATCCTATTCGACCCCCTATAACGAAATCATTCGGGAGGTCCTGTTGTATGTCCATACATATTTCTTATACTCCTGCCAAATACCAACAACGATATACTGTGCATGTATGAACAGACCAACACCTCCATTTAGGGCACCTTTTCGGTAGGCTGCGACATCACCAGCACCCCCCGTCTTTAAGTCCGGGTAACCCCCAGCTACCCCTTGATGAGGAGGGTTATGTACAGTATTAGGCTTGGGCAGAAAGGAAGGCCTTGGACTCGTCGTTTGGAACGTGTACCAATAATGTGGCGCATCTTCTAATTTCTCGGCTGATGTAGCTCCATTTGCTTTACAATTTTGTCTTTTTGCATGGGCGCAGAATGTCCCTCCCACCCCCAACCCCTACCTGAATAACACAAACAATTAACGGCACTGTTGCTGTACTGTGGCTCGCTCACTCGCGCTCTCTCTCTCTCTCTCTAGCTCTCTCTCACGTTTTGTAGCCCCCCCCCCCCATCTAGTGTATTTTGAAATCAGGGATGTCGAAGATTGAAACGCAGACAAAACAAACAGTGCACTTGGGCACTCGGACGTGGGGGGGGGGGCTTGGAGGGAGCAACAACATGCCAGCGATCGTAACGCCTGTGCTCATACTACCCCTTAGCTCCAGGATTTCATTCCGTAAAGGATTAGTCGTATATTTTTCAGCTCGAAGCACAGATTTCTACTGTCTGCTTTTTTTCTGTCTTTGTGAGTGGAGGGGTTAGCACTTAGCGTATTTGTCCTTAGGATGAATTGATATCTGCTTCCAGCAGTGCTCTCTACCTACTTCTTCCCTCTCACTCATCGTCCCCACACTTGGCCCTGGATGCGATCCTTCAGTGGGGCGGACAGACGTGGCTTGCAGTTAGGTCACTGCCTATGAGCCAAGGGAAAAAAATATATTGTTTGCACTTAAGTAACAAATCTCTCCGGTTCAACTAAGGCAGTTTGTGATGTGATGAAGCCAGTTTAGAGAGAATGGAAAGAAGGATAATATGTAGGGGGATCATATGCTTGCAAGTAATTTTTTGTGTGAGCGATAAGTCCAGCTTTAGTCATTTTCTATACTAAGTCTAGTATAGTTAAATTTCTATGTACATATATACATATATGATAAAACTGTAAAAAAGAATACAAAAAAAGTTTGACTTCCTGAATATAAAAAAAAAACACAAGATGTCAAAAAAATTTGATTGGTATTAATGCAGAGATTTATATTCTATATGAGAGCAAAGTAATTTTGAAAATCGAAAGAGGAACATGAGACATTTTTATTTTTCCTTTTACAGCACGCGTTCGTCTGTATTGTGCAGTTGGAGCACACAGTTTGACTTTCCAAATAGTTTTGGTTCCCTTTGTTGTTTAGGAACCAATGTATCTTTTTTAGATCTTAAGCTGTTGGTATATAAAACAAAGTCATATTCAGATGATCCTGCTGGCTGTATTTGTTTTGTTCTTGTATACATATTTAGGCTCATGAACAAGTTTCTTCCCATCACTGCCTAATCTTGCGTTCTGCCAGTTTGGTTTTGAAAAAAAAATAATGTACGATTTGTGCAATAAACAAAAAGACAGTGGTCCTTGTCTGCATTTTTTATGCTTCCTCATTGTGTGAAATGTAAGTGTTTTTTCATTGCAACTGTTTGAGGATTTACTTTCGAAAGACGGTAATGAAATCAAAATAACTAATGAATTGATGGTGCTTTTTACACGTGTCAAACATTACATTGAGATTTGCTGACCAGGACGATCTATGGAGGCTATTGTAAATCGTGTGTCATACTAATAGTATATGTTAAAAGTGGGTCTGGATCTAAATGTTTTCATTGGACTTCTCATTTTCCATGGCTCTGCAATGGCTATTTAATGCCTGTATAAAACATTGGTCGATCAGTCTAACAATAGAGGCAGGAATAGATAACAAACTGGGTCATTGAGCCAAAAGTGTTTAATCAAACACGTCATCTTGAACTGCTGTAGTCTTTGTACAAATATACAGTATAATATGATCCTTGAAGTTAACAGATTGCCATGCAGAGATAAGGAAACATCTGGAGAATTTTATTTACCTAGTGTTTACCTTTGTGGGCATAAAACATCAACGCCAAGTAACAGTATTATCAAACTGTAGGGGCTAACTTTTGATTTGGAGAGCGAAAAGATGAGTCCTGTAACGGAGACCCTGAAGATTACACAGAACGAGTGGCGTCTTTCGACATTGCTTGAACAACTAAAACAAGAAGATTCTACTTTATTTGTCGACAACAAACCCGCCTTTGTTCCAAACGAATTAAAAGGATGAATGTGTGGAGAAGGAAATGAAAGCACAAATTGTACATGATTCAACTGAGGACAAATCCTCCAGAGTCAAAGGCAAAGCGAACACCGTCTCATTGTTGATAGTGTGGCAACTCCAATCCAAGCCAGAAAAACAAAAAAACACCAAGGGTGGTTCACAGGTGTTGTATAAATAAAGCCCTTTCAGGATGATCTTCGAAGTGTGTCATTGCAGTACCGTTGCTGTCCACTAGGAGGTTCCATTCTCCCCATTGCATGTTGAGACACGAGGTGACCCACAGCGGATAGGATTGAAATGACGAGGCGCAGTCAGAAATATCAAAAAGAGGTACTGTTGTAGGGTCACAAAGCTCAAGGCACACGGGTGTCTGCACACACACAGAGCCAAGTCAGTCTCATTTGTAGTCTTAATCCAAAAGCCACCGTGCGTGTCCGGGTCTCACTCCTTGTACTCCAGGAACTGCTGCAATCTTTTCCGGTGTTCGGCGGACATCTTGATGGCACTGGATGAACAGGAAATAGAAAATGTGAAAAAGAATTCCTTGCATTTCTTTAAATAACAAGGGGTTGCATTAGGGCTGCTCGATTATGGAAAAAATCATGGTCAATTATTTTGGTAAATATTGAAATCACGATTATTCAAACGATTATTTTTGAGTTAAAACATGGTGTATTTATTCAGCATGTCTCTCTCAAAGAACAAATTGTAACTGAGAACTTTGAGATTTTGCCCTACCAAAATACACAAAATGCCCAAAAAGAAAATGTTCAAATCTAAAATAAAGTACAGATATGTATCCAGCTGTTACTAAAATATTTAGTAAACATAAAAAAAAAATCGAAATCACCATCAAAATTGGATTAATCGCCCAGCCCTAGGTTGCTTAACCAGCAGCCTTACTTCAAGTGATGCCCGAAGGTGGTGGTTATCCTGTAGATGGCGGTCTTGAGGGTGGCCCTGAGAGCGAAGCGCAGCGTCTTGGAGGTGCAGTCGCCCATGCTACAGGCCGAACGGAGGGGCTTGCTGGAGGCGTGGGGCAGCTTGAAGTGGCGGTCCACCGCCTGGAGGCGTTGAAAGGGAGAGACGGTACACATTAAATACACAACGCAAAATAAATATTGAAAGTATTGATATGAAAAAGTCTTGTTTGACTGAGGCGGCAAGTAATATTCCAGGTCTTTATATACATTAATTGTTATCTTCTCATACAATTCAGGGGCCTCATAATCCAATGTTGTCTTTGAATCGTACGATTAGGGTTAACCCATACTTTAGACTCTTTAGAGAGTCGTGTTTGCATTGTGAATAAGCCATAGCAGTTTACCTCTTGTAGGACTAGCATGCTACCGAGAATGCTGGGTAACGTAGTCTGGACCACGCCAAACTTGTCTTCAGTGAAGGAGGCTGCCACAAGGTGAGACAGCCCTAGTGGAGAGGCCAAAGGAGATGTATATACGTTTTAATACAAACAGCAATACGAATGTACAGCAACATTTGAAAATAAACCAAGTCTGTCATCATAATAAGCCAGAACCATCTCACCTTCCAGGGCCCAGATGTGTGACTGGCTGTCTGCAAAGAGGGCCTGACTAGAGGCTTCTGGGAGCTGTAGGCAAACGGTACTTCATTGAATTGGACATTAAAACCGTTGGTTGCATGAGGCTACACACATCATCCTTTTAGAACTTTGTTGCTAAATAGCCGTACTATAATCTAGTTTCCAAGTTTATTTACCAGGACTCCAAACACAAGCAGTAAGGAGACCAACGATGCCAAATCTTGCAGCAGCATTTGAACAAACCAGTGGAAGAATCAACAGGCTGCAGATATCACACAGTGCTTGTTAAGTTACTTTATTCATCAGCACACTATGTAGTTAGAAGGACAGAAAATGGTTGAAATAGAACCAAATCTACACTACAGAAAGAATGACGACCATGCCACCAAAGCAATTATAGACCCCATGATCTAGTTAACGGATAGGAAGGAAAATATTTAAAAACACAGAAATGTATATATTGTCTTGGATCGATAAGGTTTCAGCCTGAAAACCAACCTATTCAAAAGCTTTCCCTGCCAATCCCATGGAAATATGGAGCTCCTCATATTACTGGAAGGACACGTTGTGCTACATGACTCCTTGATTGGGGCCCTTTAAGTAATCAGTAGGACTAATGGTAACATGTAGAAGGATGGAAAACCAGCTGGTGCCATCAAAGCCCGAATAATTGATAGGAAGGCGGTTGGGTGATCTAGCAAAATCCAATACAAATCTGAGCAGGAGTCATAGGTGAGCCATAAATAAATCAGGCTGTCAGTAAGTGGGAGAGATTAGCGGGCATGGAACACACAATCGCTCCCTGGCTCCGCCAGCGTGCCCCACAACCTTACCTTGTTGAACAAATACATGACCAGCACACGCCGCCCCAGGAAGTGTTTCACCTGAACGGGAGAGTTTGGGACGGAGAAGAAAGAAAGAAATGAGCTTGAAATTTCCCTTTCTTTTGAAATTAGAAAAGGGTGCAACTCTTTTCTTTAAAAAAAGAGAAAGACATTTGAATTTCTATTTGTTTATCTATACGAATCATAGGGGAACCTATGAGGGTGAGCACCTGTTCCTTTCGGTTGTGGAGGAACTGTGTCACGGGGCTGGGTTTGGACTCAGCCGGGTGCGGGCAGGGCGCTGAGGTAGGGGATGGAGACAGACTGCCACTGGTCCTAGTATCTGCAGGAGGAGAAAAGACATAAAAGGTGATGTCGTCTAGCATATGGCCGCAATGTTGGTGGTCCACAGCCGATTCTCCCCCCCCCCCGACCCCCCCCCGCAAAAAAAACCAAAATAAACAGCAGATGGCATTTCAAATTTAACAAGAATACAGTTGCTTTTTTTGGCACGTCAACTTAATGGATGCCAAATTGTAATGGATTGAAGTCAAATTGCCTTCACCGCCTGTGTGGAGTGTGGTTCACAAGGAAAAAACAGAAAGCCAAAACAGCTTGGCTATCAAAACAAATTGATAATAAAACTAACAACAAATATAAAAGGAGACTCCATTGAAACCAAACTCTCTGGCCTTCTCTCCTCATAGGTGCTTGTTTCGAGGCATTCCCTTCCACAATGCATCTTTAATACCTTCCCTTGATTCTGGACCCGTCTTCACATATCCAGCTTCACTTTGGCCAATTCAATGCATTGCGTTTCCTAACGGTGTCACCGTCCCTCCTTCCCTCTCTTTAAAGCTCATCTCAACACCTTTCTGTTCCAAGGACACTTCGGCTCTTCCGCCACCACTGCATAGACCCCCCCTATTTATATTACATCTTTATTTGTGTTGTTGTGCTGTCCTGTTCTGTGTGTGCTCTTTAAAAAAAGAAAAAAAGCAACCTTGGGTATGAGAAAGGCGCTATATAATAATAAACGTATTATTAGTATTGTAGTCTGTGCTAGTCACTAAAGCAACCACCAGCACCACCACCCCCCCCCCCCCCCCCCCCCCCCACCACCAGGGCTTACCTGTGGAGGCCGACCAGAGTTGGGGGCCCCGCCTCAACAGATGGGGGCTCTGCACCGTCTCGCTCCAGGGGGAGCTGGGCACCAGGTGGGGGGCCAGGCGGCGGAGGGCCCGGGAGGAGAAGGGGCTGTCCAGGTCTGAGGTGAAGGGGCCGGTGTTGGGGCTCATGGGGGCGGCGGCCCCGGCGGAGCGCAGGAAGGCCGACCTGGGGGTGCTGATGTCCTGGGTGGCCGAGAGGCCTGGTGGAAGACACACATTGGGAGTTGATGGAATAATTCACACTTCAGGAAATGACGACCCGCGGTTTTCTTCCACTGATTTTGTGTTTATGGCGTCCCCATTGGACAGTACAATCTCCGATTGGCATGAGCAGTGTATGACGATTTAGAGATGCATCGTTCATAACGCCGCCGGGGTCTGTAGAAACACTGCACATAGTCGCAAAGCGCAAAACGATATAGAGCGTGGTGTACCCGAGCTATCACTGGACACCGACTTCTTGTCGCTGCCGGCTGAATGCAGCTTGGCCCGCCCGTTGATGGCCACGGTCTCGTGGTGGGCCACCAGCCTCTGGGTGAGGTCGGCCAGGAGCGACAGACACTCGCTGCTGAGGGCGTTCCAGTTGTGCGGGTGACCACCTGATGACAGAAAGACAGATGGACAGAAAGGTCACTTGACGGAAAGGAGCCATCATCACCGGCATTTGTGTTGAAGCCGTGTTGAGAAGGATTTTACTGTCTGAGTTTTGGGGGATTGGGGGGGGGGGGGGGGGGGGGGGTGGATGACAGACCTGGCTGGCTGAGGCTGAAGACCTGGGCCCGCCGTGAGGGGGCATGCTGAGAGAGCAGAGCCAAGTCCTGCAGAGCTAGAAACTAATTTGCGAAGGAGGAAAACAAATGAAATCCCATGGTTAAGGTGGTCTATCCAAATGATCAGAGTAAAATAGATGTTGAAAGGCATGTCGTCATTACTCAATGCATCGTTTACCTTCAGTACCATGGGCTGCTGGCCAGGGAGCACTTTGGGAAGACACCGATCGGCTTGCTCAGTGAACGCCGATTGCACGGGAAAGTTGTACACCTAGAGGTTGTGTTTTTAAACAGAGGGCAGATGTCAGATCCTGAGTCCTAAAATCATAGTCTAGCAACCAGACGAATCTGTTAGCTCATGTTATATTTGCTCTTGTATAGGAGTCTTGCCCCCCTCCGTTTCAGATACAATTCCAGCAGACATTGAACGGTTCAGGCCAATCACAACCGTTTATCCAATATGGGGCGGGTTTAATACCATGACTGTACAGAGGGGCGCCCTATGGCAGCACAGTTCAGGCATTTACGTTAAACCACCAGGATGGCTGATGCCGATGTGTCGCATGTTTCATTGCTCTGATTGGATGACGGACTATCCAATTATGTCAAGGATTTTGGCCTGCGTCCATTGATGATAACCCATGGAAATCCAAAAATGAACAGAGGTTCCAGACCCCTACGCATTTGCGAATTGGTCTGTCGATGTCAGGCTAGGCTACCATAAATATACACACACACACACACATCCTAATTCTAAGAGAAACACTGCCCTCTAGTGGCTCAAACAAGTGAAATAATGACAAAGGTACATGTAAACAAAATTAAAAAGTCATTTTCGTAGGCTGAATGTTTGGATGCTAGTTACAATGACAATCGCACAAAGAGACTCAATGTTTTGGAAGTACTTCTAACAAGAGTGGCTTTGGTTTCTACCCAACAACAGGATATCCATGCCATAATTAAGAATAGGTCATGCATAGCATCCTGCGTGTCTGATTGTGGTAACCCCTTCCACTTAAGTGCGGCTCCAGTTTCTCCCCAACAACAAATATACCGGACGATATCCATGGCACACTTTTAACATATACATGCAATGAAGTGTCTGCATTCATTGCGTGTTAGCATTTGAGTAAACAACTTCCATCGAAGGATGTTTGTGGAAAAATTTAACAATTGTTTAAATATGTAACCCTGACTTGTTTAACCAGATTCAAGTCCAAGCGCCATTTGCTGGTGGCAGGCTTTTTGACCCTTAGGACCAAATTGGTCCGATGAACATACCTCAGTGACAAACACCCTGAAGAGCAGTACGGTGAGGTACCAGGTGAGGAGGAGGAAGGTGCCACTGATCCACAGGTGGTACAGCATGGCGAGGTCCAGCAGCCCTGCTATACTGTCCAGAGGGTTCAGAGAGCTGGGGAGAGAGGGATGGACCATTGAAGAGCACATATATATATAATGTCCAATTAGGTACGGGTCCCTGTCAGGGGCACGGAAGGAGAAGATGTGAAGGACTTCTCTGATACTGTGTACAATGCATGCGTGTGTTATTAAGAGGTATGGCACGACCAGCAGTACGAACCTGTTCGACTGAAGACTCAGTGTGTCACAGAGCCACGATCTAGGGATATAACCTGTAGATAGAATGAAAATAGGTTGATGTTGGGATCAAAAAGTACGTCTTAAAAATAACAACAATGTTACCCTCAATTGGTCCAAGGTGCACCAATGCAGATAAACTTCATGGCATCTTCAAAATATCAACCCATA
This sequence comes from Gadus morhua, assembly GCF_902167405.1. Taxonomy (NCBI): domain Eukaryota; kingdom Metazoa; phylum Chordata; class Actinopteri; order Gadiformes; family Gadidae; genus Gadus; species Gadus morhua. Next base: position 10,433,626 of record NC_044055.1, on the reverse strand, counting down.
ACAGTGAAAGGGCTGTTAGGGTGAGTTGTCCAATTAAAGTTAAGTTCGCATCAGATAGGGTGGGACTTACCCAAAAAGAAGTAAACCGCAAGGAAGTTCCTGGTGAAATAGAGAGATTGAATGGCACTGCATTTCACCACCAATGGGAGATTTCCCTTGAAACGAAGATATTTGTATTGCTAGAGTGGGAAACGAAGCAAAGGACAAAGATTAACGACAAACCGAATCCTGAGCCCTTGTGATTACCCAGCCAGTATGTAATTCACACCACTATAAACTATTAACACATACCTGAACTGCATGAAAGGGCACATAGTTCATGTTGTGCATGACACCAAACAGACTGTGACTATAGCCAACAAAGGCCCCGAACAGGATCAAGACAAGGTGGTATTCATTCAGGCACAGCTGAGGATCACTGCATAGAAAAATGACAACAAAATAAATACTAGGAAACCGACCAAAAGTTTGTTTACCATTAAAGCATAGCACCTTGCATAAAAACAACAGTGGTCTTCTTACCCATCAACCAGAGTGCACACGGAAGCAAGATTCTGGTATCTGGGACCGATGGTGAAGGCACAACACCAGGCCACTATCACCCCCATGATGCAGTGGACCACGGCGTGAAGACACTGCCGAGGGTGGAGAAGCTGAGCCAGGAGAGCTATTTTTGAGCAAGCAATGGACGGGGTAACTTTAGAAGAAAAAGGCAGAAACAGAAAGTTTAGCATGCAACCAATGTTACACTTAACAGAATGTATACTTTTGCAAGATGTTAACGCCAGTGAAAAACAAAAGCACCACGTCTACACGTTTCTACCATACCATACAACCATGACATTCACTTACCCGTGTAGTACTCAAGGTTGAAGAAGCCGACCACGACCACCACTCCGCATAACAAAACGAAGGAGAACATGGTACTGGCACTCGTCAAAATAGACAGGCATTCTGTGGACAACACAAAACACAAAGCCTTAGAAAAATACACTCAACGTTAGCTATTGGTAGCGGGTCGTCTGGAGCACGGGATGGAGTGAGCGCTGACCTGTGATCCACTCGATGGGGTGGAAGAGGCTGACTCTGCTGAGAACTACGAACAGGGCTGTGACCGGAGGCAGCAACAGGACAGCCCAAGCGATGCTGGCAGCAGCTCTCCAGCAAACCACCTACACACACAGCCTTATCATTCGTTGTAATGACACAACAAACTTTACGAGGGGGTGGCTGATCGGACGTTTATTTCTAGCATAGATCATACTTTTAAAAAATGGATCAAGAAAAAGTTAGAACGATTATTCACATTGTGCTGGGCTGGGCTTATGTTTAGCTGCCTGGTTAGCAGAAGTTGACAGATCCGGCTAGCAAGTAATGGGGCTTATAAAGAAATCGGGGTGAGTTACAATACTTGCCTTGCGTACAAACCAACAGTTTTGCTCCGCGGAAAACATGTCGGTGAAAAATTAAATCCAAAATGCAACGGCAGTGTCTTTAATTCACTCCTACTTCCAAGTCCTTTTGCAGTAAGATACGCTCCCCATATCGCGCGCCTCATGCATTCAAAGGACCTTTCTAGGACCCCGCGTAGAAGCTGTCTGTGTCACTGCCTGTTCTCAATGGAGAGTAACATATCACGCAGCATCATTTACTGGACAAAAAAAAGTTATTTCAAACCTAGAATTGCCACATTTGTATACAGTTTATGGTGTAAACAATTACTATATACATGAAATACAATTTCTACAAAATTATTATTATATAATATAACTACAGAATAATTAACACCGGGATACACATCACAGAACAAAACAAACGAGTCCCCTTGAACAAATTAAAAGTCCAATAATTTCAATGTATAATCCTTTTAAACGGTATTGGGTTTATTTGTGTAGAACAGTGTTTTGTCACTGATGCCTCAAAAGTGTCATCAGTGCTGAAGCCCTTTAATTTCATCATGCACAAACGCCTTTTTGTCGTGAGGATTCCCATGCGTCAAAGTAGCTAAGCTGTGTTTATCCAACATTGATCTTTTCGTGCTATCTCTGGCAAATGGCTTGGTCTCAAATGCATTTACTGGAAGCTTTTGTGACAGATTAATGGACATCTCGGTCTGAACGCCTTTATTGATCACTGGCCCTGGTCGCTGGGAAATCGCCGGGAGTGACAGCTGCTCTCGTTGTGGTTTTTTGTCCTCCCACAATTTAAGCAAACGTCGCTGATTATTTGTCATGTCCTTGAGGTTTTGTTGCAACGACTGTACTTGATCTTCCAATAGGGTTTTAGAAGTCACTGTGTTCGCCAACTCGGATGTTAAGTCGTCTATCGTTAAACTGAGTTTCCCGGCCTTTTCAATTAGAGAATTGCATTGGCGTTCCTTTTCATGGAAGTCATTGATGATGTCCTTTGTAGTTTTCCCGCTAAACTTGGGACTGGCCTCGAGTCCGATCTCCGCCCGAAGAGACTTCGTCTGTTTCCTCAGCTCCTTGTTGTCATTCGTCAGGGACTTGATCTTCTGTTTGAGCGCCTCGGTTGAACGCGACCTGGACTCAAACTGCCGCAGTTTCTCCCGGAGAATGCTCTCTCGGTGCAAAGCATCATCCCTCTCTTTTCTGCATTTCTCCAAGAGCTTTAAAGTCTCAAATTTGGACACCTTGTCGCCGTTACCGTTTGACGTGGCCATTATGTACAGGTCTCTAGATCAAAATAACTAGTAACATAATATATAACAAAAATACATAATTAAATGCTGGGAAAAAATAGGAAAAAAAACATATATTAAAAGTCATCCAAAAGTGAATGCATCTCATAATTATTTCTAACTAAGAACTAAATGCTATTCACTGATAAATCCATTCCACAACAGCACTGGTCACCCTCGTACCTGCAGGCTCTGAGGGGAATGGCAGTGCTTTGGCCGCGTTATCTCTTCGACAGCAAGCTCCCGTGAAACTCAAAGCGTGGGTTAGAATGACCATTAATTAGGGCGCCACCATCCCATTGACACCGTTTCCAGTGACACTTATTTTCTTCTGTTTCAATTTTGTTAATTGAACTAAATACGTAGCTATTCTAAGAAATGATAATGAAATATTCCAGGACACCACAATTAAGACAAGGTTTTCTTCATGAATGCCCTAAAAATTGATGAGTTTGTGCAAGTATGCAACGTTTTCCACGGTTAAAGATCCTGCAACACGACAACGAGACCGCGGAGATGCTATCAGGGCATTTGAACGGTCCTGCCAGACTGATTGATGTGTTGGAGACAAAACCCGTATACTAAATGCCCAATTCCAAACTTGGAGGATTGATGAAGTTATAAAATGGTCAATTAGCTGCTGAGCTTTTAGATCTTTATAATCCCATGCTAAAACAATTATGAATTTGAAAATAAAAAAGCCAAACTTTTCAGATTTGGTGGCTTCCTCAATACTGCCAAGAGTGGTAGTTAATATTTAACTACATTGTTCCAACTTAAGCAAGGATCAGTTAAAATGCCAACGCCAAAATCTTTATAGACATTTTTTATTGGTCGCATCTCAGTACTCAACCATGCATGACGTTCAAGTATGGCAGCCATTTAATCAATCCATCGCCTATTATGTTAACTTTTCCCTAATAGATTTTAAATGAAAATTGATAACCAGCTTCTTAATACAATTTGAGTTTATTGAAACTCCCCAAACATTCATAACAAAATCAATGGAACCATAGAGTACATTTTATAAAATGTATTATTACACATTTTGTAAAGAAAATTGCACGTGACAATGCTTATCATTAATGTTTGCCATTGACAGACTTATTGCACGTTATAAATCTGTAAAATGATTGACGCTAATACAGTAGATCACTAACCACAACCAAGAGAATCATAAAGTATACAAAAAAGTATATAATCCTGTAGAGGACCTTGAAGCCAAAGCACTGATGACAACACTACAAACTGAAAAAAAGTTCTGGGTCTTTTTTTGTGTGAAAAATCATACACCTGTGATGTATATTTAAGAAAGTTCGGAAGCCATCTCATAATATAAATAACACACTTGCAACCCGTGATCCTTTTCAGAGGCCCAGTAGGCCTGCAGTGGCACCAGTTGTGCACGACAGGCCTTAACAGCCAAAAGCCAGTGCGTGACCAGTCGCAGGTGAAATCCAGACGCCCCGTGACACCATCACTACGGCAACCCGAGTCTCTCTAATAAGGCAACAGGAGAGCCTGCAATTTGAAAAAAACAAAGAATAATGACAGGAGAAATCATGTACAGGATATGGGGTATTGTATGTTCTACTAGAAAGGCCACCAACAGTTCCAGTGGCCTTGCCAAAAAGAAATAGAACGATGATGAATTTATAGGCTTCAGTTTTGTGATTGATCACACAATGCTTACCCGTTTGTGTTCAGGAAGGTCTATGTATGAGGCTTGGATTGGACGAGCGTAACGACAGAGGAGCTATTGGTTTGCTGATGTGGACTCTCTGAACTGAAGAAGTATGCCTGGTCGACAAATAAAAAAAAAATGAAAAACAATAATCAAAGACAGAACTTTTAAAAACACAACAATATGTTTGCTCTTGCATAAAAAGGGTGTTTATATGATGCATCTTAACTTGCAGTAAAAGAAAAACAACACATCAAATAATAATGAACAACCCACAGACCCTTTCAGTCTCTCCTATTCTTCTAAGACAGCTCTTCAGACACTAGTGAGTGAGTGATGTAGACTAATTACTGGCCGATATCATAGTCATCCGAGCCTTGACTGTATTCACACAAGAAAAAGTGTGTCGACAGCCTGTCGTTATTCATGCTCACTAAAAGTTTCCATTGAACAGGAGGAGGTGGAGCATTTAACCAGCTGGCTTACCAACAAAAGTGTAAATTTTCTGTGGCTTTCGCTCTCGCACACACACGCACGCCAGTGAAACACTAACCCCAATGTCCCGACACATGCGGCGGGGTCAAAGCCGTGCCGGTACATGGAGGTCCCGCAGGTCAGCTCAGTAGAAACCAATCACTAAAGCTATCGCTGAACGCCAGCGACAGGCTCCTTGGCCAAACTGGGTCAAAGGAGATGTGGTTTGCCTCACCAGGATGTCGGATACAGAGTATCTAATATCACCCCCAAGTCTCTTTTTGTTTAATCTGACCCTAATCCTCCTTCCAAGGAAGTGAGTACCATAAGTAAAAAATGGGCTCTAATGCATTAATTACCTTGAAACCGACGGCCAGCAGAACATTGAGAACCACGATGGCTGACATAAACGCTATGGAAACTCTGATGTGATCATCCTTGATAGCGGGCCAGAAGGTCAGCAGCAGAACGGACCCAGAGAGACACAGCGCTAACACCACAGAGAACCACCTCAGTCCTTCTGACGGAATGATCCAGAGCACCTGGTCCAGAAAATCACAGGGATTAAACGTAAATAAATCCTGTTTTGTTGAAAGTAACACTGCAACACAATAATGTCCTGCTTATCTACCTTGGAAGGGAAGAAATCAATAATTCACATTAATGACTAATTATTACCAATATGGCATCTTACCACTGCAGGAATGTAAATGGACAGGGAATATCCATAAGCACAGACTATTTCCATGAAGGAATAGGTAACCAGGTTCATCACTTTGCTGTTTCGCCAGAGCAAGAATCCCCAGAGGGCAAGAGGAACAAGCCAGGCGTAGCTATAGATCGCTGTTGCCGCAATAGTCACTGGGAATCACAACAAAGAGACAAAAATCAGATTGATAGCACCCTTTTGCATGTGGTTATATTACACATGCATTGTACATTATATTTGTCAAGCACCCTACAAAGTGACAAAGCATGCGTCAGGTTATAGAAAACTCTTGGCATCCAAGTACGAAATCACCATAAGCGCATACGCTTTTAGAGAACTGCTTTAGTGTTATAACATTGACCTTGTTGGAAATAAAAACAGGACGTACCTTTCCCAAACTCAGCTGTATATTTGTAGTTGGGACTGCCCAGGTTCACCAAGAACTTGGATAGGTTTCCGCAGATGGCAATTGCAAACACGAGAGTTGCACAAATCCAAAAGGGCCCTGTAGTTAGTTTTGAGATTGTAGTTAGTTTTAAGTGACCTTCACATCTCCTTAACTGCCTCTCCTTTGACTTAATTAGGATTTTTTTGAAACCATCAAGAAACATTAAAAGGGTTTGGTTGCTAACAACCAGGAAAGAGTAAGATTGTCTGATTCCATTACATGTGATAAAAAATATAAATATATCTTCGAAATGTTATTGTTCTTACCATAGAGGTCAGGATTTCTGCGGACGTAAAGTTCAATGAAGTTCTTTCCCCGCCATGGCAGTACTGAACCAATAATTCGACTCCTGACCTGAAAGACAAGACGGTCGGGAATGAGCGTCGAGGTAGTTCTCTAAAAAAATACATTTTACAGGAGAATCTTACATGGAATAAGAAATTACTTTGACTACCTGGTAGGTGTCGACATCAAAGAATTTCTGATAGTAGTCAAACGACCAAAATGGGGCATTTTTCTTTTGTCCGGAAAGAAGCTTCAATGAAGGAATATAAAAGATAAAGTGAGTGCTTCCAAATTTGTGGTGTAATAATACATGCATAACAAGTTATGACCTTTTTACACTGCTCTCAAAAACCGACTCGTCACCTCTGCCTTGTCATCATTGGCGAGCAGGTCTTCCTCAACTTCATCCCTTCCTGGTCTCCTCTGTTTTCGAAACTCATTCACATCATCAATGTTGATCGTGGTGGCATCCCTGGTTTCTTCCAACAGACTCTCAGCCTCTTCAAATTCTAACATCACACAACATAAAAAAACATTATTTGTACAGTAGGCTACATAGACAACATACTAATATCAGAGTATGACACAGGTTTTTAAACCTCTCATATGAGAGAGAGAGAAGGAGAGAGAGCGAGAGAGACTACCTTGAAACTCAAAAGGATCTTTTGTGTTCGCCATTGATAAGGACTGTTTTGAATGTCCTCAGAGGAAAGTGTAAAAGGTACCCAATACTTTGCCAAGTGAGCTGAGGAATGTCAAGAAGAATGTGTTTAATCGTAAATTTTTCTTTAAAAAAAAAAAAAGTGCTCTCTGTTGGACATTATGAATCACGGAAATATATTGTATATAGGTTGATACCAAAGGTCCCGAGAGCTTTGAAATATTGCTTGATAGCTTAGTTTGATCGACAACTAGCAACTACTGCTGCCACATACCATACAGTATTAGATGCTAAACAAGTCACCTACCATAGGAAGTCAACCTACACTTCTCTCGATTGTGAGTCTGGATTATGCAGTCAGCGAGCCCAGACAATAGAATGTACCAACTCCCAGAATAAAACTGAATATGCACAATAATTAACTTTATGGAGTCATTTCACTTCATATAATTCAGCTGGCTCGGGACTGTGTTATGTGGCGTTGTAGCGAAACACGTTGTTCCTGTTCCGACCATTTTCAAAGTAAAACAAATGGATAATGTGGAGAGCGAAACGAAATGCATTGAGGTAGTTTGAAGCCATTAGGAATACATTTACTAATAATTAAGCACTTTTTTGGTCCATATGTTGTTCAGATAAAAGACAAATCGAATTCAGTCCAAATATGTACTATCAAACTTTTATTTTGATATACAAAACAACAAACTATGGGGGGAAAACACGGAAGCTTACCCGGAACTACATGAGTGGAGGCTTGTAGTACAAATTCCAGTTGAGTTGAGTAGACAACAACACATAACTGTGAGCAATAAATAATATGTCTATATATATGTCTCCGTAGCGGTCGATGCCTTTGACCCAGACACGGGCAGCCAAGCCGGACAGCAAGTTTGATTATTAACGACTATTATTATCTTTCTAGTTTGCTCGGCTGTCATGCAAACACTGATGCGTTTCATGTCTGTTCTGTAGAAGAAACAACCATCAAACATGTGCAGTCTTGTTCCGGACAATAGCACTCTTTATATCCGAGAGGGAGGACAGCTTCGTCGGGTGAATGACATCGTGCTTGCTGAGCCGAAGCCTGTGTCATCCTGTAGAAGAACGAAACCGTTACCGATGTTGTTGAAAAAGGAACACTTCATCTTCACCTACAATGCCAAGGGAAATCTACAATATTCTCCGAGATCTCTCTTCGACATCTCTATTCAATTCATAGCCGAAAACATACACCATGTGGACTCACTGTTAGACTTCCCTGAACAAATAGGAGTTAAACTTTTTGCAGCCACGGAAGAGAAATGTGTTTTTTCCAACCAAGAAACGGGCCCCAAAGCCCTACAAGTATTCAATGATGCGTATGGCGACATGGTGCTGACATCTCTTTGTCTTCGGAATAGGTATTACTTTAGATTAAACTATACATGTGATTATTGTTCTCCGGTCCCTGTAGCTTCATCTGACTTGCTTTATACGTGTCCCTACAGATTTCCTCTGTTGTCTGAGAGGATGTGTGAAATCAAAACATTTCATAGTCTGAAGTCTCTTGATTTGTTTGGCTGCCGACTTGGAGATAGTCATGAGATCTTCCTGCATCTGACCAGCAGCTCCTTGACTGGGTAATACAACTCCTTAATCCTGGGATGGACTATAAAACATTAATGCTCAACCATTACATTATATATTTATCATGTTGTTTCCCCAGATCACTGGTTGAACTTTTCATTGGAGGCAACTGTCTGTCAGATATTGGCCTACAAAGATTGACTGCGCCCATTAGGATGTTCAAGAAAGGACTTGACAACCTTCAACTTCTGGATCTCTCTGGTCAGCTACTGTTCATTTTTCTTTAATATTGGCCTTTAACAAATATATGAATACCACATACAATATATTCTATTTCTTACAGACAATCCAATCTCTGAAAGGGTTATCAGGTACCTCACTTGTCTCTCTAATCTCCAAAATCTTGATGTATCTGGGACCAATTTTAAGGTGACGTTGATTCTTTAAGAATGTTTTGCTTTAAAGGTCCAGTGTGTAAAATGTAGCAGCATCGCAAAGATCTAAACATCTATCAACATATGTATTTCCAGCTTGGCCCAGTACTCAAGAAAACAATGTATGACCTGACAGGACTTGTTTGTTCTGAAAAACCACTGGACATATTTGAGCATTCAAGATGTAAAACAGAAGGTTGGGCAGAGCATGTAAGAACCTTTTAAAGTGTTTCTCTATATCTATTTATATACATATACATACACACACTTCATTTTATTTGATCTAGCTATCTGAACACTTATTTTATAAACTTAGTTATGTTGTATGTTTGTATATATCTTGTGAATATTCTGCAGTTTTGTTAGTTTTTTACATTGAATTCAGAAAATGTACAAACAACAAGCATTGCAATTTTCTCAGGTTGTCAATCAATGGGAAAGAATTGCTTCACAAGTGCCGAAACTAAAAAAAATTGAAGATTCACGAAAATCAGCACTCCGCTTCTGTAAGTCCCCATTTCAGTAACACATTTTTATTTTGAGGTAAAATGACAAGCTACACTCATAATTACTTTTTTCTCTCCACACTGTTTCTCTCCAGTTGGCAGACAAAAGTTCATCAGTGATGTGCTGAATTCGATGCCCTTGGTACGGCAAAATGAAGATGAGGATGCAACCGAAAAGCTCCATTTTTACAAGCCCACCCCAAAGCACGGCATTCCCAAGGTGCAAGTTAATGACACAGCTGAGGATTCACCGAAACCCTCCTGTCTTAACGCCAGAAAAAGGCAACGTCAAACAGAGGGCAGCGAGACTCGTCAGAGTCCTCCAGGAAAGCGCTTTTCCTCATCAACGCTTACAGCCGCAGATAAGGATATGTTGGACAGCTACTGAGCTGATTTTTTTATTAAATCGTGAACAAAAGTATATATTGCAGGCAATCCCACTTTTAGGTGGATTGAAATGTGGATGGAATGATTAATGTTTTGCTGTTTTTCCTGTTTTTATTATTCCATTAATGTTTTGATCAGCATTTCAATCTTGTTTGTTTCAACTGAAGGAGCATGGCAGAGGGCATTGCACAGTGAAGATGTCACTGACACATTGAGTCAGTTGTGGTGCAAAGAAAGGATATTTAACACCATTAAAATTATATCTTTATATCTTGTGTTTAATTTACAATGGCTTAGGTACTAGAAATGATCATGATTATAATCTCTCTCTTTCTCACACACACACACATATATATTTTGATATCGGTATGTTGGTTGTAGCTGTAAAATTACAATGCCTGGGTGTTTGATGGCTTATGACATTGTCTTAAGCCTCTGGAACCATTTCTATTCAAATATAATGGGAACTCATTAAGGACATAAGCATAAAAACAATTAGGACATTAAAGCATTTTACATAATTGGTTGAAATACTCAAAAGTGCTCACATGTGCTTGAGGAAATTAAGCCAATTACATACTAGGCCAATCCAGCTTGAGCAAAAATATGTATTTGTCTTATTGATATGGAGGACCAATATCACACTAGCAGTGTTGTGTGCTTTATGAACATGGCAGAAACAGTCTTGAAATCAATTTTGATCATAGATTTAACAGCGTAGACTATACTACCATTATACAATAATGGGCTGTTATCTCTATGTGGTATGCAAACTATGCATAAACATGTTAAATGGTGACTGCTGTAATGTATGGTGTTTTTTACAAGAATATGTGACCAATACGAGGATGTGAAATGAAAACAGACAGACTTTATCCACTCCACCTTCTTTATTTCCGATTCATATTCATTCTAAAAGACAACAGTAAATTTGAAAAGACCCTCGCTGTCTTTTGCGATATAATAGGATTATGTGTTATGAGTTTAACAGGATGTTATGTTTTGAAAGCACTGCAAGCACAAAAAACAAAGGGGAGTCAGCAATCTTATGTTATTCACTATAGAAAACCCTGATTTTTACCAAAAAAGTTAATAAACACTGCGGAACCTATAGCATTTCAAGTCACAAACACCTCATTAATACAGCTGTAATCAACAAAATCAAAACGACAAAAGGATAATGCAAATTTCAATGATTTCCCCCAAAACCATTTTTTTTATGTTGCCTGTACCATCTTCTACCCTCATCTCTAATGCCTAAACGATACAGGGCCAAAAAAAAGAACACAGCGTCTTCATAACTTAAAGACAGACACACTGTTAGAAATACTCCTTTAGAAAAAAAGTGCAGAACAAGGTCATTCCTGTTTAGACAGTGAGAAGCCAATGGTCTTTTGCACTAGAGGAAGTAGAAATCGACTTAAGGAAATCGCATTAAGATCAGGAAATCGCATTAAGATCAATATCACTACACTAGAGCTGCTTTGGTGTCTCCCTCCTCCCTCCTCTCTAGACGTTGGACTGCCCCAGGTTGACCTTGGTAGGGAGGGGCCCGGCCTCCTCTTCCTCGCCCAACGAGGTGACGATCAGCAGGGAAGACGCCGGGTATGGAGTCAGCTTCTGCTCCTTCATGAAGTCCATGTCACCGGAAATGCTAAGCTTCTGAAAAAAACAAAACCAAAAGAGAAGTGGATTTCAGCCGTGTGTCTTTTGCCGGGGGGGGTTGAAATGAATCCCATTAGTAAAATGATACTTTCTTTTTCCCGTAAAATGCATTGCGGTCATTTATAATTTGATGGACTGCACTATAGAATAAAAGCATTAGCCTATGCATTAGCAGACATGTTTTCTTGAGTTGGAAATGCATTGGTAATGTATGTATAGGCTGTAACACAATTAAAACAATAAAATATCTGCATTAATATCTATTCCGATAAATTTGAGTGGAAAATCGGTGAAAACATTATACTGGGGAGGACGGTGAAAATAACTAACCAAGAAGTTGTGACAAAATAGAGAACGGTCAAAAGTAGCACCACTGACCTCGGCAGGTACATATTGGTCTACAGCAGTCGCCACTGTGGCACAGCAGATCCAGATCAGGACCAGAACTGACAGGACCAGTGTGGTGGTTAGGATCCAACCTGGCAGCCAAGGATTACTGAAGACACAAAACAAAGAGGTTATAGCACATACATGCCGAGTTTATTTAGTGTGATAGGTAGTTGAGCAGAGCTGGCTTGGTCCTGGGATGTTGGTAAGAGATGTAGTTGCTGCTTTGGATATTGTTCTGAGTAAGATGGGAGCCCGAAAATAACAACGATGTCTAAATCTGATCTCAAAGTCTGTATCAAATCAGTCAGACATCTGACAGAAAAAAACGGATTGGAAATCATCAAGTCATGAACCAGTACTTGCGATGAATTGCACTGCTCCTGGTAATTGTATTAATCAGTCTCTACAATGTTCTCAATGAGGGTAAATGCCCGCCCTTGAGGAAAGACAATTAACTCAAATGAATTGCATCTAAAAGCAATCAACAATAAATCAATTATGACAATGACGTCAATGAATTATCGGTCGATCTTTTCATGGAATAATTGACCATCCTTTTCGGCAGTCCATCAGCAAGGAGCATTACCGTGAGAGGCAAGTGAAGAAGTTGTACTCGTCCCCGCGGGCACCGGGAGAGCTGTCCGCAAACATGTCCCTATCCCTCTCCTGGATGAAGGAGTGCTGGTAGTCTTTGTAAACGGGAAGGCTCAAACTGGAGACTGAAGACAACAAATGACATGTCATACACTTAAAAAGAAAATAAACAAACAAACTTGTTCCTTGTCACAAGTTCAGTATGATTGAGTGCAATTGACGAAATACTTGGCATTCACAGCGTGCTAGAAGGGAGAGGACTTACAAGATTTATCCGGCTCCTCTTTGACATCCTTCTCCAGCTCATAGTGAGGAATAATCTCGACCTGTGGCTCTGTCTGTTGAGAGTAATGACATGGCTGGCTGTAACAAAGGATGGGCTAGCCTTTTCAGACCCTTTTTAAACAGATCGCTGATTATTGCACACACAGACAAACACACTTTATGTCACATTGCGCCTGTGTACCCAAGAGCCATATCTAGATTCTACAACCTTTATTTAGATGCAGATTGTAGATCAATATTTACTTGGTCGGCATAATGCGCTCACAATCACCTCAGTGTGTTTACACGTAGGGACTTTGTTTACATTGCTTTGGATAAATCCGAGGAACATGTTTTATAATAGAAACACAAAAGTCTTGTAATCTTACGGGCGGGGATGTTTCGGATACATTCACATAAGACACCCCTCTTGCTTTATATTGGTTGACGAGCACACCTTATGAGCCAAGTACTTACCTACAGGGAGACATTCTGTGTACGCGATGCTGTCTCATGTCAGTCATGTCTCATGTCTAGATCGAATGCAACGTACACCACCCATGAAGGGATTTTGACCACGGTTGGCTACATCTCTAGTGCAACTGTTCCTGCCTGATTAGACAGAGATAACATCTCTCTTTGTATTAAAACCTCCCGAGAGAGATCCAAAACACTCATGTAAACAAGGCCTCTGTGACAGCGGCGGTAAATGATTTATTCCATTTTGAGTGTGTCGGACTAGAAATGTGACATTCAGCCTTGGGGGGTATCTTCATACCGTCATGACATTTTGTCAGGGTTTACGGTACATGACAGTATTTGTGTAAGAACAAACGTATCAATTTATTTATTTTTCTAAAGCTGAGCTTCTGGTTATCGAAGTCATAGCATGTATGACATTGTCTAGCCTACAATTCTGTGTCTCTGATATGCGTTTTGCCAACTTGAGGACTAGCCTTGCTTGGTTTAAAATACTCATGGCCCATAGAATAATGAATAGATAGGGTAAATAATAATAATAATAATAATAATAATAATACATTAAATTTAGAGGCACCTTTCAAGACACCCAAGGTCACCTTGGGGGCATGCGCCCTTCTTCAATAGATTCGGTCCAAATCTCAACCGATTCTTGTTTGTGATAGCTTCCATCATTTTCAAAGTAAGTTTTACCTGTATTATATACAGTTTATGTGGGTTGCACCTACAACAGCTTCACTGGCCACACAGTTTTTTTTACATGCATGGCTGTCTATAGTGTACAGCTAGCGGGATACACTTTTAAACAGCCAATTGAATTCATTGAGGACACTATGAAACTTGAGAAGCATTCGGGTCGATGGTGTTTTGGTTAGGCTATTATTTAGGGATGGGTACTTCGTAATTTGCCTCGTGTGGAAATATTGACCAAACAATGGTTACATAGAGTAGAGCTGCTGCCCGATGGTCTCCTGGGCAGATATACATTGCTCAGCACACGGGACTCCTACCCGTGATTGCGCCTTTAGTTCCCCGTGTAAAATCGCTGTAATTCAGAGCGTCAATATCTGTTGAAAATATAATATCTTTCTAACGTTAAAAATATATACTTTCAACTGCTATTGAGATATGTGATTGTTTTTATACACCATCACAGAAAGCAGTATGCAGCTATAAATGTAACCGTCACAGGGGAACTCCGCCTAATTGGGCGGAGCCAAGCCAGAAATCATTGGCAAACCAACCTATTTCCGTCTCAACAACAATGCAACAGCGAATAATTTATTTTGGACTCTAAAATTAAGCGTCTTAGAGTACCATATTAAGCGCTATATAAATTTCATTTATTATTATTATTATTATTATTATTATTATTAAAATTACATATCCTGCTGCAAAATATCGGCAAAGTACATATCAACATTATAAAAAAAGAATCATAAGATGTCGCAAAAAAGGTTAAAGGGGACATATTATGCCACCAGGTGTGAGTGTGATTAGCCTTACAAGCCTTTTCGAAAATCTGCCCCATATGATATCAATAGTGGGCGTGTCCACCTAGATCTATGCTGGATAGATTAGCAACGTTTACTTCAGTCCACTGGTTAGGCTGGTGGACTGCTCTATCCAGGTCCTGGTGGTAGAGTATGTCCCCTTTAATAGGAAGAGGAGCGATTGTATTTTTGACGGTACTACTGAATCATACCTTCGGTATTTCTAAATACCCTGGTATAGTAGCATATCGTGATACTGCTCAAGTGTGGTGACAACATCTTAAAAGCTGTCGGTGCACCACTATTCTGGCAGTTATATGAGCTATTACCACCCTAAAAGAACACCAGGCTCAAGATGTATCAAAACAGATTAGGGCCCAACATGATTTGGGACCCAGATTGGTACTAAAAGACTGACCTGAAATATGACGACCTTTCCATCGTCTGCCTGGAGGTAGAATGTCCATGAGGAAGTGATGAGGCTGTGAGCTTGATTCATAAAATCGTCCAGGAAGCCTCGAACAAGGGCCAGGGGGTAAAGCATGTGAATCCTGGGCACCATGTCCAACAGCTAAGGGAGAGAAAGGGAAGAAGTGGAAATGAAATTGGCTGGCAAAATAGGAAGTGTTTTAAAACTATTACAACAAGGTTGCAATCATTCATACCTGCTCTTGTCTTTGTGCAGCTATGGGGAGCTGGTTCTGGCAGCCCAGGTTGCATGCATACTGCTCATCGGACTGGACATAAGCTTCATGACAGGCTGCAAAAATGTGGTGGTAACAGATGGTAATAAGAGATTATGATGGGGAACGACACCCAGAGGCGTTTGTTGTTCAGACAGGCTACCGTCATGTGTGTGCATAGTTGGAATCCACTGCAATATCGATACCATCGATCATTCAATTGAGTTTTCTTACTTGATTCACACTCAGCTTTGGTCTGATTGAGATCCTCACTCTCACCAACAAACTGACAGATAGAGAATAGGCGGCAGCCTCGTTGACATGCATACAGTTCTTCCTCCTGTGGAACCAGAATGACCGGATCATCAGCGAGCACAATCCTAGCAGCGCTGCAGCATAATAACAAGGAAGTGGAAAATCCAACTACGAGACTGACAATCCAACCAAAACGTTTCCTTTCTCCATTTAATATCTCATCAATCAAACAAGACTATAAAAATAATTATTATAATAATATATAGGCCTAGAGTTGTTTTGTCAATATTAGCTTAGGCTAGCAGTTAACGCTAGATTAGCAAGAAGAGCACTTACCCGTGGATATGTATGTAAACTGTATGTCATTTGACACGTCTTGTGGCAAGAGACCGTGTTTCCCAGCACGGCATCAAATACATCTGATGATGCAGATGTGCACGTTGTCAGCACCAAAATAATCCCAAAACAATATCCAAAGTTAATAGAGTGCCCATTTTGTCAGCGCGGATAATAACAATGACACCCAGCAGCCTGTTCTTCCTCGTCTTGTCTGATCTCGCGAGTAGCGAGAATACAAGATTAACAATGCGCCTGCGCCGTTTACTTATTTACCTTTTTGCTCATTGGATGCATCTGGAGCTAGCTCGTCACTATTCTGGTGTTACTTTTCTTTATATTTTAATATCAAACAAGTCAGAATACATAATAACGTGACATGGTTTGGTTTTTTTCACACAATAGAAAGACGTTCAAAAATAGCCTGAATAGTCAGCATGCTTATTTACGTTGAGTGAGATGGCCAAGAACCTTAAATAGGTCAGAGAACTGTCTTAACCAAGGAAAGCAGACTCAATGCAATATTGAACTATCAAGTCACTACATCAACACGGGCCTCATTATGGATAAATTTGTCGTGCGGTTACCTAAAGGACAAGCACCAACACCAACGAAGATCAAGGGAAAGGTGTATAAGCAAACTACAATCGAGTCACTGCGGGTGAGACACATTTCTAGCGGAGTAAAGGCATAAATATTAACCCTTAAGCGTGAGTCTAATGCTGCGTTTGCTAAAGGGTTGATTCTTAACTGACAATGTTCATTCCGATGTCTTACAGAGAGTGGTCGTGATTGAGGACATAATACGATACAAGTCAATGTTGGAATTCCCTGGACAAACAAAGGACAATCATCTCCATGCCTTGGCAGAGCTTCAAAAGAAGATGCCATCGAGAGAGGTGTTGAAGTCAACAAAAATAGGTAGGCAGAAACGAAAGGTGAAAACGTGCTGCATAAGTCGATGGGAGAAATAGATTTACTAGACCATATCGAAAACATTTTTTACTGACATAAATAATTAGAAGGCTGGCAGTTGCATTATTATTATGAATACAATTTTATCAATGAAAAGAAAAATCAAAGCCACTTTAAATATGTATTTTATTTCTCAAGATCTGGTAATACAATTCAGTTTGTATTCTGCTTCTTGTCAGGTCACACCGTCAACAAAATGCGAAAGAACTCCGACCCAGAGGTGAGCGCATTGGCAACACAGGTTTATACTGACTGGAGGACCTTCATTGAAGAGAATTCCAACAAGCCCTCTATCGAAGTCCATTGTGACAAACAGTCAGAGGCGCTCCGGACCAATGCTAGAAGATTGATGGCTGATGCTTTGGAGGTGAAGGTGAGAAATCCTCTTCTGGATTTATTTCCCTCCTTGCTTACCATCTCTTGGGAAATTTAACATAGCATTATTGAGTTTAGGAGACATTGCATTCATATCACATAGTAGTGGTAATTGTGGTTTTATTACAAAAGAATGCAGCTGTTAATTGTAGAGAACATGGGAATAAGAGGTACGCATCAATAACATATTGATATTGATTAATTGCAGCAGATTCACATTTAGGAAAGAAAGGAAACTTATAGGCTACTGTTGGCAAGAACAATTCAATATTTTGTGTTGCATAGATTTTCTGAGAATATGAAAGCTTTATAAAACACTATTGTACTATATGCCTGTATTTGTATTAAAATGCTTTCTAATAAAAATAAAATGATTTGTTCTGTGTGTAGCCACATTGTCCTATATATATATTACGATGTATTTTGATTTGTCTTATACAGATGGATTCCAGCCTTATCGACAACATCGAGAGAGAAGTATTCCATCAGAGCTCGCGGTTGGTCAGCAGTTCATACAGGCGCACTGCCAGGGCGCTGGTGTTTGCCTTCAGACACAAGCCTGAGGTTCGAGCTCAACTGAAGGACAGCAAAACTTCAGTTACCCAGCTGGTTTCCAGCTATAAGAAGTAACTCTCTGACCCTGGTAAAAGGACTGGACACGGACCCCTGGTGATCTCGATGAAAGGAAGTGGGGATATCTTTTTGTTGTTCTCTTTTGAAAGCATTATTTCTTGTAATAGAAAATCTTTCATGAGATCCGTATTTTGGCACACATTGAGCCTTTTACTAGTTGTTGCTTGTAAAGTATTGTCGCAAAGGTATGCTATTGATTTTGCTGTTCTGTTTTGGACCAAAGGAGAAATATACTTCCTTCTTTTTTAAGCGTCATGGAGCACACAACAAATTAATGTTTTTATACAAAAGATCCAAAATTGAGTCGGTGTCCTCTGTCGTGAGATGTTTCGAACGCTGCTCACAGTTTGGAGCGATGGAACTTTCTTTTAAAGAAGCACGAGCCAGATAACGGCTATCACCATGAGAATGACAGCCAGTACGCAGATACTGATGAAGACGATGTCACTGGGATCATGAGGCTCCACCGACACCACGCCTCCGTCTACGCTGACAGAGTTCTCCGCTTGGCGAGCCACCTCGTTGAGACGGTTGCGTTCCTCCGTCGAGATGTGGGTCACGGTGGCCTTTTTGCGCTGCGCGTCGCACAGCACCTCGTACTCCTGCAGGTTGTTCTGCTTTCCGTCTGAGAAGTCGATGTAGAGGGTATTCACCAGCATGGTGATGTTCTGACGTTTCTGTATGGGGTTACAGTGAGCTGCACTATGTACGTTTCTCGAGAACAAAACACGGCCATCCACTAGTCAATCAATCCAGGGAATTTTTCTCTTCAAATCACTAATTCTTGCCTCCCAATCCACACACAGACACACAAGGGGTAAATGTCAGATGACAGTTTGATGTTTAAATAGCTTTAACTGTAGCTGCATCTCCAGCCACTGGAGGCTGCTAATTGGAGGACTACCGGTAACATTGTGCAGGTTTAAGACTTATGTTTGCCTTCCCTGGTTAATGTATATATATTTACATGCTAATACACTTGATATTTAGTCAAATACTTGTTTATTATCAGTTCAGTATAATTTACTGCACTTTACCAATTAGGTTGCTTTAATGGAGGGCTTGTATTACCGAATTATTTAGTCATTTTGGAGACGCTTTTATCCAAAGGGACTCGCAGGGAATTCCGATACAGGGTTAGTAGGCAATTCGATCAAGGATGCCTCTGGCTACGGGTATGCTGTGGTCAATGGGGATCGAACCCAGTAGCTTTCAGCATGGAATTGAACACCTTCGACACTACATCAACTTTCCCTGTAGGATACCCATGTTCTATGATGAATCATTACCCATAAGAGACTGAAATAATTAAATTAAATTTTCTTACCTGACCAGCTGTACCACAGTTTTCGAAGCGGGCTAATATCTTGTAGGACGTGGCCGTCAACAGGGCTGTGCAGGGCGGGTTCCCCAGGTATATGCTTTCACGACCCAGCTGTGGCAGCGACTGCACCGCTATCAAGATAGAGAATTCCGATCTGGTGCAGCTGATGTTTACCGGAACAACTTTTTTGTAGAATTTGAGCAATTTTGGGAAGGGAGGAGGAATAAACGGTTCACAATGGTTTAGAGTCAAAAGTATGGAGTAGGAGTAGGCATACAATGCAAAATAATCCACTTTTTCAAGTTTCTACTTCTGAAGGCATCTGAGGCTGTCGCAGCCCTTATTTGGCCTCACAACAGGCTTGTTTCGTTATTGTTTTTTCCTAAGTTGGTAACTTTGTTAATGAGAACATATTACACCGGCCAACTTTTGAAAAGACCCTCACCCCCAACGTAGGCCGCCGAGAAGCCCTTGCGCGCCACGTTCCTGTCAGTGTTCAGCACCACCAGCAGCCTGTTAGCCTTTGAAGTAACGGAGGGGGGATGCTCCCCGCCACACCAGCGCCCCAGCAGGGGGGCCAGCTGGCTGTCGCCGTCGTAGACCGCCACCGAGTCATAGTCGCATTCGTCCGTGAGGCTGTTTCTGTCCTCGAGCTCCACAAGTGGGAAGAACAGTTTGATACGGTACCCCGCTGCCAGTGTGACGGTCCAGTGACAGTTGATGTTGTTTGGGTAGATGCCGGGGAAGTGTGGGCTGCTGAAGTTCCCACTTAAGGCTGACAGAACCTGCTGGCACTCACCTGTCAAGGTAGAAGTTGTTTTTCAGAAAGAATGTGAGTCAAAATCACTGCTGTGCTGTTGAAGTTCACTTGAGGGTCTGGCATGTTCATTTCTATATACCAAAACTAATTATGATAACAACGTCTGAAGCCTTTCAGAAACTATTTGGATTGACTGAGTTGACAGGTTTTGGGTAACTGGTTTATAAGAGACTGCACGTTGAGTGTTTGAATCCCAGCCAAAAGGCCCTGGGTTCAACCTCAATGTCCACAGTCAACCTGTTAAACCAAAATGCATTGGATGGAAGAATGCTGCAGGAATTAATACTGAACATTAGTCACTTAAAGTCTACTGTTGACAAATAGAACATCAACAGTTCACCTGAGTAATAGTACGCCTTAAACCCTCGTCCCCCGATGTTGAAGTCGGACTTAAAGACGACTAGCAGCTGGTTGGACGTGGTCACCGTGTTGGGGGGTGGATCCCCACCGCAGAAGTTCCCCAGGTGGCGATGGGAGACCGTGGGGCCGTCAAACAGGGCCACAAAGTCAAAGTTGCAGCCTTCGTTGTTCTCCAGCTGGAAGTCGAGGAAGACCAGGCTGACCACGGTGCTGTTGGACACGTGGATGGTCCAGGAGCAGTCTGCACTGTTGCTGTATTCCCGAGGGTAGCCGGGGCTGGAGATAATGCCAGACAGGCCTGTTAGCACCCCTCCACACGTGTCTGAGAAAGATAGGGCAGGGGGAGCCAAGAAGCCAGAAGGTAATGATTCATGGCTCTTTTTAATTGGACATCAGGGGTTATCATTTCACACAGCCTAAATTTGCTGTATAAACAAACAGTGCATATTACTGAATTGAAATTAACTATTAAACGCCCTATTCAGTGGAAGTTAGAAGGTATTTTTAAAATGTCTTTCATCAGACATCTGCAAAAAAGTCGGAGGGTTTGTTAGTATACCAAAACAAAGTTGACAACCACTGTGCTATGGTCTACAGTAGACAAGAGGGCAATGTAATTGGATGAAATACTTGTACGTCTAACTCCAGTGTAGGTATGTATCATTAGTACGTGAAACAGCCACAGAATATTTGTGCTTACAGAAGTAAGCACAAATACATGTTTGTTGCAAATATATGAAAAATACCTACATTGAATGATTGTATTATTTTTTTGGATGGTATCATAGTATTGAATTAATTCAGCTGTAGGTAACCCAATTTCGACGAAGAGAACTCTTGATTCCTTTTTTGGGAACTTCAAGGAGGGATGAAGAGGATGCACAAAAAATACAAAGAGATTTATAAGGAAGAGGTATGAAATATATTGGGGAAGACATCCAACCTATCTTTTTCAGGTGTGTATTTTTTGTATTTACCTGCCATGACAGTTTAGAGGAATACTAAGTTTTAACTTACTGGCATTCGGTATACTTAAGCAGTGTGCATCCATGCCTGTGAGTGCTTTATCAACATAACTCAGAAGTAGGCTAATGTGTAAAAGTCTCTGTCACTTTACTTTAGTATCAACCAATACGTTGAAGTCATATCATAACTGAGCATTGGATATTTTTATTCATTCCACATTTCCTCCAATCCAAAATCCAGCGACTTTATTAATCCCAGACTGGATATTAAAATGATGCTTGAGACCATGATATAATGAATTATTTTTGGTATCAGATCGCTGTATCGGAGATTTTTTTTTTTTTTTTCATCCTTGTATGCGAGCGAAATCAAATACCAGTAGGCCCCTATTGTATTATGCAACAAAAGTGCATCCTTAAATAAAACAGACAAACCCAACCCAACCACTATGAATATCGTCCAACAACAACAACAAGAAGCATTAAATAAACAGATCCCTCGCCAGCCCCTGTCACCTTTCCTGTAGCCCACGGCGAATCCCCGGTGGGCCACGTGGCGGTCCGAGTGGAAGATGATGGACATGACGTTCCAGGAGGAGGTGAACTGGGGCGGGGAGATGTCACCGCAGAACGTGCCCAGTAGGTTCCCCTCGTCCTCGGACACTCCGTTGTAGATCCTGATGTAGTCGTAGGCACAGTGGCCGTGGAACTCAAGCTCAAAGTGGTGGAAGGTGAGGAGGACCGAGGATCCCTCCGCCACCACGATCAGCCACATGCAGTCGATGTTGTAGGGGTAGAGACCCGGGAAGTTTGGGCTTGATATGTTGCCAGATGAGGCAGAGAGGATCCCCCCACATTTGACACCTTTGAGATTTACAGGAAATGAGTATGAGTGACTACTAGGACTTTCTGAAGTAACAAAAGGTAAATAAATAAGTAAATAAACAAGTTAATACATAGGCTACAAGATTATAAGGGCTACATATAGTAAGCCATGATATGCCACCGCTTTAATAGTTATTTGGATGTTTATTCACAACATTTCAGAATAGTTTTTCGGGGCTATTTGATGTATTGAAGAACCGTCGTGGTTTATAGATCCTCGCTCTCTTGTATTCATTTTGCTGTGTTTTCTTCTCGCAACTTGACCTTTCCGTAGGGGTCGTAAAAGCTGACGCCGAACAATGAAAGCCGTGACTGCGGTCGATGCATATATAGCTTTCCCAAGGCAAAGATGAAGCACTCCCATCCTAGTTCAGGCTTCGCCCCATCAAGATAACAAATAGCAACTCACCTTTTTTACAGTCGGCCTTGTCAACTAGCAGCAGTAAATGAAGCAGCAACACAGCCGCCTCGAGACGCATTCTTGTTATTGTTGATTTGCGTTTTGTCACGCCTCAGATACAATGGCATACAACGCTGGGAAAAGGACAACACAGAGGATGGCCGGGGCCGCACGGCCGCCAGACCTCGGCGCAGGTGCCAGTAGATGTAATGAGATGTTGAAAAATTCATACGGGCGGCTGAATGCGGAACCCGATAGCCAGACCTCCTTCGCTAAATTTTAATGACCGATATCGAATGAGTGCCAGCGGCTTGTCAGGACACTGTTTGGGGAGGGATGGTATACATCTTTAATGACACACACACGCACACGCACACAAAACACACACACACGCGCGCGCGCGCACACACACACACACACACACACACACACACACACACACACACACACACACACACACACACACACACACAGCATAGCAGCTGAGAGGCAGTAGATAAAGAGAAGGAGCGCAAGAGCAGCATGATCACATTTGTCCCCAATAGAAAAGAAATGCCTTCATTACAGACAGAGACATGAGACATAAGGGCACATAACTATTAATGTTACAAAGCAAACAGTAAACAATAGATCCCTGACATGGCCTATATTAATTGGCCACTCAATTAGGTTTAAAGATCCTCTCTGTTGATCCCCAAGTTGTTTTTTAATGAGTTTGTTGCACATATTGGGATGGTAATAGATCCCTGCCTCTGGAAATCCTATTTGTATGAATTGCGGAAACAGTGTTCGGGATCAGTGGATTTAACCCTGCAAATGCTTAATCATAGTCATTGAGCTGTCTTGACGCTTGCATTATAAGGATTTATGGTAAGTGTTGTTTATTAACCCATACACGCACACACCTACAACATAATAACCTAGTATGTCTCTTGTGGTGACTCATTCCTGGTTTGATGACTGTATTAATGACCAGTATTAAACCAAATAGTCTTAACCGATTAAACATGAACCAAGCACTGTAGACATTAGGTCATACATTGTACCAACATGTCAACCAAGTGGTTGAACCTTTAATCGTTCCTTTATCTCAACCCCTGTTCGTTTACACTTTTGACTTCCACTGCTACACTGCCAGTCTGGAGTCTCAGAGTCTCGTATCGCTGTGTGTGCCAAACACCAGTCACACTGCACAACACATTTTGTTTCCTATTTTTGCAGCCATACCTGAATTGGGCATGCTCATGTCGACCAAAACAATATAGCGCTGACTCAACGGAGCTGGGTTTAGACAGACGGGGAGACGAAGTAGCCTTAGTAATAGACTGTTGTGAAAATAAATGAGTGTCGCTCTGGCAGTACTGCACAGACAGGGATCTCAGATTGAATATCCCTGCGCTTGGATGTGGCAGATGCAGTTGCCTGGTGACACCTGCTAGATGGTGCTGTTGCACCATGGGGGTCCAGCCCTTTTAAAAATCCATCTCGACTGGCTTCTTAAAAGTCATGCACAGCTTTAAGCTGAAATAAATAAGAATGTGATTAAAATCAGTCAAGTGTTTTTCACACGGCGGTTCCTGGAACTAAAATGAGCTGCCTCGCCTTTGAATTTTAATTCCATCCTCTGTGAAAGCTTGTCATTGTTCAAGGATGCAAGCACTGGGCAGTGGTGAAATGTGTTTGGGAAAGATATCGTTCCTTCAGTGCAATTAAATCACCTATTAGCAAATAAACAGCACTTATTCAAAAACAAATAAGTCAAAGGGTGGAAAAAAAAACGTTTGGAAACTTCATGTGGACTAAAGAAGTACTTGAGTCAAGTAAATAGCAGCCTATTTTGCTCTGTGACAACTCTGAGGGCGTAATTAAGTGACAGAAATAGAAATAAAATCATCCATTATGAATGCTCCGTAAGGCTGAGATTGATATCTTCTGGCAGGGCTGTTGCATTAGTGTGTGTATGCAACAGACCTCCATTCTGGCATTTGACATGCTAAGTGGGGTGGGTGTAGGGGGGTTGGGGGGGGGGGGGGGCTGCTGATGTTATATTTGTTTACCTCTTTGTAAGTGTAAATAAATCATATGCAGAACCGTTTACTTCCTATCAATCAATTCAGGTTAGGACTCATGCTGCTATATTTTGGCACATGTCAGGCCAATGGCATAGTCAAAGTCAAACAAACATGTATGTGCAACCCGTAAGCCTACCGCATAACAACAACAACAACAGCAACTACAGCAAAAGCAGCAACAACAACTGGATAAAGAATAATGTGATGTATGTCTAGTTTATGCGAGTGACTCACCTTAGAACTTGTGCATTCCTAGTGCTGAATGACGTCTTGCATGGTTTGTCTGTGGAGGAAAATGTTTTATTTATGACTTGATTTCCCTCTGACTCAGTGTTATGCCCCATGAGATGTAAAGCCATTGAGTGTGCGTACCCCCGTGACCAGCATGTACATTACTCGCCCTTGCTGTACTCACACACTTGCCCCCTTGTGAATGCTTGGGGGGGCACTGGTAGGCTACCCCAGTTTTTTGGGGAAAACCGTTCCTCCAAGGCAAAACAGCTTGAAATGAGCTCTTTATCATCTCCCACACACACAGGCATGAACGCGCGCACACTCACACACACACACACACACACACACACGTATAAGTACACGTGAATGCAAGATTACACACAAACACACACAAACAAACACACACATACACACACACATGCATACAAGAGCAACGGTCAGGTACTTATGTGAATTCAATTTCAATTTATTTTGTTGGTTTCTTGGTTATAGGGCGAGTCCAAACTGTGGTTCCTCTTCGCGATGCAAATGAAAAATGTAGACTATACAGCACCAAGTTATTTAGTCAATTTTTATATATATATATATATATATATATACATATATATATATATATATTCCACCAGACGATGTTCCAATTTTCAGGCAGTCGACCGCCTGTGTCGCATAAATATTGCTGAGATGCTCTGTGCCGCCTTGCAGCTTGTATTCCTATAGACGGTGCACACTCATTGCTGGAACCTTCTCCTCCACCCTTGTGATCATTCTCGGCCCCCCGCCCCCTCTCTCTTCTCCTCTCCCTCCATCTATGTCAAACTTTCTCTCTCCCTCTAACTCTCCATCTCTGTCTCTCGCTCTAAGTCTCCCCCTCTAACACTCACTCTCTCTGACTGTCTCTACCTCTCTCTCTGACTCTCCCTATCTCTCTGACTGTCTCTACCTCTCTCTCTAACTCTCTCTCTCTCTCTCTGACTGTCTTTCCCCCTCTCTCTAAATCTCCCTCTCTCTGACTGTCTCTCCCTCTCTCTCTAACATTCCCTCTCTCCCTTGCTCACTCTCCCTCCCTCTCACTAACTCTCCCTCTCTCTGACTGTCTCTACCTCTCTCTCTACCTCTCCCTCTCTCCCGACTGTCTTACACACTCTCTCGGTCTCTCTCTCTGCACACTTCTTCTCTTTCATTTCTGACATTTATACCTTTAGCGAGGACCACCATCCATCGCCTTGCCAATCAAAGAGTGAAGGAAGGACTTTTTTATGGATCATGGCAGACCCCCATAACAGCGTGAACCTCTTAGCGCGTAGACCTCCTTGACTTCAGATGGACGAGGTCTGCTTGGAAGCAAAACATCACATGTGCAAATGTGATGCTGTTTCAGTTGTACTGCTTCTACGGAACAATTAATGAGATATATGTTCACTGTATTTCAGGACGAACAAACAAACGCTGTTGCTAATAAATCCTGCGCATGTTGTTGTTAAATGTGGTGTTTCAATCCGATACAAAGTGAAATTCCTTTGCTCGGGGAACATTCATTAAGAAGACGTAGCTTGGCATTGCGAGCAGAGCACCATAAAGTAATATAATATCGCTTGTCTAGACGCCTGGCTATGTTGTTTTGGGTAAAAGCGACAGTATTTTAATTAATCATTTTCCTAGTGATTCTGTGGTGTAAATACTCCAGATAACAGGTCCCTGAGGGAGGAAGAGAGAGAGAGAGAGAGAGAGAGAGAGAGAGAGAGAGAGAGAGAGAGAGAGGGAGAGAGAGAGAGAGAGAGAGAGAGAGAGAGAGAGAGAGAGAGAGAGAGAGAGAGAGAGAGAGAGAGAGAGAGAGAGAGAGAGAGAAGAGAGAGAGAGAGAGACACACACACACAGAGAAATAGCGAGCACCCTGACATACAAACAGGGTACAATTATAGCCTGTAGCAAGAGCACTTCATTAAGCTGTTTTAGTACCCTTTAGTCACTGGGTACTAAACATCTGACTCATAATGCATCGGATATATCAGAAGATTGCTCTTGCCATGATACTGCATGAATATTCACACAAGTAATTAAAAGCCAAAGGAAAATTAGGAAGTGGATTGGGATGGAGCAGGTGGATCGGGGAGGGGGAGGAAGAACTGAATCCGAGAAACTGTGGAATTCCCAGCCATCCAATTGCTAACATGGGGAAATGCACAAACAGGTGCGATTTTGTCAGCTGCGCACGCTAAAGCTTGCAGGGGAGCAGCCCTGGAGTGTTAGCATTTAGGAAACATGCGCCCAAAAAGTTTGCCACGTCCCCAGTCCACATGCAGCGACGGCGTCTTTGGCAGGGAAGCCAGTCCCCCAATACTCTGCGTGATGTTCTAAATGCCAGCGTCCCACAGAGGAACCCAAGGACACCGGCTCTCTCTGTCAATGCCGGAGGGGAGGCCCGCCGTCGCGGGGGCTAGGAAGAAGCTGGGCCCCGTGGCTGGTCTAAATGTGCCGAGACGCCGCTGTGTCCCAGAGTCATACTCTCAGAGAGAAGGGGTCCAGCGTTTTTCTTTGAAATACCACCGCCTGTGCTCTCTCTGGCACTCATGCGCGGCCGGTGCATATGCTGTGTGTCATATTCTTCTTCTTTGGTTAGCGGGTCAATAACAACAACTGATCCCTGGCTTGAGATGCCCTCCCTACTGCTGACCCGCTTGGCCTGATCTTTTGGGGCCGGTTCTGCCTAGTGCTTCCTGACAGATGGCCTGGCGCCTCAGCCACTTCCTGCTGTACGTGGGGTGGTGGGGGGGAGAGAGAGAGAGAGGGAGAGACCAGCTGTATGTGCAGGCTGGGTAAATGCTTATTTTTACCCTCAGTGTAGCTACCGGCGTTCAAACTCACACTCCCTTTCAAACAAAATGTCAGCCATTGAGAGAGTGAGATAAGTTTACACGACGGAGGTGTGGTTAAGAATACAGAAACGACGAATGACTTGTTGGACAGCCTAGCCCGAGCACAATGGCGACAACAGCTTGACTGGCTGTTTGTTTTGGTTTGTTTTGGCTTCTAATTGGGATAGTTGATCTTGTCACGCAAATAATCTAATAAAATACCGAAACCGGTACCAATACTGCCTTCGTTAAATTCTTGACAATTCTTAGTTTCGTAAGAAGGGGCTTTGTTTCCGCAAACAAATCAAGAGCTGATAGTGACACGTGTTCTTGGCTGAGGCTTGTGTTATTGTGACAATTGAATTGCTAAAGTTAAAAAATAAAGTAAAACCCAAGCCCAAAACACCTTCTTTGGATAAACTTTTTGGATGCCATCCACCGCTCGCCGAGTCTCAGATGGTTGCTCCAACCTGGCGTGGTTTGGTTGCGATAGCGTGCGCCCGTATATTAATAGTTAGAGGGCATTGATGGAGGCCAGGGGGACCCCAGGGTTAATAGCGGCAGGCCAGTTACACTCCTGGGAGGATGAATGGCCTATTACTCAGATTAATGGGAGCGTAATTAATATGCACCTCCATCTACACCCCCCCCCCCCCCCCCCCCCCCCCCCCCCCCCCCCCCCCCCCCCCCCCTCCTCCCAACATACGATGTTTTCTGTACATTACGCCTCGAATCGCTCGATTTAATTCCGCTATTTGCCTTTGCCTCCTCCATCACGTGAACGGATCGAAGCCGCGGTTGATTCCTTTGGGAGAAAAAAAGCATCATTGCGATACTTCCGTGGTTTATTGATTCAATCATAGTCCACACGCGTGGGTAAGTATGTGCACGTTCTATTTATCTATCTATCTATCTATCTATCTATCTATCTATCTATCTATCTATCTATCTATCTATCTATCTATCTATCTATCTATCTATCTATCTATTTACCTATCTATTGATATAAATATATGTGTGTGTGTGCTCATCATGTTGTGGTTGGTGGTGGAGAAGCGGGGGGGGGGGTTGTGTGTGTGTGTGTGTGTGTGTGTGTGTGTGTGTGTGTGTGTGTGTGTGTGTGTGTGTGTGTGTGTGTGTGTGTGTGTGTGTGTGTGTGTGTGTGTGTGTCTTTGTGTGTGTGTGTGTGTGTGTGTGTGTGTGTGTGTGTGTGTGTGTGTGTGTGTGTGTGTGTGTGTGTGTATGTGTGCGTGCCATGCTCCCTCATCTATCAGTGTGCTGCCCTTCTCTGATGGCGACTGAAGCTCTATTAGTGACCGGCTGGTCTGATTGATGACACTCTGGACTGTGTTGGAAGCCCAGCCTTGTCGCGTGTAACCACAACATGCTTGTTGCTACACTTTTAGAGGACCCAGCAACCAGGGGCATTAGTATGCTGGAGGCCAGGTCAACGTTTGGACGTATGTGCAGCCTGGAAAGCCGGCTAGACCAAGGAATCCGTTTTTGTGAATGTTGATATATGTTTGTATCAGAGGTTTAAGCTGTTTATTTTTTATGCACTGTTTCTGGAGAAGCGCTTCTCAGCCTGAGGACCTACATATGTCGTAAGTCATTTAAGTACCGACCCAATAAGAAAAAATATATATTTACCAATATTGCAGTAATGAGCAATTCCTTAATGTACAGTTTAGAAAATTGAGCAATAAAAAAGCTGCAATAATTGGGGCTTAACTCAATGAAATAGGAAACCATTGAACCATTAATTAACATTGAAACATTAGTTAATTCATGGGCTTCTTTCTAAAGATCGTGCCAAAGAGGTTTGGCATCTGCTCTGCGACCCACTCAAAATGCTGGTCCCGACTCGCCAGTTGAGAATCACTGGCACGGAGAGTATAGGAAGATTCTAGAGTGTGCCAGTGGGAACAACCTAGCAGCCTGTTTGATTAGAAGAATAACAATCAAGAAGAAATCCATGTGAGAGGAAAATGGTGCATTTCCTAAGTCCAACAGATTACCAAGCACTGTTTTTCCTCCACCCTTTGTAAACATCTAGCATTTAAAAAACAGATGGTTCATCTGAACACATGCCTGTTGAACCCTCCTTAAGTACCTTTCAAGGAAAACTTGCAGCATACATAAACAGTTTATATTGTCAATGCCTTCAACATAAATAATTGTTTTCTGAATTGTTGTGATGGGTGAAGGATCTGTTGGCATTCCAAAACATTACCGAGGTGTACCAGACGACAGGCAGCGGCACGGAAGAAATCCCCCAACACATTTGCACATTACCAGACTTGCATGAAAACATATTTGCATTGGATCTCACACTCTTGTCATCTACAGATTGGTCGCTTCAACTACTCTATGTTTGTTCAGGATTGTCGTTCTTGAGAAGTACACTTTGTGTGCCCGCTATTCCATATGGCTCATTCAGTTTATGGTCTGCATTCATTAGTGGGAAGCAACGGTAGCAGTGAGGCTAGCTGCCAAGACATCTGAGCCATGCAGGGGGGAAGGGGGGGGGGGGGTGTGGTGGTTTGGGTGGGGGGGGGGGATAGAGGGGGAGAGTGGGGAAGAGAGAGAGGAAGAGAGAGAAAGTGGGAGGGAAGGCGGTAGCAGACTCCAGTTTGCTGATGAGTGCACAGCTTCCTTGATTTTTGCATCTGAAAAAAGAGCGAAATGTAACGCTTGTAGCTCGTCAAACTGTCAGAGAAAATGACACAGAACTCCGACAATCTCGGCGTAAGTGATTTATGTTGTTGCAGCCGTGGCTTCTTTGTTCATCCGTCTCCCTCTGCGGTTCGATAGGGAGGTCATGCAGGAGTCCAAAAATGAAACAGAAAATGGTTTATTATTAACCGATTAAAAATACGTACACTCATTTGGTTTCCCAAGGGAGACTTTATCTTTTCAGCATGCCTCTGCCTTGTCAGCAAATTTACAATAAAGAGGGAGAGAATTTATTTTGAAAGTAACAGCACTCAGAGTAATGACGAAACCTCCAGCCAGGCTGACACACAAAACCATTATGTCTATAATGTGTCTATGCCGTTTGGCACATGTCAGTTAATGTGTCGGTTCTTTACTGGGACGTGGATCAGTGACACTGTCACACCATCACAGAGACAGCTGGCAGGGTATTCTTAATTGCTTTCCACACACATACGCAAACTCATGCACGCACACACACACACACACATACACACACACACACACACATGCCTGTACTAAAACAATTATATACACACACACAGACAAGCAGACAGACAACCACACACACACGCACATACATATAGACTGTATATATGTACATACATGCACACACACACCTACACACACACACACACCCACAAACACAGATACATCGTACGTCCCGCTTTAGCATTCCATCAGAATGCATCATTTATAACGTTTTCCACACTTTAACCTTCCCTGACTCTCCTTCGCCTCGCCATTCATGCTGTATGTGCGCCAGTAGAGAGAATATTGAATAATATGCCTTTGCTGGTCGT
This sequence comes from Gadus morhua, assembly GCF_902167405.1. NCBI lineage: Eukaryota > Metazoa > Chordata > Actinopteri > Gadiformes > Gadidae > Gadus > Gadus morhua. The sequence continues at coordinate 10,402,198 of NC_044055.1, read as the reverse complement.
GTGATAAAATCTGGCCACTATCCCTACATTGCTACTACACCCCCATCGCCGTTTCAGAAAAGGTTGCGTGGTCACCAAGTTAAGATTATTCCAGCTTCAACGGGTCTGTTATCCCACGTATTCCATTCCGGTGCTCATTTAAATCTGCTTTGTCTCTCACAAATGGAATATGGAAATGCCACTCGATGTATTTGTGTGGTGATGTTTCCCGACCTCATAGTCATACCGCCATTTCATCAACTTCCCACTAAGGTTATTTTTTACGAAAACAATGTCCTGGGTTTTCCACTATTTGTGAGGCAGAAGCCCCCCGGAGTTAAATTGTGCTGTTTTCTTATTTGTAATCTAGAAGAGGGAGCTAGCTTGTTATTAGAAATAAAGATGAATACACAGACAATATGTTCTTAGAGCTATTCTATATTTAGAAAAGCGTTAAATCCTCAGAAATACAGAGTGAGGACGATATGAAAAATGAAAAATGGCAATTTCATGATTATACTAATACATGTAGATTAGCTAGCATTAGCAATTAGGCTTTTATTTAGCGTTGGAACTGGACCTGCTGTCATCTCACTCAGTGTCACCACTATTTAGGGATTTGGAGAATGATCCGAACCAAAGTTGTATGCCAGTATTTCTTAATGGGTTGTACTCATGCTGAATCCTGGATGTATTAAACCAGGGGAAGCTTCTAGCTTTACAGCGGGGCGTCTAATGTGTTCTTTAGAGCAATGGTTACAGCCAGAAAATAGCTGAAAGTATAGTTTAACGTCTCATTTAAGTTGTGCTTATAGCTCAGAACCACTGCCTTCTCAAGTCTCACACTAATTATTTCTGCCAACGTTTGAACCAACGACAATCCGTTTCCGGCTCCAGTGGACCCTTGGGTAAAACTCTTTAAGAGATACGCACTAAAGGGACACGTAATAAAGGAGTTATTTCTGTAGGGTGAGTTTTTACTCCCGGAACCCAGAACAAGTTGCGTAACCGTGATGACATCATCGCCCTGAGGCTGCAACATCAATTGATTTAAATAAATGAAACCTATCTCTGCAGCAATGTTTTGTTCTTTACCGTTGCATATGTGCTGTTTGAAAGGATTTTGGATGCCGTAAATCCTTACTTTACCTACGTTTCCTTACTTTACCTTGAACTCCTTTTTTTCTCCACTTCTTCTTCAAATTACGTCTGTGTGATGTATTGTGTTCTCAAGGATCTCGCCTATCTCCACTCGTGGCAAAGACTGACTGATCTTTCCTCTGAAACAGCTACTCTTTCTTTTAAACTTTACAACATGTTCATTTCTTGTCCATTCACAACAACCACTTGTTTGCGTGATTCCTGTGAAAAGGCTTTTTTCTTTGCAGTAAACATTCTTAAGTGCCCTTGCATAATTCCATTCAAATACACAGACATTATTTTGATGGATTTGTTGTTTATGCTCTCCAAACCTTGTTAACCATCATTAACACTGAATAACAGAAGCTTGCATAGCGTGTGCAACCTATGTTATTCATTTATATCTGTTAATTCGCCTTATGTAGAAAACCTCCTCACACACTCAATAGATTATAATGAAGATAATACTACTTTACGGTTTATTACTAGCATCCAAAAGGAATAGACGGGGGACCCATTTCCCGATGCTCAATGGGTCTCTGCCCTTTCTGTCACTGCTGGGCGGAAACGACTTGCCATTTCAGAGGTAAAGATCCGTCTCTGAGACCAGATGTATGTCCCTGATGTCTCCTGTGCTCCAGCGGTCCCCCTAATACAACCCATTTCCGGTCAGCACTCAGTATCAGCAGCCGTCCCCTCAGAGAAATGACAGCAGGGGCCCCAGATGTTGAGGAATACTCTCCAGATAATTGGCTGTCATGCAGGTCCCCCCCCCCCCCCCCCCCCCCCCCCCTCCCACCTCCCTTCCCCCTTTTGAATTTGTCACTTATCGAAGAGGCGGAGGAGGAGGAGGAGGAGGAAGGGAATGGCGCGAGTCACATGCGGCACGTGCCTTCCGCTGTGTACGTGGAGATAGTTCAAACGCACAGCCACGGCCAAAACGGAAAGACGCTCCTTTTCAATTAGCAAAGGTAGAGACAATAGAAGAAGCGCAAGTCTGTCAGAGGCCCCCCCCTCCCCCTGGGCGGCGTGCCGGAGACGCGCGCTGCAGATCTGAGGTGTCGCGGTGATGAGTTGAATAAAGGAGGAGGCGGGCGGTCGGGGAAGGGAATGATTACGGCTGTCTCCGACATCACTCCCGGGGACGTCTCCCCGCTCAGCACCACAGACGTTGCTCGATTTCTCTCTTTGAGGTTCTCTGCGCATCAGCTATTTCATCCGTTTCCCCCCACAAAAACCAAGCGCACCGAGTAGTGTCAGGGCTGGTGGTTTGTGAGTGTGTGTGTGTGTGGGGGGTGAGGGTTGGGGTAGGGGGGGGAGTGTGAAAGATTCAACGTGTTTCACAATTCATCGTTACTTTAATGCAGCACTTCAGCGCCGTAGCGTTGGGCCTCTGAGTGGCGACCGGGGGGGGGGGGGGGGGGGGGGATGTGGCGTAGTATGCAAGTCAATTTCTTCACTCGCTAAAAACGATTTCAGATCTGCCTGCGCGGCTCCATGGGCGCGCTTATCCCCTTTGCTTTTTAGTTACAAACTGTTTGTCTTGCCTCCTCACGGGGTCACTTTGAAGACATCATTTGCTGTGTCTGTGTGTGTGTGTGTGTGTGTGTGTGTGTGTGTGTGTGTGTGTGTGTGTTTGTGTGTGTGTGTGTGTGTGTGTGTGTGTGTGTGTGTGTGTGTGTGTGTGTGTGTGTGTGTGTGTGTGTGTGTGTGTGTGTGTGTGTGTGTGTGTGTGTGTGTGTGTGTGCAACCGGCAATAAAAAAATGCAATGAGGGGAAAGACTACGTTAGAAATAAGCTCTGCATGTCCTGCTGTGTTTTGCGTACGACTCTAGGACCTGTTTAATGTGTGTGTGTGTGTGTGTGTGTGTGTGTGTGTGTGTGTGTGTGTGTGTGTGTGTGTGTGTGTGTGTGTGTGTGTGTGTGTGTGTGTGTGTGTGTGTTTTTGGTGTGGGGGGGGGGATGACGACGACTAAAGATGGACATGCTGAGCAGATGCCCTTTTCAGGATGGCAGGATCTGTCGCCTGATGTCGGCGCTGTCACCGCGGCTGACTGGGTCGGGCAGCGGCGGGTCGGGGGGGGGGGTGCGTGTCTCGGGGGGTTGGGTGGGGGGGGTCACCGGCAACGGTGACAGCCGACCACCTGCCGGGGCCGTCGGTGCACGCTCCTAACCGATGATGTTGAACATCAACAGGGTTTCCTCATCAAGGATGTACGGAGAAAGAATATGCCCAAGGGCAGAGGAGCTATTAGCTCTATTAGCTCCTAATTGTTCACCTGAGCAGAGCCGGTCGCTTGGCTGAGGCCATCATTCATTCCAATGTCACCCACCAACCCCGACCCGTTGTCTAACCCTCACCTCGCCCAAGTGTTTCTTTGCACCGGGCGCAGAACAAATCAATTTCTCCCCAACGTGATTTCATTTCTATTTGGCCAAAGTTCCCCATTTCCCACTTTCCCAAGTCTTTGCCTTCCCCCTACTATTTCTTCACCCATTGAAGGCGACCGTTCGCGCCCGGCACGCATGTGATGTCATTTTGAGTGTGGGGGGGGGGGGGGGGGCTCAGGGACAGGTGGTCCCCCGTTGCTATAGGATGCTCACTCAAGCAGAAAATTGAAAAAGGTAGAGGGGCCGATTCATAGCACATCAAGATTTAATAAGCCTTGTTTGCACAGACAGAAAACGTCGGTGTGTTCATTTCACGGCTAACGTTACACGTGTCAGCCGAGCCAACTTCATACTTAACGTCAAACAGAAAAGCCAAATCCCCCATATTTTTCTCGCCTGAAGCTCCCTTACATATGGGCATGGAATACAGAACCAGCCGTGGAAATCTCTTCACAAAAACACTTTCGGCCTACCCAAAGGTTCATATAGAGTTTTTTGTGATGCAGAGCATAACCTCAGCTTCAACAAAAAATTGCACATTTTACACTTTATCCAAGATTGAATGAAACATATTAGAATGTTGAGTCGGATCCACCATGTTTAATGCATTACATTAACATCTGGCCAGTCGCATCCCCATAATCGTCAAAGGCAATATCTGCAGTAAGCTGGTCCTCCAGTATCCCAGAGCAACAGCGGAGACACACAGTCAAACGACTTCCGACTTCTCCCAAAGTGACCGTCACTTTCTGCATTCCAGTCACAGCGTAGAGAAAGGGAAATTAATTACAGAACTGTAGTTAAGAAATCTGCAGGTGCATTGTGGGCCACGGCGAGACAGGAGAGAGTCTCTGGGCTACCCAGACAAAAAGTGGGTTATGCGCGCGTGTTTAGGGGCCACCGTGAAAATTCAAAAGAGTCATTTGTTGGGAATTGAATTTCTAATGACATCAAATGAAAACGGAGTCGCATAAAGTGTTCCGGCTGTGCTACGGCCCCCACGGCGTGTCGCCGCGGCAACGCAAGGGAGGACAGTAAAGTCGGAGCTTATGGAAATGAAAAGCCCCGTGTGGAAATCACATTTTATCGTGCTTTATTAAACTTTATGGCTGCTCGATGAGGCCCTTGGCTCCCACAGATGATGTCATTAGTTTACAGTAATGGTTGGAACAAGAGAGAGCACGCAGGGAATTGTCCTAGCTGTCTTTTACATGTTGGGGTTAAAAAATTATAAAAAACATCTAATCTATACGTGTGCGTGTGTGTGTGTGTGCGTGTGTGCGTGTGTGCGTGTGTGTGTGTGTGTGTGTGTGTGTGTGTGTGTGTGTGTGTTTGTGTGTGTATGTGTGATTAGATTGACATATGCTCCCACATAAGGCCAGTTCTTTTAGACGTTAAGTGTCTTGTACACACACGTATTGATACTCACCTTATTCGTCAACATCTCATTGACGAAAAGGAGAAATAAATAACTTTTCCCTTCGAGAGACTCCGAGATTTAGACAGAATAGGCAACCTTCAGTTGCCAGGCAACATGGGTGACTTCAAGGCTACTTCATACTTCTGCCCAAAACAGATTGACACAGAAGTTTTAAAATGTCAGCATGTGTCTGGGCAATCAGTTCTGTTATTACCCTGAAAGCATTCGACCAGTTGTTGATGTGGATGTTGATATGAAATATTATGATGATGATGATGACGATGAGGATGAGGATAAATACAGTAAATGCATACATTTATCGTATAAAATAATTATGGGATGATGGCCATTATCCACAGGTTGGCCAGGGCCCTCCCTTCTATGTCAGAGGTCCATCTGGCGACATTAATGGTGATATGTGTGTCGGTAGCGTGAGAGAGCATTGATTATTGGCTGCTCTCCATGCATCCATTACCTTGTCTAGACATAGGTCTGTCTAGTCCTCCCCTCCACCATCTCTCTCTCTCTCTCTCTCTCTCTCTCTCTCTCTCTCTCTCTCTCTCCCTCCCTCTCTCTCTCTCTCTCTCTCACACTCTCTCTCTCTCTCTCTCTCTCTCTCTCTCTCTCTCTCTCTCTCTCTCTCTCTCTCTCTCTCTCTCCCAGGTTAATGTTTGTTTGTTCATAGTTTTTGCCCTGCCTCTCCCGAGTTACATAATGAAACGTGCACGACAGGCAACAAAAAAGAAAACCAGCAGAGGCAGAAAAAGCAGAGAAAACCAATAAATAACAGCAAAGTGGATTATCTCTGACTCATTCCTACATTTGTGAACACTTCAAGAATTTTTTTCTAATTTGTCTGATTATCTTTGAAGTGACAGTCATGCTCACTAAACCCGATTTATGCCTGCGTGGTGCCCCCCCCCCTCCCTCTTCCTCCCTCCTCCTCCCATCCTCTTCCTCTCAAGCTGAAGGTTGGTTGGTAATTGGTGGCTTTGAACAGAGTCTGGCCATTGAGGGTTTGAAATGGAAATCGACCACTGTGTTTTTTTGTCATCCAGTTGCTCATATTGAGGCATGGCAAAAAGAGGGAATTTAATGAAACAACCTTTAGGGGTTAAAGGCGGCGGGATGGACAGGGGGGGGGGGGGGGGGGGGGAGGGGCCAGCCAATTGGATTACAGATCAACCCTGTAAATCAGACGTCTGGAGATGGCTCACTTTGACATATGGCGGACTAATGCCATTATTCCTACTGTGCCCTTGACTAAACCACTGGGCCACTCACCCCTTTAAGAAGTGCAAGACACCACCACCACCAGCCTCCCATGCCCTGTGTAATGTAAATGCTAAAAAGCACACAGGAAAATGCCCGAAAAGCGTGCACATGTAGAAATATGCAGACAAACTCATTTTTAATGACTTTTGTGTAGCACGTCCAATGAAGACATTTCAACAAAAAACCTAGGGAGGAAAACCCCCAGCAGTGCGTTATGCGTGATATAGTCCATCGCTTCCATATAATGAAAACGGGGGCAGAATCTGTGCCGGTTAAAGCGTGGAAGGAGCTCATTTCCAAGACAAATGTGAAACCCGGAGCCTTTCAGTGTGAGGAGGCAGTTAAACCATAGAAATAGGGATGACACGCGATTACAGTTTATTGGATTTTACTATCGCTACACTCCTTTTTAGCCAATAGAGATCATTGTCTCTTGGTGCCCAGCACAACAGCTGGCTAATTGGTATTGGTAGTGCAGCACCACCTCAAGTTAACCAAGAGATGCCTCGTGCCACATCCTAAATGCTGGTTAAAACAGGGCCTGCATGCAGAGTATCAACAGGAATAGGGAAGAGTAAATGGAGCAACGAAGTGAACACTGTCCTAGGGGAGGCCTCCACTTCCTAGCCTTTAAATTGGCGTTTAGCATCGCCTCTGTGTGTGTAATAGTTGGGTATTCCGCTTTGAATCGCAATTAAAGTCCCTCTTTGCCTCCGGCTTGGGGATTTTTTTCCCTTCCGTGACACCGACATTACGGCATTATCGTCTCTTTTTCACCCCAGCGTTAATTTTTCCCGCTTGCCTATCAGTCACTGACCCCCCCCCCCCCCCCCCCCCCCCCCCCCCCCCGCTGCCCGCCCCCCGCCCCCATCTATCCCTCCATATCGCCCCTGTCCCTGACCACTCAGAGGCCTCTCTTCCCTTGAAACCTAACAGGCTTGTCAAGGTTTGCTTATTTCTGCTGGGTGAGTTATTACATTTGGCTGGGGAAGGAGACAGTACGGGCCAGAACAAGTCGTACGGGTACGAGACAGAACTCCCCAGAATCATTAATAGTCTGGCGACGTAAAGGACTGTGATGCTCCAGTCCCAGCCACCCCGTGGATTCTGTTGAAAGGAGAACCGCACCTGATTTGATGGCTGTGGAGTGCTGTTCAACGCTGCCTGCTGTTTGGGAGATAATGATTGCTTCTGATGGCTATTATATCGGAGTAAACTTTCAGCATCTCTCAGCCTACACCATCGGACTCCTTGACTTCCCACACACACCGTCCTTTTTGTGGGTTTATCTTCTCCCTTTTTTGGGAGGTTTTGGTAACCGAGCAGCTATTGAACAATGGCGTGACTTGGTTTCAAAAGAAGGCCGCCTTTAACATCCTGTGTTTTAATCATTCTCCTTAATGTCGTTTTTAAGTTGAGGAGAAAGCGGCCAAACAGTTCTGGGTTTCTCGGAGCATATCGCGTTTTTAGTTGACAAGGACATAGCACCTTCGCTGTGGGGAGGAACACAATTATGTTGAAAGTCAAGTTTAATCCCTGTGTGCATTTTTAAGCCATGGATTTATTAACATTTATCCTATATAAGTGGAAAATCTGTATTACTTGATGTATTTAAGACCTAGGATTTAAAAGTACATTTCCCTGGCAATGCCGTTTCCATAATTACACATGATACTTTATAGATGTGAGTAAACATAAGTAGGCCTATTTGCTGACATTTGAATCGTCTTAACGAAGGTCGAAAAATGTGCAGCGTAATCGAATATATGTTCCTTATAATAAGGCTGGAATTGTAAGACATTAAAGAGCTATTTTACTGGATACTGCTTAGCCATTGAGCTGACACTCTGCAAATGATCTGTTGGCTAGAATACGTTTTCACAGGGCCACATTCAATGTTCAGACAAGGGGACTGCGGACCAATTATGTACATAAACAAATAAAAGATGGGACCTCATTGAGTTTGCTAAGTGATTCATCTGCATTGAATCCACTGGCAGAGCACACTCTGTTTTAAATTCAATTGAGGTGGAAAATCCTATTATGCTCACTGCTGACCAGAGGATCAACTAACAAAATAATTATAAGAGACAATATACTCTCAGTGTTTTCTTATAGGCACTGGTGGAGAATGTGTAATTTGGAAGCATGCAGGCTCTTAATTTGCTGGATAAAAGAAATGTGAAGACTTTTGCCACGTTTCAGGATGGGCTTTCTTCATAAAGATCAAATGCAGAGCGGTCACTCGTTCTTCTGTCACCACCTTATCCCTCCAGGGTCTCTTCAGAATCAGCGTCACTATTGTAGTAGCATACCATATTCAATGGATTATTATTTTTTTCTTAAAGGGGGTTCTGTTCTTTTTTTTGTAAATTGGTGATACCTAGAAATGAACGATAGTTGACATCTGACAATGAATGTGAAAAATGCTCCGTCAATTATTTTATCAAAGGAAGTAAGGAAACAAGGGTTTACGAGTAAGCCCATTCTCCCACCAATGAAAAATGACCTTTTACTCTTTTTAACTATACAATTAATATTTGAATCAGGAATGACTGACTTGCATGTTGAAGGAAGACGCAGATGGGTAGATAGAAACGATAGATAGGAAAAAGGGAAAAAGATGTTTAGAAGGAGAGCATTGAGCATTTCAGCCAGCATTCAGTCTATTGGATTATTGCGATTGGATGGTGACTTGTAAACTTCTCCATTGTGATTTCCTACTGGGAATCGCAGGGCCTGGGACATAAAGATGAGAGAAATATAGGGGGGGGGGGGGGGGGGGGGGGGGAACCGAACACACATTTCTATTTCTCCTGCTCTTTTCGTGCAGTAAACACATTTTTATTTACGAGATGTGTAGATCTCGCCTCCCAGATCTGTATTATTACACTGAGCCTAGCGAGCAAACGTTTTAACAAGCTCCTGTGCATCACCAGCTTCCCCGGGCATGTCTGTGTTTACGTTCCCCCGGCGATAGCCATCTTTAATCAGCTGGGCCGCCACACGGATTAGCATCGCACATGTGGAGCTGTGTCGGACATTAACATGCCCGCCGCCGGTTGCGAGAGAGGTGAACGATGGAGGGAGGAAGGGGACAGATCGGGGGGAGAAGATAAGGTCAGCAGTTAAATATTATCTCGAGCCACAGGGGAGGGACTCAGAGTTTGACACAGAGACTGGGCTGCCATGTTTAAAAGGGCTCCATAAAAGCTCTATAAATGCCAATCAGCCAGGAATAAGCAGGCCCGACCCAAAAGAATGTGTGCGGTGTGTGCGGTTGCGTGCTGCAGGCAAGCCGCACGCAACTGAATCTGCTGCTGTGGTCTGGAGCCATGACAACAAGCATCGGTCTCCTCGCTCAGACGCTCGAGCACCACCCAGGCTAGCATTCAGCCCTCAGCGAGGGGCATAGTGTGGAATATTCAATTCGGAGGATATCAACGGTATAGAACTACGAATTTTCATGGTAATGTCAAATGGCAGGAAATGTAATAAATAGTATCTCTGAGGGGGCAGGATACTGACATATGACAGCCGCGATGCGCCCTGACTCCTGAACGAGATAGAATGCAGAAGCCGGGGCGCTGAGAGGCGAATGGGCATGAGCCGATGTATCAGCAAGGCAGCTGATACATTTAAACATCTCGGCGGAGTCTCTGGGTTTGTTTTCCAATCCAGCGGAGCACGCTTTCCATCTTCTCCTGGAGCCATGTCCACACTCTCAACCGTTGCGGAGCACAAGTCATAGTCTATTCCCACAGCCCGAATCACATTCTGCAGATCCCTCTAATAAGCACAGGTCAAATAGCCCCCATAAATCATAAAACACTGCACTTTTTCCCCCGGTTTCCCAGCAGCACTGCCGTAATGGAACAAGGAGCCAAGATAAATTGTTATTACTGCTCCTATAGCAGGAACCACAAGCAAGAGAGAGAGAGAGTAAAAAAAAAAAATCAATTGTATAATCACTGGTGGTGGAGAGGAGGAAGAGGGCGACATTGAAGTGTTCCTCCATTCCAGGTTGCCCCCCCCCCCCCACCCCCCATCCTCATCATCCCCTTTCCAGCTGCTCAGCACCCCTTGTGTAAGAGGGCAACACTGAGCCGCATGATTCGCACTCAAAAGGCTCTCATTGTTGTCAAGCATCTGCAAACAACCGGTCGTAAAAAATGCGTGTTTCACCTCTTAGTCTCTGGCATTTTCGGTTCATTTGTCGTCCTGCAGGAAGTCTTTTTCATTAGCAAAAAATAACATTTCCACTCCAGCCTTCAGCCGAATAATGCGAAAACAAAGCAGAAGGCGGGGTTGGGTTGGGTTGGGAAGTGGGGGTTGGGGATGGGGGGGGAGGGAGGCTGATGCTAGAGGTGCCGCACAACTCTGTGATGTGCTCTTATTTGTTTGGGCTGCAGGTAAGAGGTGTCATTCTTATTTTTCCGCAGAGCCCTGTCATAATCCATCGCTCGGGGACAATGCTAGTGGAGAGCTAATCACGAGCAGCTTGTCGAGCAAGGGGAGTCGACGGGGTGGGGTGGGTGGGTGTGTGGGAGGCTTTGGGGAGTGAAGCTCAACTTTTGGATTGTTGTTGTTGTTGTTGTTGCTTCGCTGCGACTTTCAACTCTCCCCCAGACAAGCTGGTTGTTGGTTTGGGCTGCCGCACTTTTTCCTCGTTGTTGTTGTTTTTCTTCATTTTCAACTCAAAGCTTCTCACAAGTTTATTTAAAGTTTGCGTCCGCTAAACGATTCAGACGCGGGCTATTTAATCAGCGGACACCAGCGTTGTTTTCTGTTTTGTTTTTGTTATTATAGTGGAAGAACTGTCTTTGTCTCAGTTTCCCTGGATATAAGCTGTGTTTCGGCTTTTGAAGCGCGGAGCTACACTGTGTTTCTATCAGCGCTGGACCAACAGGAGAGCTAACATGGATTGTCAAGGGTCCCGAGGACAAAAACACCCCAAAATACAATAATCTAAAGTCAAAACCCAAACGGTAAAATCAAGCAGGCAAGGTTTTGACTCCGGCCTCGCTCACCTCTTCTCTTTGCCTCATAATATAAAGAGCTATTGACAGTGTACGGACGAGGCAGCCCAGAAGCGATTTCCTCCATGACCTAAGGTGTGTGTGGAACGGGATTTGTTTATTTGGCCATAAAAGACTGTTACCCATCGCGCCTGCGTTTTTATGGCCGTACGAAGGCGCTGCTGCAATTTCTGACATCCTGTGAATTACCATTAAATAAGGAGGAAAAAATACTGAAATCCCATATGCCTGTGATTATTCTGGCTCGACAGAGAGGCTTTCCGCCCACCCTCCATGCTGGTGCTTTGCATTGGATATGATGGAGTCACCTATACATAACTTCTAAATGAAAAAACAATGATAGGCCTTTGCAGGAGGGTTGGCGGGGTGATGGGGGATTTCCTAAGTTATTTCATTTCATTTTTTCTTTAGGTTTGGTTGGTTATGCCTCAATAAAGAATATCCAAGCTCATATAAAAATGACATTTTCTTATTTTTTCATGAAAAGGACAAGGCCAGCGTAACACCTCGTTTTGTCGTTGCTGACATTCCTTATGTAACAAGCAACAGACAAAAAAACAATCTTTATTTTTCTGTCTGGCCGACGGCAGATAGATGCTCACGGCTGGTGTTGCAGACGTTCATTGATGTCCCAAAATACATTAATATGAGTCATGGTGCGGGTTATCAGGCTGCAAAACCATCGTTACTCTCTTCTTAAAATCTGTGTTAAGTGACAGAGAGGCAGTGAACTAGACAACGGGCATTGTTGTGTCTTCCTATGGACCTTGCCAAGGATCCAAGGGTGGTTTAGCAAATGAACAAAACTCAAGGTTTTTCATACAGAGATCAATTTGGACTGAGGCTGGACTATCTAAACAAGGCTACACTGCAGCTAAACAGAAGGCAGCCTACATCTTAATACAAGTCATGACGTGTGGTAGGGATGAGATTAACCAAACGATGGCACAAGGTGAATTCACTGGTGCCCCCGGTGGGCAGGTAGGGAAAAATCTTAAAACAACACAAGACAATAAGATGCTGGAAATATCAAACGTAGATATGTGTCGTAAATTTGCTTTGGCTAGAAACACTATGATGCAATCACCGGATGACTGTCTCAAGCTTGTCTATGTTTCTGTATCCGTCCCAATTCAAATAAACATTCAATAAATACCACCTATATTCGTAAAGGTAGCTTCCACCAACAGGATTGCTTTTTTGGCGTTGCTTCGGACTGAAACAGAGATGTAGTAGAGTTGAAATAGTGTCCGGCTGCCCACAAGGAAAATAACGTTGTAGTTGGGTGGTGGTGTAATCTGGGATGTGGCCAATAAGAAACAATCAAAGCCTCATGCCAGCCTTGTCCTTTAAATCCATTTGGTTGAAAACAATGACAGTGCTGTGATTGAGTTGTTTTTCTATATGGATTAAGAATCAAATCAAATTACCGTCACACATACACACACACAAACACACACACATACACACACAAACACACATACACACCCGTTTCAAGCCTTACCAGGAGGCAAGAGACCATGTGTTTTCATCCTCCACGGTTACCATGGCTTGTTTGTCCGGACATGTGACAGTATACTTTCACATTAGAGCTAATCCCCGGTGGTTTGTTCCAGTGTAACGCCCTCGCTGTTCACTGCACTTTAGAGGAGCCACTGCTTGCACGGAATACTAATGATGTAACAGGCGGGGAGTGTGTCTGCTGCATGCGCTGCTGGCTCAATGGGGGGAAAAAAAGAAGGAATTGGTCAGAAAAGTAGGCCAGCATTTTGATTACTTCTGATCAAATCCCGATAGCTCATCTTTAGCATGCACCACAGCACTTTGCCCAACCCCCCCTTGGGCAACTAGATCAAATTCTCAATTAGTCTTGTTGTAAGAGTGCCATTGACCTTGAGAGAGGATTTTTTCTTTTTTTTTGGTGTGTGAGGCTGTGGCTGCCTGGGCTGAATGTTAAGAGTTGGAAGTGGCTGGAGGATGTGTGTTAATGTTTGGGGCTCGCACAGCCTCGGCTGTGGATATTTAGTGAGAAGATTCCTAATGTCCAGGGGATCCATTGAGATGACTTAATGCTCGGGCTGTTCCGACGCAGTAAGGCCAGTTGGAAAACGCGTGCTCATGATGATCACATCCGTCTGACGATGATGTGCTGAATATTACATTATGATTTGATCGCAGTTCTGTCACGTTTCGAGGGTATTTTAAACACAAGCCTGTTGTGTTTCAATTGTCTCCTAATAGGGAAAAAAAACGCAGAAGCAGGTTGCACGCACAACATCGTTCTTGCGGATGACACGCGCGCACAACCCAGCGGTTGATTCATGGGTTCTAATTGGCTCCTAATGGAAGCACTGTGTGTTAATAAAAATCAACCGCTCGTATCTATTTAGGGGCGTTGAACCTTAGGAGGGAGTGATTAAATAGGTTATTAAACAGGTAAGATGCTCCATCGCAATGATTCATTTCCCAGGCGGCCATAGCTTCATGGTGTCCTCAATGGGAACAAGACAACGGTAGCAGTAGTACTAATCCCACCACTGCCGGTTTATCTCGTTCGGCCACTTGAAGGTGTCGTCGTCGTCCCCCCCCACTGTTGGGAACGGACTCATCGCGAGACAAAGCCCGGGCAGAAAGGATTTTTTGAGGAGTAAGGTGAAAAGGAAATGCATCAATAATTCACTCCTTGAAGTATGCCATGCTTTTTCAATTACCTGGCATAGCGAAGTGGTAATTACGGAAAAAATAATGAAGCTTTCACTCATTTTCAGGTAAACGGTTTGTGCATTAAAAAAGGGGTTGCTTACAAACGGACCGCACAAAACGCACACATGGTGGGCCATTCCAGAACCACACCAGGTCCATGGTTAAAACTAATCCATTTTGAGTATGTAAAAAAAAAATATTTTGCCTATCATATGTTCACTTTTTAATCCACCAACATCATTACAGCAAATATATGAATATTAGGTTTGATCACTGCATAATGATCAATTCGACCGACGTTTCAACCCTGGCTTCGACATCTCCACATCGCACATGACTGAGGGGATTTTAAGTATTCTTGGCTCTTTTTAAAATTGTTATTCCCTTTAGAGGGCTTTCTGCATATATCTTGGGAAGGTTACTCTGCATTCAGCTAGAGTTAGCCAGACCTACACCCGAGCTGAGAGGGTCCATCTCTTCACCTTTCTCCTCTCCTGGATGAAAAGGAAAGTAAGAAAACGAAAGAAGACATCGGACCGCAGTAGCTTAGGTGTGATTGGTACTCTTCTCCGGGCCAGTCGTCATGGAAATCTCCTCTCATCTCTTCTCCCCTCATCGCATCCTTGATCACAAATAAGCTTGTGGACTTTTAGAGGGAATGACGCCTTTATCCGAGATAGCAGTCTCATCAGGGGAGGCTTCTGTGTGTAACGAACCGCACTGGGCTTCTGACATTGACGTGAAAAAAAGTGAAGCTAACAGTAAGCTAGGCCAATATATCCAGTCCCAGTATTCTACTCTGTAGCACAGATTTCCTATTTCGCTTCCCCCTTTGGTCGTTCGTGTCTGTTTGTTGTTTACAAAATCAACAGAAGCACAACACCTTGACACCTTCTCCCATTTGCCATTTATATATTTGTTATTTAGCTAAAATCTTTTTCGCAACGCATTGTTTCCTCATTTGGTCGCGCAATGACCCCCCCGCCCCAACCTCCACGCGTATGAATTGTATAATTGCTTCACGGCATTGTGGATGCTCCTTAGGTGAGTTAAACAAAGCGTAACCGAATGGATGTCTTCTTCTGTGGTAATAGAGTGACTTTGTGTTTCCTCTATGGCCCAGTCGGCTAAGATTAATGATGGAGGCGAGGCCCCCTTAAAGGCTCATTCGTTACCACACGGACCCACGGGCCCATCCTCCTCTAGCCAAATATAACACCATGAATCACCGTTGTCTCCTTGCACGCGGCTCCTAAAGAGGTCCCTGGGTTGTCTCTGCGGTTTTGTTTACCCACTCCAGAGGTTTGGTTTGGACACGGTGTTTTTGTTTGCGTTGATGGATCGCAAAAGTTTGCCGTCGGGGATACATATGTAAAGTCTGTATGAATGCCCTGACACACACACACACACACACACACACACACACACACACACACACACACACACACACACACACACACACACACACACACACACACACACACACACACACACACACACACACACATGCACGCACGCACACACACACGCACTGATTTGTTCAAACAAAAACAATGTGCTGATTTCTGTAGGCAGGTTGATTGTACCTTTCGCATGCGACACAACCTTTGTTGGAATAATCTCTTTCGGGGCGTTTGTCGCATACTCATTGCCTTTTTCCATGAGGAGCTAGCAAAATCAAAGGCATTATGGTGCTGTGTTTCATTCAATTACAGATTCTTATGTTTTAACTGAAAGCATATCATCACTAACCATGAAAAAAGAGTATCTTACTCTCTGCACTCTCTCTTTTTCTTTCTTTCTTTCGCTCTCTCTCTCCCCCCCCCTCTCTCTCTCTCTCTCTCTCTCTCTCTCTCTGTTATGCCATCTCCCTCTCTGTATAACTGGTTATTCCGGTTGGCATGATGAGTTATTTTTTCCAGTTCTTTTCCGCTGCCCTTTCCAAATGGAGCGATGGGGTTGGACCGGCAGGGTCACATGCAACGCGTTGGACACTCTCATGAGATCCGGGAGAGGTTGGGAGTGGGTGTTTAGGGCAGCGCGCATATCATCACACCATGTAATTGTTTGGCAGTAATGGCGGAAAGCCGAGCCGAACGGCATCAGCAATAACAGATCGCAGTTCAACAAAGGGGAGTTACGCAATGGAGGCAAAGCAGTTTTTTTGTTGTTGTTGTTGTTGATGTTGGGAAATAACTAGTAAAAAGTGGTCAGGTCATTTTTCTTGTTGTGGTTACGATCACATGGAATCACTTGAGTTTCCTCGCCTTTTTCTTTTTGGACTTTTGGTGGTAGATCCGCCGCAGTTTAGAGCCGCAATGTTTCCAAGATTGGCTTTCGAGGTCATCACAGCCTTCCAGATTAAAGTATTGACCGAGCTATAACGGTGGTAGTAGCCTAGTAGCTACAAACTTTCCAAACTTTATAAACCCCCTTTACGTCGGAGTGGTGTGCGCCTGGACATGTCCATTGTTGTGTCGAAAACCACCGCTGCAGCCAACAAAGATATTGTTGCTACTTGCTATCGACTGGCTGCACTACTAGTTTGAAAAACCCGTTGGAAAAAAGCTTTTGTGCACTGGAGATGTGATGGAGGCATAATGGAGTTTTTCACAGGTCAAAGCAGAAGTATTGATCCCTCAGTAGGTTCCTCTCTCTCTCTCTCTCTCTCTCTCTCTCTCTCTCTCTCTCTCTCTCTCTCTCTCTCTCTCTCTCTCTCTCTCTCTCTCTCTCTCTCTCCATCCTCCCCCTCCTTGTTCGTCAGCAGTCCATCAGGCCTGTGTTGTGGGGGAGTACAGACATGGGGGGGGGGGAGGGGAGAGGAGGGGGGAGTGAATCATATTCCGCTCCAGCTGCTGACCTGTTGTAGCGTTGTAGTTTTTTTCGCTCACCACTCGCTCAACGTTCACTGGAGAAGAACGCACTCCACCATACCCCCCCCCCCCCACACTCGACATTCATCACAAACCGGCTCACCTTAAAATGCATTAGTCTTCCTCTAATAACATCTCTATGTCAGCATTTTTTTATTTTTTCCCCCTTCATCCATTCGCCAAAACAACAATATTCTCTGACTTATAGCTCAAAGCACATGTATCCTTTGTTTTAATAGGGCGACAAAAGACAACCACCAATCCATTTCTCCCTCCATTATCTCCAACATACAAATGAAAATCCCACCAAAAGAAACGCATCACAATGTACTTCATGGCTGTGCTGTGTTTGCACCTCCAGGGAGAGATGCCTGGCAGTGGGAGGATTCAAGGCTGAAGGGGAAAAGTCTGACGGAGAAGACCGGTCAGTGCAGGTTGTGTTCTTATCCATCCAGGCACCACCTCTGTGCTGTTGGCTCACTTCTTTGGAAAAAAAAAGCCACAGCACCCAACACGTTTCCCTGGGAGCGAGGCTACAGGCAAGAGAGAAAAAGAGAGGGTGAGCGCCACTGGAACAACACGTGAGGTCCGATCATGAGCTCTGTCGGGGTAGTCTGTGGAATTCAAGGATGTTTTTTTTTTCTTGTATCCTAAGAAGAAGTAAAAAAATCGAATAGCAGGATTGGAAGAAAATGATGAAAAGAAATATCTATGTCCCGGAGTGCGGTTTCTGGGACACGAGTGAAATGGAAATTTAACAGGATGTATTAGTTTTGTTGGTTGTTCTGAGGGGTATATGGCTCCGTGCCTCCTGGTTAGCCTGCGGTCATTGAACCCAGCTGATCTTTGCATGGTACCATGTTTACTTGGTGTCTTACGATAAAATGTTAATGTAAGATTGTAATGTTTCCTTCATTCGATGCTATTACAGTCTGGACCTCTTTAGACATATAGGCAAAACGCAGGGAACAATCAGCTATAGGTTGTTGGTTTAAAGGCTAGTTTGCTACTCTAAGTCATCATCCACCACGTGTTTTGATACTGGCTCTAAGTGGTTGTCATGGAGAACACGGAGTGGGGGGGGGGGGTGATGTGCTGTGCCTGATGATGTCATACCGTAGACCAACTGTGACTGCCGTTCCAACATGTCACAGCGTCGCTCCCCAACCGTCCTTCGTTTTCCCTGTTCTTTGCCCGACCGCGCCACTCTTTGCTTGCTTTCATTGCTCTTATTTTCATGCGAAAGAGCAAAGCGAGGATTTTTCTAGCGTCAATTAGCCCCCCCCACCCCTCACCCCCTCCCTTCATCTGTACCTATCGGAGCGCAGGAAACAAAGCCACAAAGAGAAGCCCGACGAACGCAGCTGTCACGTTAAAATTGTACCGGGGGCGAAAATTGTACCGGCCTACGTCATTGTTTGTTTACATCCTGACAACCTGACAACCTGCCCGGCAACAGACGACGAGATGCAGAAAACATGTTTCTAAACGACGAAATAACATAATACAGATAGCGGATCGCTATCTGTATTATGATAGATAGCGATAACACTTGTTTTTACATTATATTTGTATTGTATTTAATTGTTTAATCGAAACAATAAAAAAATTTGCCCGCAAAACGGGCGATCGCGTCAAATGACGCGTCAAATCACGTAGGAAGGTTCTTGAACATTCTAGACTATGAAACCTGCTTAAAACACTCAGTTTACTAGCTAAATTCGATTAAACAATTCAATACAATACAAATATAAAGTAAAAACAAGTGTTATCTAGCGATCCGTTATCTGTATTATGTTTCAAGAACCCTCCTACGTCATTTGACGCGATCGCCCGTTTCGCGGGCAAAACATTTGTCATTTGACGCGATCGCCCGTTTCGCGGGCAAATTTTTTTATTGTTTCGATTAAACAATTAAATACAATACAAATATAAAGTAAAAACAAGTGTTATCGCTATCTATCATAATACAGATAGCGATCCGCTATCTGTATTATGTTATTTCGTCGTTTGGAAACATGTTTCTGCATCGCGTCGTCTGTTGCCGGGCAGGTTGTCAGGATGTAAACAAACGATGACGTAGGCCGGTACAATTTTCGCCCCCGGTACAATTTTAACGTGACACAGCCATGGCGGTGGCTGGTGATCAGCGGCTGACCTCTGAAGGGAGCGCTCCGAGGCCGGCGCTCTCGTCGAGGATGAATAGGGAGAAAGGCCCGCATTCACTCCCGCCGAGACAATATCTGTTCAAGGACTTTTCACTGAGGACGAGGAGCGCAGGCCCGAATACAGAGAGGATAATAGTGCGGTGGCAGGGTCTACAGCAATTTGTATCATTCATGCCACATTACACAAACAGTCGTTGAGCCCGGGGACCTCTGAAGAGCCCTATTTTTATTAAATTGCACCCGGTGTAATGAAGAACCTCACCAAAAAAATAGTTTTTTGCTGTATACAATCCGTAGTTCGGTCCGATTCGCTGCCCGCCAAAGAGCCTGTCTGGGTGGGGGACGGTGGAGATAAAGGGAGAGACTTTGGACAATTTTGCAGTGTAGTTTACACAGCCTGGCAACCACCAGCACCACCATTGCCACCACCACCGCCGCCATCGCTGCCTCGGTCCTTCTGTCACTTCCAGTTTGGGAAACAGGAAATGCTCTTGAACTGGTGATGAGAGCGGGAACTCATCAGCAGAAGGGGTGGGGGGGGCATCCAAGCCCCAGACACCCAATGATTAATGATTCCTTGGGCATGAGACACGGAGCAATTACGTGTGATGTTGCCAGGGCTGTGGCGCCTTGTGAAGAAGCACCCAATTATCGGTTGATCTGAGAGTTTCCAGGGGATCATGACAACTGTCACTTGTGATTCCGCCCGTTGTTTTGCGGGCCAGGAATGTGACTTGGCGAACCAAACAGGTGGCTTTGAGGGGCCTGTGTAATATTGAGCCCGTTTCTTTCTTCCCTCTAATTACATGTGACAAGCGGTTCAGCGTTCAGCAATTTCCAATCATGCCTCTGTTGCTGCTTTGCAAACAAAAGCTGACATGTGCGCGGGGAAATGCGTTTCATTTTCTGTTGTCCTTATAACGTGGGAGTTTGGGTTAATGGAGTAATAGTATTTTTATTCTAAATGATCTTAGTCATTTGATTCGACTTAAGAAACGTCCTTGCTCTGCGACGTTCTCTGTTTTTTGTTTTAGCTTTTGTTTTTTTTTGTCAACAATTAATTAACGTTTGCATCTGTCTATATTTTTGTTTGGAATAACGTCCTTAGAAAAAAACTGCATCGCATTATAGTTCACTTTGCTCTTTTGCGGTAAAAGAAAGACAACAGTGTGCGTAACGTATAGCACCATCTCCCCAATTAAAACGTTACGTCTTTCTTCTTCTTCTTCTTCTTCTTCTTCTTCTTCTTCTTCTTCTTCTTCTTCTTCTTCTTCTTCTTCTTCTTCTTTTTCTTTTTCTTCATTTCATTCTGAAAAACTTTATAATCAGGGTAAATTTTGTGCAACTGCAAGATTACAAAACCGTAATCAGAAGTTTTCACAATGCACCCGTCGTCCACGTCTCCCCGTCTCCCTCGCTGGGTGATCGCCTCGTGCCGAGACATTTCTGGAAGCCAGTCAATACCGTCATGTTGTTGGCACAACACCTGAACAGCTGCACGTTCTCCGGCGTGCACAGAAGGAGTAAATCCTTTAGTCTTCCTAACGCGTCTTTATTTATTTGATTAGTTTCTTTCATTTGTTCGCTCTCCCTGGTTTTGAAGTATAAGCGGCTTTTAAGTTTCTACCAAGTCTGTTTTGTTTGCATCGCACCTCCAGAGGAAAGATCTGCGTTTCCTTTTGTACCATGAATTCATAAGCTGTTATGTTTGGCTTAAAA